>NC_140910.1:20372779-20970279 GCF_045865225.1 Trachurus japonicus
CCCTCTGCGACCCCTCAGGTGTGTCTGGCGGTCTGCCCCGTGTCTTTTCCGTGTCTCCCCCCAACTGTTCGTCCTCAGTGGCTCAGACCGATGAGAAGAGCACACTGTGTTTAAAACATCTGCCTATCTGTGATCTGTGTATGTTGGAGATGGTGGAGAGAGAGAGAGAGAGAGAGAGAGAGAGAGAGAGAGAGGTGGGGGGTGGGGGGCATTGCAGGGACGTAGACGCACAATTATTTTTTGTCTTTGTGTATTTAATTTGGAATCGGCTAAATAGCCTGAGTCTGACGTCAGATCACTAATTGATCCCTGCTCAGCCAATTACTGATAATAATTCAGAAGCAAAGGTATAATTTATTGCGTGAGGGGGGTGATTTAATCCGCAAATAAAGGCCATTTGAAGCCTGAGGCCGACGCTTCTCACATTTTCCGCAAAATTGAACAATCAACTCCCCTAAAAACATGGCCTACTGATGTACACAGATTATTTCACGTCTTTCAAATATATATGGTTCTCATGCAGAATTCATTATGTCCTTCGACTGCATTGGAAAGAAAGAAAGAAAGAAAGAAAGAAAGAAAGAAAGAAAGAAAGAAAGAAAACAGCTGTTACGTTTTATTTGATTGTATATTATGATTTTATGACATCTCAATGATCAAGAGATCTTTAAACAGGGTTGCGCTTTAACCACAGGGCGATACGAAAATTACGAGTTCATTTTAATTAACAAAATAAATTATATGCAACAAATGAAGCCGAGTATTATCTAAAAGAAGAAGAAAAAACTTTACACTGTAAAAGCATGAGTTTATCGGCGCAAAGTGTGCTCGTGAGGAGTCCGCTCTCACATGCAGTTGCATCACCTCGCTTGATTTCCTTGTCCTCCCTCCGCTTTTAAAGTCCATCATTAACGGGGATTAAACAGCTGAGATTTTGGAGATATGGAACTGGAGGGTTTGAGGCGATGTTTCCCGGTCTCCTCGCCTGATTGGGTTGGTGAAAGATGATGTCAGACGACCGCATGCGCCCCGGATTGGAGAAAGCGGAGTAAACAAAGCCGCGAGGAGGAGGAGGAGGAGGAGAGGTCTCCACATCTCCAGACAGCCCGACCGACACACCGAATCCGACTTTACGCACAGGAGAGGGCGGCCCCGGCGGCGCGTACTCGTCTAAAGACTGAAAGTTACACTGACAGTCCCACTTTAATGGGTGACGCGCTTAAAAGACTTTTGGAAAAGCTGAAGGGAAACTTACCATCGTCTTTTACTCCGGACGCTGTGCACTTCTGTCGTATTAGTAAGAGACTGATTCCCTAACTCTGCGCGCAACTGCTCCTTAACAAGTAACGAAGGAACCACTCACCCGCGCTCTGCTTTATTATTGCGGTTTTTTTCTTGCGCCGATGCATTTTTGAGACATTAAATTAGTGAAGTTGAATCAGTGCAGGCGCGTGCGCGCGCATACACACACACACCGACCGGCTATGCAGCCCGGCCGATTGGAGCGAGTCTGACTCGTCTGAATCAGGCTTCGTATTTAGAGCATGGTCCGATAATTGGAAGACAGACAGAGACAGAAAGTAGAAAATACAGCAGTGTAAAGACATTTGGCTCGCGCTGAGGTGTGTTTGGGAGCGTGTGGCTCTCGCGTCCAGGTGTCCCGCCGAGCGGTGCGGAGTCTCCAGCTCAGGCCGGCAGTGCTGACATGCTGCCCAAAGTCGAGACTGAATCCCTGGGACTCTCTCGATCGTATGGGGAACAAGGGCGCATGCCAAGGAATATGCAAGGTAAGAGCTGTCATTCCTCTGAGTCTCTTTAGACCAAAAAGACCCATAATTCTCTGTCAGTGTCTTAACGCAGCGCTGTCAGGCTGGAAGCCCTGAGTGCGTTCCTCCATGTCAGAGAAACTTCTGTACGCGCGTATACCAACTAGACTTTAACAGAAAATATAGATCAGTAACTGAAGACTGTCAATACAAACTATTGTTATAGGATGAAAGTGTTAATTATAGTATTAGTTGTGAACCATGTGGGTCATTAATTTAGAGCTATTTTTAAAATGTGTTCAGTGTTGGTTTAAAATAGATTTCTGCTATTCCTCCCTGCCTTTAATCTGATATGTAAATGTAAATGTTTGGCCCGGGATCAAACGATGGTTATACCCAGCTGTCACTCACACTGATGGTGTGCGGGCGCCTGGTGCATGTGAGGCAGGGCAGAGTATTTAACTTTGTCACTTGTCTGGTTTTATGATGAACCACTTGACTTAATCTCAGCAGTAGCCTTTCCACGCAGAAGTCACTCGTGATTTGGGCTTTCTAAATGAGCAGTTAAAGAAACGTGTTGTCAATTTATCAAGAAGAGTAAAAACAACAACTGCAGAGCTGAAATGTTGAGGTTTGATTTAGTGATTCGCCCCTCACCAAAATATTTGACCTCGGGCCAGTTTACTTTGGTCTAATGAGCCTAAAAAACACTTTGCAAAGACTGTAAAATTGTCATAACTGTGTGAGAAATAAGTCCACACATTTTATTTTATGTTCTTAACAAATTTATTTTCTGCTGTTTGTCACATTCTGGCCTAAAAACTAAACACAATTTTAAAAATCAAGTTGCACTAAATTTAAAATTGAATAATATGATGCTGTGCTTTTTGGTGTATTTTGATTTCATTACCTTTGTTATGTTGTTATTATCTTTGACTCTTTTTTTTATTTTAATTTTAATAATAAATGTCAAGCATCACAGGCAGAATTGCTTCAGGTCTTTAAATGTGCGAAACGAGGTTTGAGAATTTAAGAGAAAAGGCTTTGATTGAGGGGAGATTGCTCGGCCCAATTTTAGGTTTTACAGATTAAGGTCACATCTATTAAAAAAAAATCCCTGTGGTATAAATTAACATTTTTCTTGATCTGTATCTACAAAGATCATAAAGCAAATTTGTTTTTATATGTAGTGAGTCCTGTATGGAGATAAAAATCACGTTCCCCCTCATTCCTCTCAGGTCAATCCATAGCCATATAAACGGACAATCAATTAGCCCGGTCTGGGTTTATGACACTTTGATAACACACACTCTAAAGACGAGGAGTGGCTGTTGGAGAGTCCGTTATCTGCTTGTGCGCGCGGGTAAAAACAAAGGTAGCTGTGAATGAAGGTGAAAGGAAACTTCTTTTTGCTTTTGGTGTTTTTTTCCTGACACAAGCTGTAGCTGTTTGGAAACTGCACTGAGCAAGTGGCAGCAGGTGAGAGAGACCGAGAGCCTGCCCGGTGCGTGTCTGCATCTTTACAGCCATGACATCTGCGCACACGTCCGGCTTGTCTGTGCAGCCAGGGATGTTGGGTGAGGGTCCCCCCCCACATCTTAACTTTAGGAAAATTATGTTTTGTATAATGGCGATATAGATGCGGCTATAATTCCTGAAAATGTGAAGCCACAGCAGGCAAATAACTGCGTAAAGATTTTACATGAAAGGGAAAATCTGCGGTAAAAACCCTGAGCGAAAAACGTTTTTTTCTGGAAATATTCTTTATTTGTGGCGTTCGGAACATTTCCAACGTGGAGCTACTAATTTATTTCCTTTTTACCCCGACCTCACCCGCTGCATAACTGCAACCAAACCCCCGATAACGTTTATTTTCTCCTTTAAAATGTCTCCAAATCTGCAGCTGCTGTCGCGCGTCACGAGAAAAGGCCCTGTACAAAAAAAAATCCTCTCCACCTTTTCCCCTGTGTTTTAAAGCAGAAAAAAAGTTGGTGGGCATTGAAATGGCAGTGTTGCTTTGTCGCTTCTGCATGTGGGAAGGAAAACGGCAGCTCGGTGGAACTTGTTGCTTCAGCTGGAAATATGCAGCGCGGATCCCAGCAGGGCAACGCGTTAACAAACCAGAAATCATGTCTAATTAAAAGGTCTGAGTGCGCAGATGAGTGGGTTTTTGAAGCAGAGCAGTTAATATGTGTGAAGGCCTTGGAAGGCGTCTAGTTGACAAAATATTTCCACTTTTACAGCCACATCCACTGAGGCTTTTCCTGTTTGATCCTGGCTGCTTTTTTATGATTAAAACCATAAATGCTTTTGTAACCGTTGTAAATGTCAGAGTGGCTCTTTGCTCAGCGCTGTCACACGCAGTCTTATCAATGCAGCTATTTCTGATACACAAAGCAAACAAGGGGGATACAACCACGAATGCAAGCAGTAATGTCCAAATTATTTATAATCCCACAGTGTGTATTTAATCTCAATTAAGAAAAAGTGACGAAATGTGCAAAAAAAAAAAAAAGTTGTGCAATTTTACATCGATTTTAAATTGCAATAATTCATAAAACACACGTGTTGTCTTCCCCCCCCCTTTCTCTTTTTAAATGAGTGCTGAAAATGTTTTGGAAACAAGTGGAATTATCATGACACATTAAACACACGGTGTGTAAAATTGAGCCCCCCCACCCCTCACCCCCTGCCCCAGTTTATGCAGAACTCCACATTAAATGTGCACCAGTATATAAAGCATACCATAAACCAAAGCAGTCGCCCTTCCCTGGCATTGTGGGTGATTCTTCGAGGGGGCAAATAATTTGCTGTTGGTTCAAGTTGGTTTTGGATGTTTTCCTCCTCGCCTGCAGAGATAAGGGGCTTTTTCTGTGTGTCTTCATTTGTCTGTGGGCGGTAACATTTTCTCCTCCAATCCTTAACTCTAATATCTCTCCATTTCCCCCAGCGATTTCACGACTTAGATGCATGCATATTTATGAGGCTCGCTTTCATGAGCTTTTTTTTTTTTATTATATACTTATTTATTTATTTTTGGTCTCCTGTCTGCAACGAATGAAGAAGAGAAGGAGGTAACAAGGAGAATTTAATGGTCGCGTCCTTTCAACTCATTCCAATAATCGATTATTCCGTCGTCCTCTTCTCTTCATATTAAACATCCAAAGTCCAACAGAACTACTAGAAACATTTTTTTGAATATATAAAAGACTCTGATTCAGTTGCGTCGCGGCTCCACGTGGTTCATCTTGATGGATGAAAGTGGGCTTTTGGAAAAAGAGATTGCTCAGCACAGCAACAGACTTTTCTCAGTGTGTGTTTGTCCGTGTCTCCCCCGCAGCACACCAGATCAAAATGATGGACTACTCTTATGACGAAGACTTGGACGAGATGTGTCCCGTGTGCGGAGACAAAGTTTCTGGGTACCACTACGGACTTCTGACCTGCGAGAGCTGCAAGGTTAGTGTCCTCTTCCTCAAACTGGAAAACGCGTGCACTGCTTCCTATGCCACAGCGTTTCCCGTACAGTGACAGTGTGTATGTGTGTGTGTGTGTGGCATTGTGTGGTGATTTCATCTGATCTGCTTGGGCATATAAAGTATTCCTAATTTTTTTCTAAATCAGATTTTAGCTATAAAGTGACATACAGTAGTTGCCTAATTTTGGTCTAATGGTTTTTATTTAAGATTTGAATTATTACAATCACTATTACTGTAGGTTGTGTTGCTGGATTGCATTATTATCACCTGTAAGTGTTTGCAGTGAAGCGGGACTGAGCAGTGGTATTGCCATTTACTTAACTTTCATTATTTTCCTTGCATTTTGCATATACAGCCATATATGCATCTAGAAATACACTTCATATATTTCTATGGCTGCATTATTTCAGTTTAACCTTTGTGCATATGTGAAGATGCAAATTTGTACGTTTTGTGGTCTTTACATTTACAGTTTTGAATTTAGATCATTTATCGGTCAAACTTAAGAGGGTTTTGTAAAACAGGAGTTCAATTGGAGTTGTGTATTATTATTATCTTTTTTAATTTTGCAAGCACCAAACACAGGAGGTAGAGGATTTCACCCAGAAAGCAAAGTACACAGTCCTTTTGAATGTGTTTGTACAAGGCTGTGTCCCACTGTCGAAAAACTATCATCACAAGTTCATTATGAGCACGGCAACTCTGTCTGGTTGCAAAATGTTTCCATACGCGTGTTAATAATGAGGCTACTGTTAAGCAAACTGTTGCTGCTCTTAATTTGAGCTCTATCAACAACCTATTTGTTCCTTTCTGCTCATTTCCACCGTTCTCCTCAACACCAAGCTAATAGGCATTGCCCAAGTTTTTCTCTGAGCCCAGTGAAGCTGTCTGCACAAAATTAAGCTAAGACAAATGTCTTTGTGTTAACACTATTCAGTGCAAAATTGCAGCTCAGAGTATTGATGTGGCGTTGCACATTTCTTGCCTATGTGGTCATTATTCAAAGCAGATGTTATAGATTTTATCCCATATTATGACCTTGAGATGCTCAGCACTTGCTTGAAGGGAGACGTCAGTGGCATCTCTGCAGGAGAAACAATCCACAAACATGTTCCCCAGTTAAGCTGAAACACTTTCAGGATGCAGATGAAGAGGTCTGTTACACAGTGGTGTAACATCCGCGCTGAAACATTAATAATGCTGATAATTACCTGAAGCTTGTCATTGATTATCCCTCAAAATGCAGGCAGTCTGTTCAGTAAACGTATGATCATCAGGGCTGGAGTGATATATCAGTTTGTTGACAAGTTACAGGCTCATATTGGCATTAAATATCCGCTATCAGCCAGGCAGTGCAATCCATCTCCACTGCAGTGAAGGTTCCTCCCCGGACACATGCAGCTGCACAAAACTGGATAAAGCAGCATTGGATTTTCATTCTTGGTATTCTTGCAAATAATGAAAATAGCTCAGTTTTAGATTTAGTTTTGCTTTACGAGCGTAAGCTTTGCATTTTCTGACTTTGTGGTATACCATTGGTCATAATTTCATAGTGAGAAATTAGATGCAATCTTCCTTTATTTGCAAACTACCCTCAGCCCCATCCACGTACCGCCCATGTACTGACCTCTCCCTGTGCCCTTCCACCCCAAAACCAAAAAGGCAGTTGTGACAAGGACACATGAGACTTTTTTAAGCTTTGGTTGCCAGTTTTGGGCTGAGAATCACACACACACACACACACACACACACACACACACACACACACACTAGAGAGAGAGAGAGAGAGAGAGAGAGAGTGAGTCACTCGAGTAAAGATTCTTTTACCCCCTCATCATCCTGCCACCTCTGCGAACACATGCAGTACAGCAACACACATCCCCTTTCATTCATACAGGCGGTGTAGTTAATACACAACAGCCCGCATAAAGTAAACATGGAAGCACATCATACCTGTTGGTTTAGCAACAACAAGCCAAAAGGGGCTGCATGGTCCTGACTGTATACCGACAGGTACGATCCCAGCATGCTTCTCTCTGGGAGACTTCTATCCTAAAATACTGATATCACAAGCAACTAGTAGGAGGGTTAAGTGTCAGAGCCACAGCGCGCATATCAAAAGATATATTTATGTTCTGCAGAAGTAAGAGGAAAATAAATATGAGCAAAGCCAGTTGAGTTTAAAAGAAAACATACGATGAAAAAATCTTTCAAAGTTGGCACACATATTTGAGCAAATAAAGCAGGTACAGGAATAAGAGGAGATAAAGTGATATTGTGAATTATATTTTTCCTGCTTCTTTGTTGGTTGTGCAGGTCGGTTTTGACATGCTGTAAAAGCTGTTTCCTACTGTCTGCTTTTGGGTAGAGTGCAGTCTTTTACGGATGGAATTCCAAGGTCAGGAATAACATGCTACTTAGATAAATTCTCAAATTCAACTGAAGACATTATTTGTATGAGCACAGCATGATGTAAGGTTTCATGTTAATGAGTAGGTCTTTCTTTTGGTGGGCTAAATGATCTGTATTATTTGTAAGGGCAACAGAAGCAGGCAATCTCTTTACGCATAAAAATGAGCCCTGACGAGTGGCTTTTCTTGGTTTGAACTGCAGGTCAGATGAGAGCTTTTCAGTGAGATGTCCGCTTAATCTCCGGAGGTGATATTGTGTGGTTTTTAAAACATGGTAGAATCCTGTTTGATTCAGATATTTATAGCGCACGCTGTGTGCTAAGTGGAAAATTGGAAAGAAAGTTTTCTCCGAAGCATGGATTTTTTTTTTTTTTTAGCCCGGAGAGGTCAATAATCCAAAACCTGCAGATTTTTTTGGGACGGATCAGGCAATGCAGATTGTCAATTAAATTTGTGTTTGGTGAGATATTGACAGCAGCACATTCTTTTTTTCCCCCTTTTTTTTAAAGACCAGGTTTAAGGATTCTCCTCCTAGGTTATGGATCTAGAATATGTTAATACCATCTTCCCTACGTTTGATTTCCACTGGTGCTGCCAATAATTAATTCTACATTGCAGGTATGAATATCTGTAATCCCGGAACTGTGAATTATGGATATAATTTATTGGATTTTTTGGACTGCTGTGCTCATATTTTTCAATAATTTAGTGGAGAGTTGAAAAGATGCTTTCCCCATAAATTTTTGCCTTTACGTGAATAGAGGATATTGAGAATAGTAAAGTAATTTTGACAGGACCCAAATTAGATTATATACCCTTTATAAAGTGGTTCATAATGCAGTGTCAGTTAATCAGGTATGTAGAAAATATATGTTAACATGAATTAAAGTGTATTATAAAAAATGTATTTGTATGACTGAGTCAAAAATTCAAACACTCTTCTTTTGTCATTTGAAAAAAGTGTGTATGCTTGCTCTAATGTTAAGAGTATGAGTTTCAAGACTTCACTGTGTGGTTCTGTGTGTGTGTGTATTATGTCTGTCCCTTTCCATCTGTCTGAGAGTGTGAATGGGCCAATTACCATTGCATTGCAGGGGTCAAGCAGGTTGACGTCTTAATTGGTTCTCTCCGCAGGGCTTCTTCAAGCGTACCGTCCAGAACAACAAGCGCTACACATGTATAGAGAACCAGAGCTGCCAGATTGACAAGACCCAGAGGAAGCGCTGCCCTTACTGCCGCTTCCAAAAGTGCCTCACCGTCGGCATGAAGCTAGAAGGTACGGCGACATGTTTCCATTTTTTTTCTGCAGCTCAGGTGTTTGCCTTATGGTGGGGAATATGGATGTTTTTGCTGGTGCTGGGCTGCTGAGATTCAGTGTGTTTCCATGTAAAACATAAATTGGGATATAACCCATGGAGAGATGATGAAAAGTGCAACATTGATTAGGCGATAATGTGTAACTATCACAAGTTTGGGATTCTTAAAAAAAGATTAAATAAGAATCAGCTGTTTAAAGAAAAGGACTTTTCACATCCAAACAAGTGACTGTAACAGACTGGGATTTCAACATGTTGCTAAAGAGGCCTCAAACAGAACAGACGATTGTTACTTTGCTTGTCTAGTAACCATATAACCGTATAAGAACCTTTGCTTGAGTAAAAGTAGCAGAACTACTATGCAGTAATAGATGTACTGTAATGCAGAAAAGTGTCCCATGTGAGTCATCTACTATTTTATCATTGGAATATTATTACTGACGCATTAATGTGCAAGTACCATTTTACTGCTGCTGGTGGTCACAGTAGAGCTAATTTGAACTATTTCATACACTGTTGGGTGTAGTTTGATGGGTAGCAGTGCAACATATTTTATAATGGTATGTTTGGTGTATTAAATCTCAAACTGTTACTTAACATGTGACTATCTGTCATATAAATGTAGGGGAGTTCATAAGTACAGTACAATAATTAAGTAAAACACACCTAGTTACATTCTACCACTGCTAGAAACAAGAGGGCATCTATGCAGATGAAAGCTCTGCACAGCCTCTGCCCTGTTTTCACCAGAAGTATTTTTAAAATAATATTTTACTCCAAGAGAAGCTGTATATTTTTATAGTGCACATACAATACTGTTTGTCCATGAATAGTTTACCGCAGATTCTGTCTATTCTAGGGTTTCATAGTGAACACCACTCACTAAAATATGATCTAAAACTTACAGTATACACATCTGCAAGAGTGGAAAAGCAGACCCAGGCACTGTTATTGCATTCTGGGTGCTGCATCATATATTAAGATATGATGCCTGTTTGCAATTACTGTTTCTGAAAGTTGGGGAGGAAAAAATTATAACATGGAACAGCTGAAACTGGAGGTTGACTGCTCCTGGACCTCCACAGAGGTGTTTTAAAACCTTCTAGCAAAGTCCTAGTGCATTGACAGAGCGAGTCTTTTCCATTAATTCCCAATTCAACACAGTTAATCATAGCATATTAACTTTTTTTTTTTTTTTTGGAAAGAGGAAAAGTAGTCTTCCGTGATCAATTTGCATGTGAATAGTTTCCTTCTACATTGAGATATCCGCCATTAAAGAAAGGCGAATACCCACTTTGACAAAATGATTGCCTGTATGAAAGTTGAAGATTATATTTATTTAAACATTTAACAATGAACATCTCAGTCATTTCTGTTCTCCAGACTGTATACCCAATGAAGAGAAACCTTTCATTTCTACCATAACGTTGCAATCCAGCATTGCTTATTAGTATTTGAGATGGGGTCAGGGGGAGTTAGGGGGTGTATCTGGTAGCTGCTGCGCACTTAAACTTGCCAGACAGAGTAATAGATAAAATATTAAACTTGGCGGCAGGGCGAGAATGGTAATGATGATACTTTTGGCCGGCCGTTTCGAGGCCTCTTTGTTTGATTTGAACCTGGCTCAGAAGCTTGTTCAAACATGGCTATCCAGAAGTGACAGGGCAGCAGGGCAAGAAATGCTCTTCAATGTTTAAGGAAAATATTTTAAAATCAACTATTTTTTCCACACATTAGTTGACAGGTTTTACTCTGAAATCACTAATTCTGGCATGAACAAAGAGAGCTGAAGGTCATCTGTCATTAAGTGTAAAACAGAGGATTTGAAAGCTAAAGGTAATCGTTATTATTTTGTTAACCAGGAGGTTAAGTTACAATGTTGTAAAGTACTGCAATTATTTTTAGTATTTCTAGTCTTTTAATCAGAGTAGGTGTTACGTTATTCATAGAGTTTCTGTTTAATATTGTAACAAATTTCCTCACACATTTGTATTTTAGACCAAATGAAAAATCCCCAGGCTCCAGGAATGATCACGTACAATTGAGAAAAGTTAATATGTTGAAGAAATAATACCCTGGGAGACTGAGAGTAAAGCAGAGACAGCCGGACTAAAATCTTTCTGGAGGCTTCTCCCTTTACCTGCCATGTGCGGTGTAATTAATTGCTGTTAATTGTGAATGGCCGCTGGGCAGAAATGTCCCGGCCTGTCATTTTCCAGCTGACACGGGCGGGGAGGGGGGGTTAGCGTTTGATTTGTTTTGCTGGTGGTAGCTTTCAGCTCTAGGGCAAGACGGGCCCTGCAGCACTCTGTCAGGGACCAGAAGCTCCAGTGGGCGACTCTTGCCACAACCAGTAAAGACCTCCCATACAGAGAGTCTGACACCCCTCACCACACAACGCACACACACACAGACACAGACTACACTACACATACAGTTCTCCCTGGTAAACACATACATATATTCATGAGAAGCCAAAAAGGTGTTCAGAAGGCCACAGGCAAGAGGGAGAAGATGACATTTGATCTACAAAAAAAAAGAAAATGTGTGTACAATAGCCGTGAAAGAGAGGAGGTTTAGGGTCATGTTTTCTTTTGTTATTCCAATCTTTTCATGCCATTACACAGCTGCTTGCAGCAACATGTGAATTCACGATATTGAGCAGAAACCAAATATGGACCAAACATTTAAAAAAAAATGTGAGGGAAACTTTAAAGTTGACTCAAACTGTAATTTTTCTTTCAGTCTTTTCAGTGTTTACCTTTGCCTTGCTGGTGTTGCTCAGTGTCTTTCCTGTTTGTTGGTATGCACTGTATTTGCCAACCAGTGGAACCAAGTGTACGGTTTGAACTTTGCTGTGAGGGTGGTAGCAGTATAAAGAAGTCTGTGCAATTGTCACTGTGTGTGCGTGCATGCATGCGTGCGTGCTTGCTTGTGTGCGTGTGTGTGCGTGTGTGTGTGTGTGTGTGACTATTGGCGACGTTTCAAAGTTGTGGGAAGGCAGTGAAACAGGGTGAAACGGCAGACGGGTACATATCAGAGCGACACAAACAGGGTTGTGACATGTCTATCGCCCTCATCCCGATACTAGGAGATCAGTTTTATTTGCTATAGCTGATAACAAAACAAAAGTAGCTAAAGCCTGGTGATGCCTGTCTTTTCACTACACAGGAAAAGGGAATTTTGTAGCTCTTTAGAGGCATATCATATTTTCAGTGTGTATGTGCCTGCCTCTGCCACTGATCGCGTGTGTAAGAGTCAAGCTATGTTCTCCAAAATAAAACTCCCTCCCTTTCCTGTCATCTCATCATCTGTGATCCTAAAGAGCAGGCAGGTGTTTGGAGAAACTCCACAAATGTAATCCCACCAGTTAATATGATTATGAGTGTGTCTTACAGCCTTAAACGACTTTAACCACATGTCATCAGCTGCTAATATTTGTCCATCTAATTTTTTAACAGAACATCGTGTGTGTGTCACACAATTATAACATGTAAAATAAAATGCATTAATGGCATTTTTTTTGTTGATAAAACCTCATTTAATTTGTTGATATATCAAGAAACACAAGCCCACAGATGATCGAGCATGGCAGCCACACAAGCAGAGCATGTGTTTCCATGCTGTAAAAAAAAAAAAAAAATCCAGTTCGTACTTCTTGGTATGCACTACAGCATCTCAGCTGCTGTTAACTCAATGAGCAAAAAAAAAAAAAAAAAGGAAAAACAAAAGCCACATCCCATCAAGATTTGACCTATTAGCATGTCATTCTCTGCAGCTGATGAAGCATGCCGTATCTGAACAGCTCCCACTGGTATGATTTTCTTTTTATGCTCGCTAGAAGTTGCTTCGCATCATATGCTTCACTGAGCTGCCTAATATTTCCTTCACCGGTGTGTTGTCATAAAGACAGAGTGTGATACAGACAGTTAGAAGAAACTGTTTCCACTGTGTGCCATTTAAGGCTGCAGAGTTAGCAAAGATGTTATTATGACAAACATTAAAACAAACACTGGGAACAACATGAAATGTCTGTCAAAAACGCAGATTGTTACTGAATAGTGAATGCCAAATCATATTTTCATGTGTTTAACCTCAGCTCTGTAAGAGAACCAGCCAGCGCTGTCTTGTTTTAAACCAGATGTGGCATTTGAAGTGGCCTTTTTTGGAACCTACCTCTCATTTTTCTTTTTTACTGAACAAACTCTCACAGCCTCTCCTATTCGGATCACTTTTTACAGTTATCTTTATTTTGAAAACGCAAAATCCATCATCTAATCTGAATTAATGAATTAATTAGAAGAAATGCAAAACTGTGTCAGGGTCCTGCAGCTGAGATTAGCGTCACCACCTTAGTGTTTTTATATTCCTGTCTCTGCCTCTCTCTCTCTCTCTCTCCCACCACTTTTTATTTCCTCCCTGTCTCCAGCTTTCCCACTCTGATTTGTCTTCCATCAACCTCCTAGTACCTGCAGTGGAAGCCCGTGGAGCTGTCCCATTACTTATGCATAGGTATCATAGGTATTCATGTGTGTGCATGGGATAGGGCGCATCCGGAGCAGGGGCCGGGCCCCCGACATGACAAACAGGGTGTCAGCAAGGCTCCGCAGGACCCATTAATATGCTGGCGGCCGACAGGGATCTTCACCTACGCGCGCTTAATATTCCTGTATATTAAACAACCATAAATCAGAGGATATAAGCGCTGAGGGCTGTGTGTGTGTTGTGTGATGTGTTTGAGTGTGTTTGCGGCTCCGTATAGGTGTGTGCAGAGACATTGTGTCTGTAAAGGATGTGCTGTGTGTGTGAGAGAGAGTGCTTGTTTGTATTGGGACATGTTTGAGACAAGGGGGCTGGATACTTTTGGGGAAGAGAAACAGGGTTTTTTGGGGGAAACCAGGATTTTTGGTCAGGCCAGTTTGTGAATTTATGGACGTGTGTGTGCTCAAATGTGTGTTTGTGTGTGTGTGGACGTGCTCTCAGACAGTAAGTCAAGGGAATTCAGAGTGGAAGACAGCATCAGCCTTTTAGCCTTTCAGCCTGGCTTTAGCCCCAAAGCCTCAGTGCTAACCCTCGGTATCCCCTTACTCAGATCCTTTTCACACTAAGAATCAAGTTTCCTGTCATCTACTCACACAGGAAAAGGGAAGTGTTTTTCTTGTTTGTGATATTTTTATTCATATACTAATTTTCTTCTCATAGCCTGCTTATTTCTTTCAACTGACATTTTTTCTTTTCCTTTTTCGCCTCTCCTTTTTGCGTTCAACCAAGTGCTCATTGCTGCATTTTCCAGACAGCTCCTGTCAATCACGCTGTGTGTGCAGCACTGTGGTTCTTTTTTTCTTTTTTTTTTCTTGATGAAGGTCTTTCTTGTTTGCCTGTTCAGCAGTGCTGGCTCTCACCATCATGCTAACTATTCAGTTTGTCTTGTTTATGTCACACAAACCACAAACATCAAACAAGTCACTTTCTCGCCACCACAAAGAAGGACGACCAGGGAGTTTAAGTGTGTAACCAGCACTCCCCAAGCTTTTTTCAGTTTGTTCTGTTACATAGAAAAGATTTTCCGCATGAAAAGATTTACAAATTGATACTTTAAAGGAGCAAACCCAACTAAATTGTTTGTCTTTCCTTTGTTTAAACTCTGATGTTCTTTTGACAGACTGTTTAACCCTTTAAAATTGCAGGGTGGGTCATATGATCACTGTCACCGTAGGCTCATTCCCTGCAGCAACCGACCCATTAACATCTCTCCACCTCACTCAAATGCACACATTCATCTTGCTCCCCGACACACACGCTTACACTGTCCTCTTCCCCTCCCCCTTCCATATTAATCTGTGTTACATGCATGCAAATCACCTTGTTTAATTACAGACAAAGAATCCGTGCATGTATGTGTGTGTGTGTGTGTGTGGCGGAGGTTGGGAGATCTACACCCCCCAATCTTGATATTCATGATGTGATGTGGGTCCTTGGGTCCGAGGCAGGCAAGAAGGCAGTCAGGGCCTAATTTTGTTTTCCCAGTAGGGCCAACTATTAGTTTCTCAGCTCATTAATTACGCTGTTGTGGAGAAATCATTAATAGTTAAAGTCGCCCTACAATAATGTATAATGGATACATTTGACGGGGCTCCTGATTTCTTCTTTTTTTTCCCTTTGATATGTGATCAATTTTTTAACGGTCATGATAATCCCCGAGCCCGGGTGAGCAGGCACCGGAGTTGACCTCAAGCACACTGGGAAATAGTAGCACGTGTGTGTGTGTGTGTGTATGTAAAATCACAGTGTATAAATTACATACCATTTGAGCAGTCGGGGGCTCTCCAAGGTGGCAGGGTGTCTGGCCTGCTCCCTTCTCTCTCTCTCTCTGTGATGAGGACCAGTGTGTGATGATCTCCATGTCAGCCTGTATGTTTGTGTGTGTGTTTCCTGTAAGAATGTATGAGAGGGAGATAGTCAGCATGTGGGTGTGGGTGTGAGTGTCGGTGTGTGTGTGTGTGTGTGTGTGTGTATCCCCTCTCGGCAGCTCTTGCTCACATCAGTGACAGACACTTTTGTGACGGAGGTCATTAAAATCACTCCCAAGGCAGCTCAGACTGTGTAAGGGTGTGTGTGTGTGTATTTGTGTGGATGTCTCCCCCTCCTCCTTACTCCCCCTAACACTGACCCCCCATCCTGCATTCTCCACACACCCTTTTCAATTTTCTTCCCTTGTTCTTTCATTCATCCATCAAGACACCACGAGCTTGAGTGGACCCAGACTGATTCACCACGTTATCCAACTACTGTGTATGAACAGGACTAATCCATATGCATGTATTTGCATCTTCATTTACATAATGTGGGTTTCTGTCTTTCTTTCTTTCAATAGCTAACTAAATACAATAAAAAAATAAGTCTTACAATAATCTGTAGTATTGGTATTAGTGAGTGTTTTTCTGTTGCATAGTCTCCCAGACGTCTGTTAGCTCGTGGCACACTGCGCTCGGCGAGCCTCGTCAGTGTAAGAGGTAATTAAGTATGAATAATTAACACCAGCGCCCCCCAACTGGGAGACAGCAGAGCAGCTTCCCCATGGCAGCAGTCGGCCAGATCACACATGGCCCTCGTAGCAGTCCACTGTGTGCCCGGCTTGTTCATTAGAAATACCCACAGCACAGACTCGTTGTGATCCTCACCACAGGATCCTGCACTGAGGGGGGAGGCAGGGGGCAACGTGGGCATGTTTGGTTCGTCAGGGAAAGAAATTTAAAAAAAGAGGCCTGATTTGCTTATTGTTAGCCTTTTCGGCCTTTGGGGTTTAAGCGAGAAAAAAGTTTCTGCTAATGGAAAGTGGCATTTGAAGCTTTTAGATATTGCATAATCAGACAGCATAATAAAACGTGTATTTTGTCAAGAGGACTTGAATTAGCATTTAAGTCTATACCAATAGCTAATGTTTGAGGTAGGTTTTCCCTGAGTGGTAGGCAGAGATAGCCAGCTGTACGGTTCATAAAGGTTTGTGTCTGGTCAATGAGTAACTGTGATATCTTTTGAAGCTGTGGGGTTTAAGAGTCAACAGGAAAATGTCAAGTGTAATCACCGCTGGGACACATTTGCCCTACATTCATACAAGGTGGAAATAAGAGGTCTAACCCCCATAATGCTGTGCAAATATTCACAGAAATATAAGGAGAATTTTGTCTGTAAAGGTGTTTTGGATGGAACGCCTCAGGTAATTGTTGTATTACTACATCTAAGTGTGGCAGTGACAAAAGGTGTCAAAGTATTGTACTCAGTGACTTTCATGATCTCTATTAGGAACAAGTAACATGCAAGGCAGGGATGTACATGCTGTACTATCATGTTAATTCTGTTTTCTCTGTCTCCTCCTTCCTGTCAGCTGTGCGGGCGGACCGCATGCGTGGCGGTCGCAACAAGTTTGGCCCAATGTACAAACGTGACCGGGCCCTCAAGCAGCAAAAGAAGGCACTGATCCGAGCCAACGGCCTGAAGATTGAGGCCATGACTCAGGTGATGCAGGCCGTGCCCACCGACCTCACCATCTCCTCAGCCATCCAGAACATCCACTCGGCCGCCTCCAAGGGCCTTCCGCTGAGCCACCACGCCGGCCACCACACTGGCCACCACCACCACCACCACCATCATCACCACGCCACCGCCCTGCCCCCCACAGACTACGACCGCAGCCCATTTGTCACTTCGCCGGTCAGCATGGCGATGCCGCCGCACACCGGCAGCCTACAGGGCTACCAGGCGGCCTACGGACACTTCCAGGGCACGCGCACCATCAAGTCAGAGTACCCAGACCCGTACACCAGTTCGCCAGAGTCCATCATGGGCTACGCCTACGTAGATGCCTACCAGTCAGGCTCGCCGCCCAGCTTCCCCCACCTGATCGTAGAGCTGTTAAAGTGTGAGCCGGACGAGCCGCAGGTTCAGGCCAAGATCCTGGCCTACCTGCAGCAGGAGCAGGCCAGCCGGGGCAAGCACGAGAAGCTCAACACCTTCGGCCTCATGTGCAAGATGGCCGACCAGACACTCTTCTCCATCGTGGAGTGGGCACGCAGCAGCATCTTCTTCCGTGAACTCAAGGTGGGTGATCATGGTCCATGCATGAGAGTGCTTTTGTTTGAATGTGAGGAGAAATTGAGTATTTTCTCTGTTTTTTACAGCCATATTTTTACAATTTCACCATCATTCCTATTGGTTATGAGAGAACAGAACAAATTAATATTATAACATGATATAATATTTAAGCTTTAATTCTATTTGCAGCAACTCTGCAGGCCATTAATAAAATATCCTGCACTTTGTCTCAATGGTAAATCTTTCACTATGCTGTCATGTATAATTGACAGTACTTCACGCAGTTCAGAAACATCATCTGTTCAATCCTTTATCTTCAACAGACCTTTAATCATCCTTTTTATGCACTGTCAACACTAATGCAGAGTGCACAGAGCTGTGCAGACGGGGTTTGCTCGTAGTCTCCACTGCTGCCTGTCCCACTGTCTGATCAAAATTCAGCAGCCAACCATATTTACGTGTGTGGCACATTTCAGCTATGGGTTGTGAAAACTTTGACTATGAGCTTCAGGCACTTTTCTGACTAACAGGGTCCTAGTCTGAGGATTTTATGTGAACTGAATACTGCCCATCTAAAGCTGAAATAATTCACAGCACTAACAGGGCACACAGTGTGATCATGAGATTTGCCCACCAACATATTGGTCAAAGAAAATCCAGAGAGCATTTCATAATAACAATAAATCATCTATATTTCATTTCAGTTTAATTAAGATTTATTTTGACTTAATGTTGGATATTTTCTTCACAAAGTATATGTAATCTGTAAAGTCTCCAAAAACAACAACATTTGAGCCTGATAAACACCATCACAGTCAATCCCAACTGGCCAATAGAAGCCGTCCACCAGTGTTTCAGTGTAAAAACATGATAATTCCCACTCATCTAACACAGAGCCCAAGGGAGGATTTCTGGTGTATGTTTGTGCCCTCGTAGCTTCATTTGCTCTAAATGAAGGTTAATATTCGGAGTGACATGAAAGGTGTTTGATTAGCCTGCGCTTCACCTGTTTTTCTTCCCGTTGCCTGACTCCTTTGTCTGTTTGTTTCGCGCCGCATCGCCAAAGGCTCAGCTGCATATTCATGGTCCCGAGCCTGTTGCAAAATTCCCTCCAAATATTTAATATTATTTTGTCCTCAAAGGGGGGAAAATAACAAATGAAATAAATGTAATATTAAAAACTGTGCCAATTACAACACAGACAAGAGTCCTTGAAAAACACATGTTGACATTTAGCACACGCCGTGTCCCCACTATTGACATTTTCGAGATGTGAATTTGCATTCAGCTGGGGTGAGCGGCGCACACTCATGCACACACACACACACACACACACAGGCTCATCACAGGGTGTGGCCACGGCTCATAATTGTGTGTGGTTTGCCCATTAACTTTGAATGATCATTTTTGCTGCACTGTAAAGCTCTCTATTTCTCACACTCTCGTCCTAATTCAATTATCTCACACCCTTGTGTTTGTTAGTGCCTGATTTTCCGCTGAATGAACTGTCATTATGTTTGCCTAATGACTACCCATATTAGTGCAGCTTAATAGTAATTGAACCGGGGGTCTGTTACAAAGGTAGAGAATGACCTGGGCTCCAACCCCCTCCACCCCACCCTCACCCTTCAGAATGAAACCTCTCCTGCTCCTGTTGCACAGCCCTGTTGGTTTAGGTGAGGTGGGGGCATATTTAACTTAAGTGAGGGAGATAATTGAAGTGAACCCTCCCCACCCCACACAACCCCCCCTCTTTGCTTGCCCTGTTTAAAGAGCCATCTCGAGCACACAACAGGGGCTGAAAAATAATGTGCTAGCTGTGGCTGTGACAGTTTTTTCCCACACAATCCTCAGTTTTCATTTCCCAGTTTCTCATTGGCAGTGACTGGGAGGACCGCTGAGCTTAGCAAAGGGTTAGTGTTGGTAACGGTGCTTTGGAGGCTGCTTTTGTGTGAATGTGTATGTGTACTTTGCAGTGTGTGTGTGTGTAACTGTAGTGTTATTCTGTTCTGGGGCCAACTTTTATGTGTTTGCTACTGTGGTTCAAAAACCCACCCATGACCTCTGCCCCCTCCACTTGCTTTTGTCTGTGTAGGTGTGTGTGTGTGTGTGTGTGTCTGTTCATACATGCTAACAGCTTTGTGCTACTCAAACACAACAAACATCGCCATGTATCTACAGATTAAAAAAATATACACACTCATTGGGTGCTTTAGATAAAAAACATACCACGATCTGTGTGTGTGCTTTTGTGTCTCGTTGTTTGAACTAATAATTGCGGGTTCAATTTAGATTTGTTTTAATACCATCTGACCTCTGACATCTCCTGCTGAGGTTGAGGTCGAGCCTGGGACCAGAAAGACAGGAAGCAGTAGAATTAAAAGTTTGTTACTGAAGTAGGAAGCTATAAATAATCTTTCATCTCTCACATACACACACATGTACCCCACATTAAGACACAGACACCACTCACGCATAACGCACAGTCCCTCTCACTATTATTAGCTCTGTAAGAACAAAAGAATTTCTCTGGTAATAGAGCCAAGCTGGGAGTGTGAGTGTGTGTCTGAGTGTGTGTCTGTGTGTGTGTGTGTGAGGTGTCTGCCAAAAAAAGTGTTTAAAGATTTAGTTTCCATAAGTTGGCTTCGGTCACGGGACTCATAAATATTTAGCCATTAGGAGGACCTTCTAAAGAGCACTCCCCATTCTTCTCCAATGCGGCGCACTGCCTCACTCTTTCTGGGAATGAGGCATGACGTGAGGGACGTTTATTTCTAACACCTTGGATCCGAGAAGCTGGGATGGGGCTCTTCCCGCCAGCGCACTTCGGTTTTGATTGGTTTAACACATCGACAATTAGAGAAAGGCAGATCTGGTGCACTGGTTTTGAAATCAGTGAAAATGTGGCGTGATGAAAGAGAACACTGGCTCTGGTTCGAGGGCACGATCATTTGTGGTTGTTTTATAAAATCTGAAATAAGTTGAGGACAGGTGCACGTGTGGGTGTGTGTGTGTTCATAGACTTATGTCTGTTAGAAATGGCAACACTTGCACATAAGCGTTTAATTCTTTTTTTCGGTATATGCTTGGTCTTTTCTGCTCAATTCTATACCAGATTTTGAGCTTAAGTTTTCCAGCGTATATTTGATTTCAATTGCATGATTAGATTGTTGTTAGTGTATAGTTTTTTTTTGTTTTTTTCTGTCATTTATTTAAGAATTACTTTTTTCATTGGGAAAATGGCAATTCTATAAATCATTGCTGAAATTTTTTTTCTCGTTCTGAGACCTGTATTGGATCTGATTTGGCTCAGTGTGTGTTACATGTTGTACCAGTAGATACCATTGTGTGTTTTAAAATGACATTACAAAATGCATATTTTCAAACATGTATACAACTTCTGGTTCTGAAAATATGCTACGATACTGTAGCTATTTCTTTGTTTCAGAGTTTGTATAATGTGTACGAAAGTACGTCGAAACTTATTCCACCCGTGTCTTCATGGACAGTTCATAAGCATATGTCACTGTTGTGTTCTGTCTGTGTGTGTGTGTGTGTGTGTGTGTGTCTGTGGCAAGAGAGGGGAAACACGTGTTTGTCTCTCACTGACATTTGCTAGCACAAGGCTGGTACGCCGCCACTCCTCCCCTCCCTTGTCCTCCCCTGTCCTGCCATGAACCCCTCCACCCGTCCTGGTGCCAGCCACCAACTAGACAGCCTGGTCAGGACAAATCCAGTAAAAATGCTTTAATATTCCGTTCTGACTTGAATTTAGATAATATTTTTCTATTGATAATAGGTTCAGCAACTCAGATATCAATGCTGTAGCCCCATTGATGCAGTGTCCTCAGTTACTGAAATGAACCAAAATGAAAGGGTCACAAAAATGTAAAATAACAAAAATGCAAAATTGCCCCATAAAAGAAGAAAATGTAAAAAAATATATATATATATATATCTATATATATAACTACTGATGTAGTTAATAAAAATAAACCTTTTGGTAAACTTTTCAAAGCTTCATGAAAAAATTGATGAATTAATTATGTCATGCTTCCTTTGTGAAATCTATTACACACGTCTCTTAAAAACAGGTTTTCTAATGTTCCTGTTTGTGTTGCTGAACGTGAGGGTGGACATTACTTGACTATGACTCTGTGTGCATGCGTGTGTGTGTTAGTGACTCATACTGTAGTTGGTCCAGCGCTACCCTCTCCTCCATTGTTTCAGCGTTGGGATGGCTGGCCTGACTCCCACCACAAACACAATGGGAAGGAGAATTTAGAAGGGCGATTGGGACTATTGATGATTCATATGTTTATGTCTTACCTTCCTAACTGTACTCCCTGTTCACCCCCCTTCCTCTCTATACCCTTTAATAAAAAGGAGCTTGCGTGTTTAGTGTTGGGACACCAAGCACCTTTGTGTGCCACTGCCTTGTCAACACAAAACAAACAGTATAAGGAAACAGAAAAGACTTTGAAGTACTGAGGCTGTTATAGTTCAGCTATATTACTGTAAAGGGACAATATACCTTTAAATATATTTAAGTTTTCCATGTGACATGTATTCCAAGATCTATTTTTATGATAAGTGCTTCATATCTTTTGCTATCTGGCCCTTTAACTTGACCTTTTTTTCACCTGTACTTTATCAGCTAGTTATTTACTACATTTCCTATATTGCCTTCCAACAACATTCAGGAAGGAGATATGATCTTGTTGTACTCAATCAGACACAGACATGAAGGATAAGGGCAGCATTTAATTGTCATTTGATTACAACTAATGCCAACACACAAAACAGGAACAGGGTTTCAAGATGAACCTTTGTGGCATGGACAGTGCACCAGAATAGCTACTGAAAATAAACCTACTGCCTTCAAAAATCTGCAGGGTTTAATGTGCATCATAAGATTTCAAGCAGCCTGAAGCCTCTATGAAGGCAAAGCGTCACTCTCATCTTGTTCTCAAGTTTTATTTAGAGATTTATAAAAGTGAGTGGCAGCAAAACCACAACCGAATCTTACTCACTGCTAGAGGTTGTTGACTGCTGAAGGTGACGTGTCCCTTTTTTAGAGGATATAATTGTTTCAGATCTGTCGTGAGTAAAATGCTGTGTAACTTTATACATATATTTAGTCCGTCCACCTGATAAAAGTGGAGCAGAGAGGAAAATACCCGTGACATTTTGAAATGTGGTTTCGCTGTTTACTTTAGTCATCTAGGGACAGTTTTTTGGGGGGATCCAGACAGGTTTCTCGGCTTCTCTGTCTCTTTTACTTTTTTTCAGTTTTGTCTCTGCTTGTAGCGGGAATGGCAAAAGCAGAACTGAGGGCCATTAAGTTGAGGAGGAACTGTATTAGAAGTCTTGTTCCCTGGGAAAGCTCCCAGCTGAGATGGGACAGCCATATTGGATAAACAGATGGCCGGGAAGAGGAAAGGACAGGCGAGGAGAGGTGAAACAAAGAGGGGAGATGAGAGAGGAGAGGAGTAGAGGAGGAATGTGGAGAGAGCTTAGGATAGGGAAGGAAAGGACAGGGAATAACAAAGACCAAGAGGTAAGAGAGAAAAAAATAAAAGGTGATTGAGTAAGAAAGGGAGAAAGCAGAGGAGAGGAGAGATAAAAGCTATCCCCCCCCCAAAAAAATGTATTAAGATTGAAATAAAAATAATAAATACATACATTTAATATCAATTTTATATTTCAATATTTTTCATGTATTATATATAATTTTAGGAACAACTTAATACTATAACTAACTTCAGCATAGCTGTTGTGGTGCTTTAGAAATAAAGGTAATGAGACAATGTGTTGAAATTTTTAGAATCCAAAGATCCATTTTGTTTGAGTGAAGTCTTAAAAAACAACAACCTAAAAGTCGAAGCGCAACTTAAAAACTCACAAATTTCTGAGAAATGTGCTGCAACCTAAAAAATGAAATGAGCATTTTAAGCAGTAGAATTATTTACAGCGCTGACTGTTTGCTGCCAGTTTATTCGACTGCTCTAAGCGGCTGCACGTCAGTCAATCACGCGGCATGACAGATCCCCAGGGTGGGGCAGGAGGGGAGCTGATGTTCACATCTCACACCTGAATATTCCCCACTTATAGATTTACCTGAGTGAATAATGTAAGGTCCTGTGATGCACTCTACCTCACTCTGCCCCGCTCGCATAATTTCAACCCCCTCCTCTCCTCCCCTCCATCTACATCCATAAATATTACATGAATTTTCTTTTGGTGAAATTATCCCTACACCACCCACCCTCCCCGTTCAGACTAGAGGGTCTTTTTTCTAGTCTTAGTTATCCTCCTCATACACACACACACACACAAAACCTTTTTTTCCATGACCTATCCAGGAGCAGTGTAATTTTCAAGGTGCAACTGAGTGTGTATGTGTGTGGGTGTGTGAACCTTTCTGTGTGAGTGTGTGTGTGTGTTGGGAAGGGAGGGGTGATTACCGCTGTCCTGCTTTGACCGGTGATTGCACCTTTTCTTTTTTTCTTCACACCCCATAACTAAGTGGAAATTAATAAGCCGTTTTAGGCGTGATCTGTGAACCCTGGGAAGTGGTATATCTCTACAACCCTCCACACATCCACACACACACACACACAGATCCAGAGCCTCAAGCAGCAATGTCTGTCTTGTCAAAGGTCAAAGCCCCCCCCTCCCTCAACAACCTCCCCTCCCGGCACCCCCAATTCTGACAAACTGCGAGCGTGATGGGGTTGGCGGCCGCACACAGTTGGCAAAGATTTGTAACTGTGTCCCTGGTCCATTGCATTTGAATTATTCTGCAGGATGTGATGCCTCCTCCAACATGCACACCCCATACCATGCTTGCTTTACATCAACTGGGAAGAAAAAAAGGTGTGGAGAAGGATGGAGAGAGAAAGAGGATAGGGAAGGACACATGTTTAGTTTAAATTGGTTACAGAGGGAGAAGAGAGAGACGAGCAAAGACTGTGACATGAGATTGAGAAAGAGCAGCAGAGAGAGAGAGATACAGTAAAGAAAGAAAGAAAGAGACACAGAGTGAGTGATTTTGAAAGAGAAAAGGCATGGTGACCATGAGAGAAAGAGAGGGCAGACATCAGAGATGGAGGCAGAGCTAGAGAGAGATATCGGAGCAAAGATGGAAAGAGGGGGAAAAAAAGTTGACTCTGAAATATGAAGAGAGATAGAAAGAGACAGAGAGAGAAAGCGAGAAGAACATAATGAAGGACAGCCAGAGAAGGACAGAAAGAGGGAAATGAGGAAGAGAAGAAGGTTGGGGGGGGGGTAAATGGGAAGATGAACAAGGGGCTGCGAGAGGTAGCGACCAAGGGCAAGAGGAGGAGGAGGAGGAGGAGGAGAGGAGCATGGTGAAGGACAACAGGGGAGGGTGAAAAGAGGACCGGTAGGTTGGCGGGGTGGGGTAGGAGGGGGGTGCAAGGGGGGAACAGGTGGAAGGTTAATGGGCCTGGAGCGGATCCACCAGACGCTCTTGGGCTTGATATATGGGCCCGGGGCCTGGCGCGGGGCGTAGGCTTTCAAAGATATATTATTTCATTTGAGGAGCAGCACCATTCTGGCCGACAACCACCCCCCCGTCACACCCTCCCTTACCCCTGCTTCCACCAACACCCCCCGCAGCCCAGCATTTGTCCAGTGATAGATGACATGCCCCCCCCCCCTCCACCTCCACCTCCACCCCCCACCCCAACACACATGGACAAATTCGCATACAGTAGTGTGCCCCCATAACACACAAACACACTCTCTCACTGCTCATGTGCAGTTTTTTTTTTTCACGTTTTTGTTGTAGTCAGGAGATTTGTCTGACAATTATTTAACAATTTATCAGTTTTCTATTAGTAATTCTTTCTTTCTTTCTTTCTTTCTTTCTTTCTTTCTTTCTTTCTTTCTTTCTTTCTTTCTTTCTTTCTTTGTCACTCCTCCCCCTCCCCTCTGCTGTCAGTCTTCCTACCAGGCTGCAGGCAGGTCTTATGGAAGCCTGTGTGTTTTTTTAAGTTACTATTTTAGTGGTAACAATATCTGTTTGATCAGTAGCACTGGGTAGGAGCAGGAGATTGGTGGTGGTGTGTGTGTGTGAGGGGGGTGGGGGTGGGGGTGGGGGGGTATTCAGGGGAAGGAGAGTGTGGTATGGGTTCACAAAGGCCTCTTTTCATTCATAAATTATTGATCATTTGGCAACACATCACTCTCTCTTTTTCATAAATACTGTAAAACAGCCCTCCTGATTTCTTTCTTTTCAGTACTACCAATACCAAATGGAACAAGTAGATTTTTGGATGAGTTTTGAAGACGCAGTGTGCAGTCCGTCAAAAAAAAAAAAAAGCAGTGTAAATCAGACATAACTGAGGCCTCTCTGTTCCTGGAAGGCTACAGGTTGGACCCGCTGAATGTGTTCCTTCTGTTAAATCGTCCCTTCACCTTAAACGCTGACACCAGAGGTAATACTCCCACAGGCCCCACAGCTATAACATGTACATGTATATGTCCCAGGTGGATACTAGCACTTGAAAAAGTCTCTTTTCCACTGTGCGGACCATATCGAGATAGCAATTGCACACATGTGTTTAGTGTAAAGCTCTTATGGCCTAATATATTTTTTCTCTGTATCAGTATTTATTTCCTGGCATAGCTAAAGCCATTTTCCAAAGCATTTTCCAATAGTATCTGCCATGTTTTGGCTGTTCGACTGCAGGCGACCACTGATCTAACATAGATCGAATTTTCCACTGTCCCCCTCACATCCCTTGATGGTTGTAGACAGAGCTTTAAGATACAACCTTTCCAAATACTGGAATGGTCCCGTAGGTCCAACCTCTGGGGACCGCAGGAGGCCGGAAGGAAGAACAGGAAACTTGTTAAAAGAGAAGATTTAAGGTCGCCCATCCCAGAGGAGCGGCAGCTATAAGGAGACGACGGGGGTTGGGAGGTTTTAGCATGCACTAGGTCTGCTCATCTACTTGTTGCTTTGATGAGGGATGAAAGGCTGTCATGAGGTACAAGTTTACAGAGCTCCGGACAATGATAGACTCAACTGTCCTCAACAACGTTTCCTCTTTCTTGTTCTCCTTCTTCCTCACTTAAGCAATGCTCCTATTAACCTCCTTTAACTCAACTTTTTCTAATTCAATAGGTGGGAAAGAATCTGAATACAAGTGGTTATAGACCAGACATGCAACTGCTGCCCGAGAGACAGATCAAGTGTCTGTACCACCTTGCTAAGCCTTTAAAAGGGATGTATTTTTTAACTTCCATCTGCCTCTGTATTTCTCCATCTCACCCTCCTCTTCAAACCACTGCTGATGAAGTAGCGACAAAAGCAAAAAATTGCCTCCACCTCCTCTATAGTTTTTCATTTTCAAGCAAGTTAACACAGCCTGATTGACATTTGCGAGCACTTTGGGCATTCGGCAGGAGAAAGAGCTGGTTGTGTTTAAGTCTTGTTTGAGGACGATCAGGGTAAAAGCCTTTTTTATTGGCAGGTCATGCTGCTTGTTAAGACGGTGACGCAGGTGACTAGGCTGTGCTGTTAGCCTCGGTGGCCCCGAACTAACACAGTTGTTGTTTCACAAGTTGGCAACAGTCAGTCAAATCAGCAGGGAGAGATAGATGGATTGAAAAGCAGAGGGGAAGTGGGAATGAGAGACAAAGAAAATGGGTAAACAAAGTGGATATGGGGGCTTGATTTAGTTGGCCGGGCTGCTAACAAATCAACTCAACAGCGTGCAAACACTTTACACACTCCACCAAAGTACAAAGCAACTTTCCTCCCCTCTCCTCTCCTCCTCCTCTCTGCTGTGCTTGTAGTTATGAGCCATGTTAAATCTACAGTTAATACAGGAACCTTCCTTAAGTGCCTCCCATCAGAAACTCTGCGAGGCAAAATAGTAGTGCTCGCAGTTCACAGCAGCAGAGGACAAATTAGAAGGTATTGTTATATGGAGGCAGCCTGGGTGTCTGAGGGTGGCAATATGTTGTCAGGCCAGTGGTAAATAAAAGTGCTGGCATTTTGCTTCTAAATAGCTCCCCGCTATAGGATTTCCTGGAGGTCAAGGGGGCAGAGGTTTGGCTGCCGCTGCCTTACGCCCGACCTGCAACCTCTAAACTAACTCACCACACAGAACTATGCAAACCTGTCAGCTAATTTATCTTCCTCTTTTACGCCTGCCTACTTTTCGTCTTCGTAAAAGACACAGTTTGGAAAGTATCAAAGCACCAATAGCTATAAAAAGGACATCCAGTCAAAGGGTTTCACTGTGTAATAAGAAACCCAACATTTGATGACGAGCTGTTCATGCATTCATATTGGGACAGGATTAAAGATTATATGTTTTTTACGGACTGATAAGTTCTGTTTTACTTGATTTACTTTAATAATACAATTCAAAACCAAATATGCATGAGTGACCAGACCAGATACCGTAAAAAAAAAAAAATAATAATACAGTAATAATCACTCTTAAAATACCATAATGGAACTGACACAATGAATGAATAATAGGCCAAATCTATATCTTTTGGGATACTGAATGGCAAACTTCTTCAGGCAAAGGTTCTGTTTCCCTTACTGAGTCTGAAACACAACTCTTCAACTGGCTTTTCAAGTGAGTATAAGAGAAAAGAAAAAAAAACCACAAAGCACCCCCAGGTTCTTATGTTCCGATGTTGCGTGGCCTCAATTATCTGCGTGTAATCCAGCCTGCCTAGAGGTTGTGCCTGTGTCTGCCGCTTTCGTCACTGGGCTGTCAGCAGTTGTCCCCCAATGTCTATTTTTGATGCTTATTTACAGCATGTCTATTCTGGACAGGGAGTGGGGAGGCTTTTGGAAGGGGACGGGGGGGGGTCGGGGTCCAGGAGACAATAGATAAGACAGTGGTGGAGCAGAGTCGACAGCTTGCCGGGTAGTTTTACACAACTCGAAGAGCTGAGGGGTATTTATATTCAACTGGTAAGGCCAGTGATTGAATTTGCACAGCGATGAGTGATGCATGCAGTTCATAGGAGTAACACTAGACATTGTGGTTGTGTTGTGACGACGGGTAAGAAATTTCAATGGGGCCGCACGCCAAACAACGACCCAGCCGAGAAAATGGCTTTAGCTCCGCTCGCAAAGTAGGACAAAGACACCTGTTCCCTATCCCTACTTTCAGCGTTCCTTTCTTTGCTGGTTTTAATTTTCCTCTTGCTCATTTCGTTTACACCACACCAGAACTTTTTTTTATTACTCTCACACCATTCCTTCTTCCTCACCTCTCCATCTGTCAATCTTTTTTCTCTATTTCTCCCAAAACGCCTTAACTGCAAACCTGGCACGAGCCGCAAATAAATGATTCCATACATATGCAATAAAGGCATGGCACTAAAAATAGGCATTACAGCATTGCGTTCTTTTAGGATTGCGCCCTCTCAGAGGGGGATAAAAAGAGGCTTTTCAACCAAGCTTAAACAATGACGAGCAATAAACCAAATATGCAGCAAGGGGACTTGCTGAGAAAGGTGTCGACAACACCGTTAAACCTCTGGAAATGAACCAGGGATGCTGAACAAAAACCAAGAAAGACAAGGTTTCAGGTGGCAAGCCGCAGTCTCACCTTCCCTTAGGCCAATACTTTATGCGCCACATGTTGCACTGCACTTCCCATTGGCAGCAGCACCACTAGGCCTCATACTGCCACAGCAGCGCTATGTGCAAGATGGCTTTCCCCTAACGCAGATGCATTCGTGGCAGTTTCTGTCAGAGGAGACCTGGAGATGCACTTCAGGAAGAAGCAGGGCTCCATCTGTTCTGCAGCATTGCGGGTTTGATGCCTCGTCTTCCTTGTACTTCAACTGTTTACATATCACAAGAGCTTCGGAAATGCTCAATTAGTTAATTCAGATATTTAATTTGGGCATCAAAGGCTGTCATCTCTGGAGCTGTGCCACATTTGGATGAGAACTCACAGCTGTCTGCTCTAAAACCCTGTTAAACCTCCCCATCAAAAAAAAAAAGAGCCCCCCACCTCACCCCACCCCACCCCCATCCCAGCGCGTCAATCCCTAATGGGAATCTGTGTCTCCCGCCCTCTCAGACAGAAAGCATCACCGCGTCAGTCTCTGCATTTTAAAACAGCTTTAGTCTTCTCAGCTGGGTTAAGGTATATTGCATATGGTATGTGTGTGTCTGTGAGTATATGTGTAGGTCTGTGTGTAGGAGGTTGTCTCTACTGTTCTGAATAATACAAAAGGGGAGAGCCTTTAGCCTGTTGTCTTTGTCTTTGTCTCCTGTTTATTTGTCTTGTATTGCCCTTAATGCAAAGACAACCAGACAAGGATTATGGGGTCATTTCCCACAGTCAATGAAAGTCACACACACACACAGTTCCATCCAGTTGCACAAAAACACTCCTGTTTTCATACATACATCCTGTTTCTCACCAACAACTGACAGCATCATGACCATTTAATAAAGTGAAATGCAAAACCCCACTTTTAACTGACACACACACACAGAGGTTCACCCACACCTACACACACTGACCTCCTCACCTTCTTATATTGCATCCTACCTTTCATACTCAACACACAAACACCAAGTCATAAATTGCAGCATTAACTCAAATAATGATTGCACGGCATGAAAATCCAATGGCTGCGGCTTAATGCCCAGGAATCGCCGAGTAGATTAAGCTCTGGGTGAGTGTTTGTGTGTGCTTGGGGAGTGTGTAAGGGGGGTGTTGATGGATCGATAGGATTTCTATGATCAGTACCTCCCAGCCAGGAACCTTCCAGACATTCAGCAAGCGCAACTCATTTTACATTTGAATGGCATTCATTCTCTATGTCTGCGTTTGACGTCGGACGGGAGATGTAAAGCAGAGAGTGGAGTGGCGGGAAAGGAGCAGGAAGCTGCATGTGTGTGCATTTAAGTGTATATGCATAATATTGCTAAGCATTTGTATGCGTGTCTATGTGCAAGTATGCAAGTCTTGATATGATTGCATCCAAGCGTGTGTGTGTGTGTGTGTGTGTGTGTGTGTGTGTGCATGTTGGAGTGAAGGAGGAAGGGTTACTTTTGGGAGATACCATTCCCTGGGCTACATGTGTATTAGTGGTCTAATGTTCATGTGAATAATTGATTAGGGCTTCTCTGTGTTTTTGATAATTAGTTGATAGCTTCTTAGCTCTAAGCCCTGAGATTTCACGTCTGCGTACGTGAGAGAGAGAGAGAGAGAGTGTGTGTGTGTGTGTGTGTGTGTGTGTGTGTGAGGTGGGGGGTAGGTAGTCCACTTCTGAGGTATCCTGAAAACAATAACTTTCAAAAAAGGAAAGAAAAAAAAAAACTCAATTCCTTTAAGCCATGCACTCATGGATTAACTTTCCCCAGAAATGAGGCAACAGTATATGTTTCTTTCTCATAACCTAATTTTTTTCCAGAGTTCTCTTTTTTTCTCTCAAGTGCTTCACATATGATTGCTGGATGAAGTTGAGCTCCACACTCCTCTCTTTAGAGACTGTTCCACCTGCATGACTTTAGATGGACCTTCTCAACAATTTCATATGCTTATACTAAAAAGCTGCCAGATGTTACCTGAAAAACTTTGTACACGTCCAGTAAACAGACTCACCATAGCAGACAACAATAAACATCGCTTGCATGAAAAGATATCCATTGAAATTCATGTCAGGCCTCTCACTGGTCTGTTCTCTTGCCTTATTGATTTTTCTATCTTTCATATGCTTATGCATCAAGTAAAAACGGAATAGGAAAGTTTGGGCATGGTTGGTTCATCCTCAAATCCCTGCGCTGATATCAGACAGTGAAGAGGGTTTGTTGCCATCGTCAGCGACCTTGAGAAAACGAGACGTTCTTCCCCCTGCAACACACAGACCCACTGAGATACTTTGTTTTTCCTGCCTCATGAATGTCATGCCAGGCTTCTTGCGTATTCTCACAGATATGTGTGAGTAAGTGCATTGGTGTATGTGTGCGTACACTGGTTTAAACTAACGAATTAACCTTGCAATGATCCATTATTTTTACCTGTAACAGCTGTTGTATCAAGACTCTTCTGCATCTCTGTTTTTTATTTATCATATACTTTCATATTTATTAAGGACACAAACTGTTACACTGGTTTGCTTAGGTGTGCAGCTACTGAGTTTCCTGTATCAGCAAAGCAGGAAGACCTTATTAGGCCCACTCATCTTGACAAGGCTCAGGACAAAAGGATGCTGTGTGGAATGAAAGGACAGATGGGGGGAGGGAAAGGCGGGAAAGAGAGCATGTCCAATCATTGGCTTGGATTTTGTTTTTCCTTTCTACCACAATCCTGGGACAAGAAGAAGATGAATGTCATGAATATTATTGGGATGTGTAGACAAATGAGATCTGAGGATGGAGAGAGGGAGTGAGCACGGCCAATCGAAAGCGGAATGTTCCTCGGGGTCAGAGGTCAGCCCCCAGATTCTGTTAATGCAGTCACCGTGGGAACCGATCAATCTCAGTGCCCCAGTGGTATCGATCAGACGTGGGCACATGCACACGTGGACGCTCACTTAGACACAGTGTAGCATTCTTTCTGACCCACACAAACAGCATTCATTTGCTCTTACTAAACATCCTCTGCCCCTTTCTGTCTCTATCTCTCTCCCCCTTTAACAAACACACACAAAATACCTGGAATGCATTTTTTTTTCTTACCCATAGTTAACTTAAGTGGGGGAAAAAAAACTTACTTTGACTATATTTGCTCATCCTTCTAGAAACAAAATACATAGCTTTTTTACAAATACTATCAATGCCTTTGCCATTAGAATGAACACTAAAGGACACTGCTAATATTCAACGCCTTCTTTATGTTTATTGATACTGAAAAAACACATTCCATTTGAAAAATGTATCAACTAAATGCCACATAACTAATGGTTTATTCAAGGACATGAACGGTTTAGCATTTAAGTCCAAACTGATTTTCTACTCACATACTACTATACTACTATTGAGCTCAAATATTATTCATGCCATCCTCTAATGCCAAATTTAAAAAAAACATGGCGATTTTCATCCTTAGTTCCCTCATGTGCCAGAAAGTGTTTGCCTTAGTTCTGAGCTGCACACATAATCCACTTGTTTACCACAGCAGTTTTCATGCACAATGCACCACATATTTTCCACACCAGTCTAACCTCAGCATTGTGTCCTATAAACTAAAAGTTATTCTGCGGACTGAAGGATTGTGTGTTCTCTGTTGCCTCATATTCTCCTTAAAAGCTTGCTGTCAAAGAAAAGCCACATGACTTTTACAGATTGCTCCACAGTGTCCCGAGTGAATACATGCTGTTGAAACACTGGTAGTGCAGTGTTTGAAATATTGATTGAATAGTACATGGACCTGTTTCTAAAGCTTTAAAACTGACTAAAATGCACAATCCCAAAGAGGAAGATGAGTTGTTTTTTTCTTTCACAAAAAGAATTGTTAAAGTCAGAGAAATGCTTCCATTCAGACAGAAGGCCTTCTTGTGACAACGGTGATATTTTCTGAGCTCAGAGAGATGCCTGTGGCATCTCTATAGCTGTTTAGGGACATAATAACAGTCTAGGGTTTCTGTGTGCTCAGTTGGAGATAAATCCACAGGCATTCTACACTACCTGATATGTTGGATTAGAGATACATGCAACCAACAAACAGGTGCCAGTGACATGAAATGTTGATGAGCATGCACGCAGTCATATACATGTCATATACTGTACTGTATACATAGCGTGCATTCACACTACAAATCACAGTGAGTGGTATCAAGCTGATATTAAGTCTGCTAGCTTTATGCAGATATGCATATATGTGTCTGTAAATGCCTGATGTTTCATTTGCGGTTTTTGTCTTTGACGGCAGAAACAAAAATGGGTCCATGTTGGTTTGAATTGTACTACATTAAAGAGACTAATCCAACCACTTTAACCACAGTTAAATAAACTAATTAAATGTTTAGTTTTTCCAAATATAAGTCTGACTCCTATTCCTATGAGAATGTGTGAATATAAAAATATGTACAAAAAGGCATAGAATATGTGGTTAAAGTAAATGAGTCATCATTAGAAAAGCAGAACAAGAGTTTGTCTTTAGTGGTTGTAATTCAATGACTGTATTCACACAAAAAACATCCATTATTTCTATGAACAGCACCCTCAAGTTTTTCTGTAACCATTGCATGAACATTATGGTACTAGGCAAAGGCTTTCCTCAACCAAACTAATGAAGGTCAAACTGATATTTAATATTGTCCAGGTAGAAAAAGCTTTTAATTGTCTTTCATTTGTAAATGAAAGAATATTGCGTGTGTTTGTGTGTGTAGGTCAGTTTACTAACATAACGGGTGACCAACAGGTGTACGAGTAGTAGTATACTGTACTGTAGCTGCTGCTGCTTTACACTCTTGTCTGCTGGCTGACAAATTTAGTTTTACTGAAGCTTAGTTGTTCTGCATATTATCACCAATATTATCATTCTTCTCTTCAGCAAGCAGTGCTTACCGCCCACCCTCCGCCCAAGCTAGCAGCGCAACTGGCCACCTGCTCATTTTCCCAGCATTCTTATCACCCCGCAAACCTTAGCATTGACATCCATTTGGACTTTATGCCTAAACAAGATAAACAAGAGCTGGTTTGGGAATAGGTGAAAAGGGAGGAGGAAGTGAAGGGCGGGTGCATGCACTTGTCCAGTCCGTAGAACAGGAACAAGAACAAGTACATGGACACCCGAAGCCCACCTCTCCCAACCCACCAGGTCACATAGCTGGAACATCCCAGGGATTTAGTCACACACGCTGATATTATTTTCTGGTGTACGCAACTCTATTTGCGGCTTTTGAAAGTTATAGCGGCTAAAAATGATTTGCCGTGGTATTTGGTTGGCATTTGCTGCTTTATTTGACCTCAAATAAGACACAGGTTTGAAGATGCTCAAGAGTGAGCGGATATTTTTAAAAGGATGATTTAGCTCCTTTGTAATTTGGTCTTTGTTAAGAGACAGCAGGATGGATAATAGGCAAATAGACTGGTAATAAAAATGTTAGCTTAGGTCAACAGGGCTGCATGTGCTTCCACAAGAAAAAGTATGAAGCACCTCATGATTTGTGAAACGCTGATGACCAATTAGCTGAACAAAATCCTATTGTTGGCGATGGAACCCCACACTGAGACTCTTTTCAATTAAATTACCACGCTAAACTGGAAATGAGCTACAGTACGTTCAAGCACGGCATAATTAAGTGTTCGCAACACTCTGAGAACAACAGGCGCTGTTCTAGGTGAATTAATGCCTGTTCCCAGGTGAATACAGGGCCTGTTTGGCTCAAGGCGAACAGATGCCAAGACAGGACTGCACCAAAGGACGGCTGCTAGAGACGCATGAGCATTGATGTCAGCTTCAAACCTCACCTGTAGTACTCGGAGACAGCATTGATTCTTGTCCAGCAGAGAGAAACGGAAAGACAGAAGCGCAGCTATTGTTTATGTACAAGTCGTTTGAGGCAGATAAACTCATCGTCTGCGTGTGTGTCTGTTCTCCCCTCTGCGTTAAAAAAAAAAGAAGAAAAAAAAAAGAAACATGATTCTCTCCATTCATTAAGGCTCCACAGAAGGAGATTCCATTAATCTGTTCATTAGGCCACATCAAAAATGGAACTACTTATTAAAATCAGATCCAGCTGTGTACTCTCGTTAAAGCCCGCCGTACCGTACGAAGCTTAACAATGCTCGTGGCACTAGACCAAAACCCGGCCACAAGAAAGGGGGGAAAAGATTCTACTACATTGGCCTGTTTTGACTCAACACACCATGATAATTGCTCTACTCTTAGCAGGGGGCTATGAATAAACATTACTTTTGTCAGGGAGCGTCTGAATGCTCCATTTCCAATTAATTTACATTTGCCCAGAAATGGAGGGAATACGTATCTGCTCTTAATCTCTATGTTTTATTTTCTCAATTTCCCCCAAGTCTTTTCTCATTCTCTCATTCCCTGTCTGGCACTTTCATTCCCCCCCTCTCACCCGCACTCTCTTTCTTTTTCTAACTCTCTCTCTGGAAAATCCCATTAATCTCAGCCAGTGGTTTTGAACAAAAGCTATGGGCTAAGCGATTGATCCGGGCATTGATCCCACTCGCCTGAACGATCATAAAGGTGTTAAATTGGTTTCTTGGAGGATATGTATTTTTCATTGCTGGCTGCTGCAAGTAGAAGTTCCTGCTTGGAATTTTTCTCTCTCTTTTTTTTACCCAAACACTGGTGATAATATTAAAATATTAAATAGATCACACCTTGAAAAGTAGCATTAAATGTGGATTTTGAGGCTGGTCTGAACTGATTTCTGGGGAGTGTTTTTTTCTGCATGAGCATCAACTTTAGAAGCTAAATCCTTATAATGAGTTTTGCTCTGTCCAAGGACAGGTAAAAACTTGGGATTGTCAAAATGTGCACAAAAGTGCAGAGCAAACTCCTTCATTCATATTGTTGTAAATTCTTTCATGAATTGTTTCTGTGAAGCTAATTTAGTGTTTTGAAAGGTTTTGCCATGGGTAAGTATTGAAAAGCCTCTACTTTGAGAAAAATGAACATTAATGTTCATCGGCAGTAGGTTTAATTTAGTTTATGATGAGCATACGGAGAAAGAAACAACTGCCACTGAAAGGTAGAGGGAAATTTCAAGTCCAATATTATCTTAAGTATAAGTAACAAATCTCCCAAAGTAACTAGTAATTATGTTTATTATTAGTTCTTAAAACTGTAGAAATAAATGTGAATTACAGTGGTTTGTTTCTGTACTTTTAAGGCAACACAGGTGCTACATAAAAAATGGTCAGACTATCATGAACATTGTGACAGGTAGCTGATAACATATTCTGCCCAATGTGGGTTATACATCAAGTGGGATAGAAAAGTGTTTATTTATATTTATTTATAGAATAAATGAAGAAGATATATTCAATTTATTCATATTTATTATGTTTTTCTTTTATTACCTTCCTTGGTTTTCATGAAGACATTTGAATTTTGCTACTCGTCGTGTTGCGGCGCCTCCGGTATTGGGCTACAAAAAAAAATACATGTAAACATGCAATGGAGGGGGAGGGAGAAAGAAACATGCTGTGCTACTGTCAAACCTATAACCGTGGTCACTAATGTTTGGTTTGTTAATATTTTCAGTTTTATGTTAGTGATACAGTTAGTCATGAAATGGCAAACCGTGATAACAGTGGTAATACGTGTGTTGTCTATCACTTGGCGGGAAATGGGGAAGTGAGAAACAACAACACAACAAGTTTGTTTCCTACTGAGTCGACATTGCTGGAAACAGTAAACTAGCAACTGGCAATGTTATCTTAATTTTCCGTAGGTGAGATAAGAAATGACAAACTAAATACATCATGATTTATTGCACCGTTGAGTTCAACATGCTGCTTGTTTGAACTTTGTAGTATCATATTCTGAATAAATTCATTTGAAAGGCCAGCAATCAGCCACTGGCAATCAGCCAGTGTTTTACTGACTGTGTTTTCTATGGCACGTTTATAACATCCAAGACCCGCCAGCATGAAAACACAGGACGAATCGGTCGTCAGCTCCATGTCAGAAAGTTCATACTATCTGAGCGAGCAGGCAGCAGATCTTGTAAGATCAGGCGCCATGAACGTTGCTCATTTGACAGAGCAAAGGAAGAGCTTGTCAGGGAAACAGCTCATGTCGCTGGTACTTAAAAGGTCAGCGAACTGAACCCCAACCCCTGGCCTGCCCTCACGCCTGCTTGTCTGTCACCAGTCCCCCTCTTCCAGGCGGGTGTCCCCTGCCCTCGCCTAGGCTGCTATCAGCCGCCGTCATCCCCTCTGAGCTGCCCCTCTTTGATAACCCAGGCCTCTTGTCAGAGAAGAGCTTCCAGGCAGGCAGACTGAGGACAGCCCTTTGATGAGGACCCCGACACTTGCCAGCTCCACTGACATGCAGGGGGGGTCCTTTGAAGAGCCTGGGCCTTACATGTACCCATCCTTCCACACACACATACACACACACACACAGTTACTTCCAGGGTCCTTAGATGGAGGGACGAAGAGGATCGAGGCACAGCAGAGAGAACTCCCTCCTTTGACTACCTTCCTTGCTCTCTGGTGGTTTTAATGAAGGCATTTGAATTTTGCTTTCGTCCTATGCTTGACACATGTATGGGACCGCGAAAAAATAGATGTATAAAAAACGGGGTGGGTGGGACAAAAAGAGACTGTGATGCTGTCAAAAATGTCAGAAAAAGGTCATTGAAGCTTTGTTGTATTGTGTCAGTTTTCCACTGATAAAAGGGAGATGGGAGTTGTAGGACATTCCATGACTACTTTTTGGATTTGTTGCTGCATGATTTCAGTACATCATTGCTTTATCACAATTTGGGAACAGTTTGAGTGCAGGCGTGATAGAGGCACAGTGGTTGAGTAGTATAGTCAGAAGAAATGCTGCAAAGTGCAGTATTTATAAGAGCCAGCACAGCTACCAAAATGGCAGCTAAAGAGAGCCATACTCAGACATCCCAAGTGCCCATGTCCTCCAACAGTGCGTATGATTTGGCTTCACCGAGCCAGTGTTATGGTACAGCAATTGTTATGACTGCCTGGGAGGTAAACAGACACTGTTTTACACTGGCCCCCGATCACCAGTCAAAACAATCCTAATCAAAAACAGAGAAACAGACTTGGCTGCAGCTAGTGCCCTGTCATACATACAAGCTAATAAAGTGTTTGATGCTTGTTGGCAGAGCTACAGCTGTTGAAAACAAATTAGCACCGAGGATCACTACAGATTTCCACAAATGAATCCCTGTACAAATACCCCGACAGCACAAGAAGAAATTGCTTTCAGCGGCGTTCACCCTGCACCTGCCTGTTTCACAAAGTTCTAACATCGATCCACATTCTTCACTCAGCGAGTTGTGGTTGACATTGGCGATGAGCGTCACAGACAGTTCTCACAGACTCGAAGCAACAAAGTAATTCACATCACCGCAAACACCGCAGTGTGCCGAGAAAGACACATTATTCCCAACGATACCACAAAGAGCACAATGTTTGTTGACAGACAGAAAAGGGGGGGGAGAGGGAAGAGAAAGAGCCTCTCATACATTTTCCTCATTCCTTCCATCTCAATGTGGCCTTTTTTTCCTGTCTGAGTGTGGCTGTGGGGAGTAATGATTAACACAACCAGGCATGGGAAGAGAGTAGCGGTTACAATAGAGGGGGTTGTTTTTGGTGCACAAACCCACCGTTTCACCTGTGTCAGCTTCCCAAGATTCACCTGGCAGGTCCCTGGGAGCCAGCGGCTGGCATTCAGGAGAGGGAGGGAGAAAAAAAAAGTTGCTACTTAATCATTATCACCTGTGGAATCACTCAGAAACTGCTGGCAATGGGCAAACAGATAAAGCTGGCAACATTGTTAAATCAGGCACGTAGCAAAGTGCTTAACTGAGTGTGGAAAGGTTCACATGAGAAAGCTTTAGAGTGTGTGAAGGGGACTTTTGAGCTTTGTGTAAGGTTGAAAAAAAAGACAATGCCCGTGGTGTGCAACTGATCAATAGCGATTGACCTGTGAGTAAGCTTACCTTGCAAACAGCTGCCTGTGATATTTTCAAGCTCCCCAGGCTGACACTGTGCCTTAACTTTTTATATTTTGAGGACAGGGCACTTGACTTTATCCTTTGTTGAATCAAATATCTATAAAGCTTATGAAGATACAACAAGATATCTAATACTTATTCAAATGTAAAACAAAAATTACAAAATGGTAAAGATTTATTTTTCTAACTCAAATCCAAAGTGACTTTAGCCACCAAATAGCCTGAGATGCAAAGATCTGATATGTTGATGCAGCGACAAATCAGCAGTTTGCAGTTTGAATATTCATTTCCCATTTAGAGAATTGGTAGAGAGGATATGCCCTTATGTTAAAATGCATTGATTGGTCGCCAAAGCATTGATTACAAAGATTGATACACTATTGCAACATCATTAAACATCCATAAATATTATTTACTGACTTGTTTTACCTTTAGACAGGTTTGCTCAACATGTGCCACACAAACAACTCTCAATATTAATCTTCTCATAAGCCATCATCTTTCAACTTGTGCCAATTATGTGGCTCAGAATCCCATCTATACTGACAAACTATCCTCCACAAGGGCTAATACAAAATAAAAAGGCATGATGTACAATCTGAAGCATTGTTGCAGCTGTGTGAGAGGTGAAAATAAAATAATTGATGAAACTGATCTCTTTGTTTGTAACCAGGTGGACGACCAGATGAAGCTGCTCCAGAACTGCTGGAGTGAACTCCTCATCCTTGACCACGTCTTCCGGCAGGTGGTGCACGCTAAGGAGGGCTCTATCCTATTGGTCACCGGTCAGCAGGTGGGTTGGTTACACTCCATTCTGTAAACTGCCTCCACTTGTTTCCTTTTTTTTCCTACTAAAAACCTGCCAACCGTGCATCAGCTGCTACTCAGGGGACCCTCAACATCTCAACAGTTCCCTTAAAGCGTTATTGATCACTCATCCACACAGGAGTCCCTGCCTCATTAAAAATAGATTATGGTTATAGATATAAACTAATGTCACCAGGAGAATCAATTTTGCTTTTTTTTTTTTCATCTCAGTGAATTAATACACTGACAGTGTGTAAATAAAGTTACACAGGCAACATCAAAGTAAGTAGGTACTGTAGGCACATATAAAAATGTGTTAAGTGTGATGTTTTGTTTTGGTGGAGCCTTTGAGGAAGTTGGTGGGAGCTGATGCTTGAGGTCTAAATGACACAGATCTTTGTTGTATGTGATTCTTTTTTTGCTACACACAAGCCCAAAAGTAAGCAACCAAGACAAAAGAGCAGAGACAGAATAATGCATGCTAAATAAAGAGAGTAGGTTACACATGCACAGTTAGGGGAAAAACTATGCATAAAGACGTGACACTGCCCATCATGTACGGGCCTCTGACCAGTGATGTGGCTGTCAATGAGACGAAAAATAATACATTATTGATTGGTTGGCACCTCAATAACATTTCTCTTCAACAGAAATGTTTTTACAACAATAGGCAGTGGATTAAATATTAGAACAAGGGACGTGGCCCGTCTATCGGGAAAGAGAGGAAAAGAGGGTAGAGCCAAAGAGAATGAGAGATGTTTGGGTAACAGGTGGTGGAGAGTGGGAGAAATGATAGAGGAGCGGGTCAGACAGAATAGGAAGAGGATGGTTGCCCAAGAATATCAGGAAGAAAATAAAGGGATGGGGAGAGTAGATGGAGGAGTGAGAGAAACTGAGGCATAGGACAAAGGAGAAAAAAGAAAGAAGATGGAGATAGAAGAGGAGAAAAATAAGAGAAACTGCAGTAGGGACAAGACAGCATGGCAGGGAGAAGAGGAAGAACTGAGAAAGATATATGTAAAGAAAAGAGACAGAAAAAAGGAGGAAGCAGCAAAGAGTGAGTAAGGAGCATGGGAAGAAATACATTAGGGTGATGAAGACCATGGTAAGCTGACAAGAAGAAGAGAAAAGCGAGTGAGTAGAGAGAAGCATATGACAGGACATAAGTGCAGGGAGACTAGGGAGGACAGGGGGAGAAAAAGAAAGAAAAGAAGGAGGAAGAAGAGGGGGAATGAGATGATGAGGCAAAGAGGAAAGGGCAGTTTGAAGACCAGAAAGGAGGAGGAGGAGGAGGAGGAGGAGGAACTGATAGTCAGGGGAGGTGCAGGACGGCGGTTTCGTTTGCATACTTTGGTTAATGAACAGCTGGTGTTGGGGGGGTCAGTGGGGAAATGTGTGTGTGTGTGTATGTGTGTGTGTGTGTGTGTGTGTGTGTGTGAGACAGAGAGAGAGGGAGGCTCTGAAACAGTTCATTATCTCCTATTATTCTCTGCCTGGCCAGGGGTGACAGCACAGTGATAACACCGAGGATATGTAGACCACAATAGCAGCATCACCCATAGCTAATGCTGCATGCACACACACACACAAACACACACACACACATTATATACGTATATAATGGCTGTTTGGGCCTGCATACTATACTGTAATAACTTAAACAATATGTATATGTAAAAATATATACTGGTCTATATGATGTCATACTGTATATTGTCATGAATAATAACATATTATAATACCTTATGATAAGATTAACTCCCAAATGTTTTCCTGGTTAATTGTAGTCAAGTTAGCAATTTTACATTACTTGAAATAATTTTTCACTAAAGCCACACGACTTAAATAACTCACCAGGCCAAGTATAAAGGCATGACTCATGTGTTCTCATGTTTGAACCCCTGAACAGATAATCAGAAAATAAAAAAGCTACTGTTCTGCAACGTCTTTGATCACAGTCATTACTCTGGTCTCCTTTGAAACACAACTCCTTACAAAATACAATCAAAAAGCCATAATGAAAAGATATACTGATACTAAGGCACAAATATGGTACTTTTGATCCACAAGTCTGAACCAATTCTGCCTCAACAGCTGTAGCAGTGATACACACCTAAAACAGCACCACTGGGGGGATTTTCAAGGGTTAATCATACTTTTGATCAATTCCAAGACAGATTAGGCAATTTGTATCACAAAAGAAGTTGAAGTTGACAAACTTTGTGTTGGGAATAACTGATCTGTCCTCGGGTTGGCAGATATTTTCACGTCTATTCAGAAAAATATGACATGAATAGAGAGGATTTGTTCAGATGGAGAGTTTAGACAGATGTTTCTCCCCTTTTGCTTTGAATCAAGCTGCTCTCGTCAGTCATATGCTGCACTCATACTGACCTTTGAAAAGAAATCCATGGTAGCAGCAGATTTACTGTTATAGCCTGTCATTTGCTCTCTGTCTTGCTCATTCTCTTGCCCTCATGTTGCTTGCTAATTCCTGTCTTTTTCAAATATTTTCTGGCTTTCGTTTGCTGCGCTGCTGCATATCATCATGTCACCAAAAGCAGTGAGAAATGGCCATGAGTAGTTTTTTTCGTTTTGGGTTTAAGTGAAGAAAGGAGGCTTGTTCTCTATCCTGTCATAAGACCAAATGCAAAGTGGAACTTGTCAGAATGCATGCAAACATGAAATGACAAAGACCGGACTGAGCTGCTGAATGATTAAACAAGGCCTTGCAGCTTTGCAACCAGTCTTCAGTATGAAAATCCAGATATTTTGATAGCACAACGCTCCTGGTGTACATGAAATTCAAATGACGAAGAAATGCAAAAACAGACGTTCCTCAGCCAGGCGCGGATTTCTGTGCTTTCAAACAAGGTACATTTTCTATCCACATCAAACCCCTGGTCCCACCTTCCACGCTCATCTTTAATGTTCAGCTAAGATCCTTCATCGTATTCATGATGGGTTAAGATTTGAAGGTTTATTCATATATTTACTCTATGTCTCTCCAGGAGAGATAATAAAGTAGTATTGATTGATTGATTGATATGCAGGTCACCACGGTTAGTGCTAAGTCTGCTATAGCGACATTATAGCGTTTTTTTCATCTCTCTTTTTACTTAGGGCTAGGAGGCAATAACCCAAGGCATAACTATCAACAGTCCAATCCTTCAATGAAGTTATTTCATGCACAGTTGATTTTATGTAAATTGATTGACATCTTGGAAGGGGGGCAGTGTCTGCTTTTCACCGAGTCATAACTCTTACCGTCCCGAAGGTGGGAAGAGGGAAAGAGAGCGGGACAAAGGAGTTAAAGGGAGAGAGGTACAATAGTGGTGTAGTAAAAGATAAAAAGGTAAGAATAGGAGGAAAGAGGAGAGGAAAAGAGAGATTAGAAAAAACGTAGTGCATTGTTAACATTTGCTTTACTCCGACCCCTCTTCATAGAGATGAAAAACAGGCTCCAATCATCCTATTTACACAATAAATAAATTCCAAATCCAGGCTGTTTTTAATTGCAAATGGGAGCTCGCAGGGACCTTCTTCCTCCCTGAGCTTTACGAACTGCGCACGCCAACATCTACCTTCCCCTGGAAACCCTCACGCAGTCAATTATGGTAATGAATTGTCAATAAATATAAAAAATTAATATGGTCCTGCTTACTGTGAGTGGCAGCTAAGGACTTGCCTCCCAGACAAATGTGCTGCGGCTGCAGTTATGAGGTGCACCTGGAAAAAAGGTGTGTGTGTGTGTGTGTTTGTGTATTTAAACGGGTGAATGGGTCAGAACTAAAGAAGAGTATCTATCTATCTATCTATCTATCTATCTATCTATCTATCTATCTATCTATCTATCTATCTATCTATCTATCTATCTATCTATCTATCTATCTATCTATCTATCTATCTATCTATCTATCTATCTACATCTGTTTTTATTGTGCCTCAGCATCTTTCTGTTTCACAAAGAGTGAAGTCAAATCTGGCAGGTCTAGTTAGTCGGATGTGAACTCTCATGCTCTCTCCATATGCCCACAGCATGTTGTCACAAAATACAGTTAAACTGGAAAAAATCTTTTGCCTGCAGCTGCTGTTTTTAAACCATCCACCAGTGGCTCGCTCTCTGACAGACAGACCAAAGATGTCTGGGTAGTATAATATGTATTAAATCTGCTGCAGCTACACAGAGTGTTGTCTTTTTAGCAGCCTAGCCATTTTACCCTCCATGTTGCTGACGCTTGAATATTGAATCCACGTGCATCTATCAATGGAAGTCTGTGGCACTATATACAGTACTAGTGGTCAAAATCTTCACTGGGTGTCTTTCATTTAAGGGTATTTCTGCTTGAACATCTTCTAACATCTCTTATTCTCCCTGTTTATTTCAGGTGGACTATGCAGTGATTGCTTCACAGGCTGGAGCCACCCTGAACAACCTGTTGAGTCACGCCCAGGAGCTAGTGGCCAAGTTGCGTTCCCTGCAGCTAGACCAGCGGGAGTTCGTCTGCCTCAAGTTCCTGGTCCTCTTCAGCCTGGGTGAGTCTCCAAAACTCTCATAGGTTTTTTTTTTTGTTTTTTTTTGGAGGCAGGTTTGGGGGGAAAGGGTGAGCTTTCCAGGAATCAATTTCATTATGAATTCAAATGCAGGTAAATGCTTTACAGTAAGAAAGGATGAAGATCTGGTACTTGTAAAAGATCTATAAGAGGGATTAGTAGGAAAGGAAAGAGGAGGAGGGGAAGTGGGAGTGGAGGAAGGAAAGGACCAGTGGTTTGGAAGGGACAAAAGAGAAAGTGAGGGAGGAAGGAAATAGGGGAGGTAACTCATTTGGTCATTTTGTACCTCTACTGCTGCGAAGTGCACAAACTGAGGTTGAGTGAAGGGGTAGCTACACATCAATAATCATAAGTCCATCATAATATAAAATCAATATGATTAATTTACATGTTTCAAATTTGACATCAATTTTTGGAATAAGCATTAATCTCTCGATCAATAAAATTAGACTGAATGAATCATAGTGTTTGCAGGAATGTGTAATTGTACAGGATGACTGGGAACCATGAACCAAGTGAGTAAGCTAGGAACAAGGGGAGGGGAGAGCTGGGTGGTTGAAAGTAAGTGCACGAGACACTGATGTTGGGGAGATTGAAGGGAATATGGGTGAATTTTATTTATTTATTTTTATTCATAGGTGAATTTCAGGTTTTTTTGAGCGGGCGGGAAAGGAGGGAATTGGAGGGCACAGAGATCAACTGAGGAGGGGAGAAGGGAGGAAGGAAAGAAGGAGAAGGAGGAGATATGAGGATGCCGAAGTGGGAGAGATTGGGAATTGGTGGGAGGCAGGTAACATGGAGCGTTTGAGATAGAAAGGCGGGAGGGAGCCGAGCCCAAGGGTATCAGGTAGGGAGGGAAGTGGAAGGGATAAGTAGCCAAATGAGTTAAGGGATGAAGAGAAGGGTAACGTTGATGTGTGTATGTGAGTGTGTGTGGGTGTGGGTGTGTGTGTGTAGGTGTGAGTGTGTGCGTGTGTGTGTATTTGTGATGAGATCCCAAATCTGCTCTCTACTCTCTAAGCCGAGGTCAGACATTGCCAGGAGACTGTCATCTTTGTCTCTTTCTTACCAAGTCTGCAACAAATTGCCTCTGAGGGACACACACACACACACACACACACACAGTTTTAACATCCTGCACTACTGAAGCCAATGGTGTTCAGGTAATTTCACTCAGCCTGTCCCCTATATGGCACTGAAAGGAGCAACAGAAGTATACATATGATGAATATTTTCTTTATCCCTCCTTCCACCTATCTGTAATCCACAAGGGTCACGCTTTCACTTCTTTACTGCCTCTAAACAAAGAAAGAGGGACTAATGAACTACTTGGAAAAAGCACATGCACACATGGACACACACTGAAGTAATCAGGCAGGATTAATGTTTGTGTTAGTGTTGTTTGCGGTACAGCAAAAAAAAAAAAAAAAAAGGGGGAGGGATGGGATGGATTTCAGTGGGGCTTAGAAGTGTGTATGTCTGTGTGCATGGATGCGTTCTGTTTGTGTGGGGTGGGGTGGGGGGGGCTGGGTTGTTGTTGGGGCTCAGGGTCTAAATAATTTGGCAGAAACATCATCCATAATGAAAGGCTCACCTGAGGGATATGTATCGCCCCCGGCAGTGCCTGTTCTCCGGCGCTGCCCGGGCCTCCTGCAAAAGAAGCCGGCACGGACACCGTAGAGCCAGCTGAGGGGATCAGTGCTGGAGAAAGCGGAGGTGGTGTCGGTTGTGGGGAGGGAGGGATGCAGGGCGAGGGATAGGGAGGGGCTTGAGCAATGTAAAGCCAGGAGATTTAGAAAATGATTTGATTAATATCACACGCTGCTGAACAGAGATGTGTGTGTGTGAGTGTGAGTGTGTGTGTGTGTGCGCGCGGTTGGCTGTGAGAGGGATGCGATATGTACTTTTACCTGAGGGAATGTGCATCATGTGCGTGGCAGTGGGAAAGCAGGTGTGTATTTGTGCACGTGTGTATGTTTAGAAAGCCGCCTGTGCTTCACAAGCAGAGCCAATTAATAAGGATTGTAGTGAAATGAGGCATGGAAGTAGCTCTGCACAGACTGCTCAACTAAAAGATTAAACACTCCCTCTTTATTAGCTTTATTACATCTCTAAAAGTGGTCACTGCACTTTAAGCTGAGGCTAATATAGAATAAATGGGTGTATTAGTTATGGCAGGTTTGATACAGTGGAAATGTTGTTGCTTTAATGCTCCTCCTATCACATGCTTGAGGAAACCACTCTTGCAACCTCAACAATTTGCCAATCTCAATCTAATCTAATACAGGATTCAGTGTAGATACTTCCACTGAAAGGCAGAAAGCAAGCAAGCAAGATATTTTAATCTCTATATAGCCATAGTTGTATTTGACATAAGGTGGTCTTATCACAACTTTGATATAATCTGGGCTTTTGCAGTATTATTCAGTATCTCAATAGCTCATGTGTAGAAATGCAGTTGTTTCAGTAATACTATGACTGCACTACAAGTATAACTAGAACCAATACTGCAACTAGCTTCTCTATGTGAGTCATGGAGGTAGTGATGCAGTCTGTATTCATCCCTCTTTCCCTGCCTCTTTTCTTCTCCTACCACTCTGTTTGTGTCTTGCTTTTTCTCAATATTTCTCCCTCTATCTTCAAACCTCTCTTTCTCAATTTCTCCTTCTGCGGATGGACGATCAGTCACCTCCTCCCTGCCAACAGAGCTCTTAGTTAAGCCAGTTGTCGATAAAGACAGGGATATAGATGTCACTCCAGCTGAGGGGAGGCACTTGTCTTTACACCTTTATTTTTATATTGTTTTCTCCCTCTCTTTCTCAATCTCTTCCAATCACTTCCTCGCTCTCTCTCTGTCACCAGTCTTTAGTCTTTCACCCTCTATCAAGGAGGAGATTATCATTCTTAGAGCATTGATCTCTTAAGTGTTTGTAGGGCAGTGAGGAATGGTTGTGAGAGTTGAGTGTTGTCAAGTCTTGTGTTGAGCAAGAGACACACAAAATGGCAGAGAGAGAGAGAGAAAGAAAGAGAGAGAGTGCTGCTTGGGTCAGAGTTCAGAAAAGGATTAGTACGAGTTGTTGTCCGGTGTCAGACCACTGTTAATGGGTCTTTGATTTTCTTTAAAAGGCTTTAAGAGCTAATAGAAAGACTGACAGGTTGTTGTATATGACCAGGTGACAGATCAGCACCAGAGGTGTGCAATGGGTCACAAGTTCAAACTCAGGCTGAGAGAAGTGAAAAAAGAGACTCACCACAAATTTTAGGTAGGATTAACTACCAACTATACTAATCAGTAGAAACCTGAGTTTATGAGAGGCAGCTTCCAGCTATTACATGGAAGTCTTACACTATTATAAGAAAGAAATTTCATAAAAATTAAAAAAAAGAAAGAAGGAAAACAGTGTGCTTCCTAAATACAACTTCCTTGATATTGTGATATTGTGCAGCTTAAACTCTCTGGAAACCTGTTGGTGGAAAAAGTAAAAATAACAAGTTTCATTGATTAACTTCAACCATGTAATCATGCACATGTGTGTTTGATGCATGCCAGCACAGAGACACTTTCCATATTAGCCAACCAGACTCGGTGACAGAGGTCAGACAGTGTTCAGCCAGCAGCCAGTTAACCCAGCTCAGCAGGTCAAACCCCATCAGGTGTAATTGGGTGAGACAGGTGCTGCCAGTCTTTGTAAGCTAAGAGGAGAACCAGACCAGCATGGGGTGGTAAATGCTCCCAGCGGAGAGAGCAGATTTGTGGACTTGGCCCTAAATAATGTCCCAGCATCGCAGCCTTTAGCAGAAAGAAAGCCAATGACAAGCTGATAAAGAAGAGAACTGAGGCTCATTTGATTTGTGCTCTGCGGAGGGACAGTGGCAGTCAAACCCAATATAGACTTAGTTAAAGACCTCACATGGGTGTTTTGTCAAATCACTGTATTACACAGTCATTAAATTGATTCCACCTTAAGTTTTGAATCTAAAATAATGGCAATACAATCCATCTGCCTAAATTAGCATTAATTCAACTTGATTGATTTCTCTACCAAGTAAAGCTGCAATTAATCTAATCTGATTTAGTTTTTTAGTTAGAAAATGACATAACATATGAATAATACAAATTTTAACCAAGAAAATGAATGTATCAGAAGATTGTTTACAATCAGTAACTGATTATAAAGTCTCTTTTCTGCTGTTGAATAAGCATAGAAATTTTCACATTTCTTACTGAGGGGAAGATGACACCTTGATGTCTGATTGGTTGGGCTAATGACTGTTTTCACATCCAATTAGTCAAATGAAATAAATGCCAAAACATGCAGAACAATAACATAACGTGTAATGTACAGTAAAGCTGCAGGTCAGTGATCAGAAATCAGTCCATTCATTAGAACTAAGACAGCCAGTCATTCAGGAGCTGCCTCAGCACCACATTAGCTGTCTGTCAAGTGATTAGTCAGGCTGGGAGGCTGGAGCCTAGAGACGCCCACCCATCCATCCCTTACCATCCATTCAGCCCTTTGCTTTGTCTCTTTTCTCATCGCTCTTCCCTTCCGTTCTCTCTCTCTCTCTCTCTCTCTCTCTCTTTCACATCCATCTTTGTACAACTCGATCTATCACAACTCCATCCTCAGATCCGACTCTATTGCCCCTTGTTTATCTTCACCCACGTCTGAACTGCCATTTATCTCTTTTCCGTCCTCGCTCAGTGTTTTTTTCTTTTTTCTGACTGTCTCCCTCTTAAAATGCTTTAAGTACTATTGTAATTATATCAAATAAAGTGAAATTTTGCTATAAAATCACATACTGCCAGGGCTGTAGTGCTCAAATTAAGGTGTATGAACCAACTGGCCTCTTAATTATACATCAGTGTTTTATAGCAGGTTCCAATCTTGTGTTTTGAGTTTGGTTGCACTTAGAAGATAAACCTTGACAATTTCTCTAGATATTGTAGCGCATACTTTCCTCTGTCACCTGACTAAGAACCAGTTTATGTCTCTTTGCAGCAGGCTGGTTTCTAACCAGTGTTAAGTCTGCCCATATCCTGTTTTATGGTGTTCACTATAATCCTGTACCCCCCTTATACCCTTATGCTAGGACGGGTCGCTCATTAGTATGTTTAGTGCACTACACATTGAAGACAGACTCTCTCTGTTTTGTGCACTACGAGGTCAGACACCAATCTGCTGACAACAACACAAACACAGCAAACGTGATTAACCTTGATGGAAAAAAGACAAGCATTATCACTCTCCCTATTACTCTATCAGACAACATTTGTCTCTCCACACAATAAGAGAAAATACACACAAGAACACACATTCACACACCTACACACACACACACACACACACAATTCCCAGACAGGTATGTCCTAATTAAGCAACAGCCGAGGCTGCTCAGAATCAATGCCCTGATCGGGGAAGCTGGCTAATTCATGTACACCGCTCCCCCTCCTCTCCTCCTGAAAAGCCTGGCAAATATTCATTTCCTGAAACGAACCGAATCATTTAGAATTCGGTCGGGGATTGATTAACATCGGAAGGGGGCGACTGTTCAATATTTACACCCATTGAGACCAATGTAAGGGCCAAATAATGGGGCGTATAACTGGCACAACACTACAGCTTCATTAAAAACAACATAATGAGGATGTTTTTAGTCTTTTTTTTTGTGCTGCTTGCTTTGTAAAGGAGCCAATCATTCTGCTGGGCTGTAACAGAATGGAGTCATCATGTGTACCTTTGACCTGATCAATACACAAGTAGAGTTGGTAGTTGTTTGGCTCTGGCCAATGGGAAACCTTGACTCAACAGGAGTTGTGGCTGTCAAGAGGGACCAGGAAACAGCGTCATTCAATAAAACATTTATTTTTCCAGAATAAAGGCAGCATTGCTTTAATCAATTTACCCTTTACTAGAAATACAGGTGCTATGATATATAGATCAATAATAGAGGTTAGGTATGGTTACTGTACATCAGGATTAGTAATATTCCCACACTTTCATCAACCCTCACAAGTGAGAGCAGTGAATGTATAAGGTATCCCTGTTCAGACTTTATTAGTTTTGTTTTGAGATAATGTCACATGTGGTTTGTAGACATTTCACATGTCAACTGTTGTAGCATACATGGAATTTAAATGTTAGGTATTACAATTACCACAGATATGATTTATGTATTTGAATTTCATGAGAAATGATCCAGATTACTGTACATGGTGCATGTGTAGCACAAATCAGAGCCTGCTTCATAGTATTTGTGTGTGTGCACTAGGGATGCAGCCCTCCAGACTAACAAATGCTTGTGTGTCCTACAAATTACTGACTGGATTGGTGCAATGACAGCAGTGATGGAAAGTACAGTGGTGATGATTACGGTGGGACTAAGACTATAAATGTATGTATAAGGTTCATAAAGTGCAATCCATGCACAGAGCGGCTGCATCTAGTGCTTTTTCATCACTCTGTTTAGAGGCTTGCTGAAGTGCTCGGCAAACTCGTACTGATTGAAAAGTATTGGACTCTCATCTACTTTTCAAACAAATCTTTTTACCCAGCATCAGGTTCCTTCAGGCATCATTTTAATTTAGAAAACAAACAAAAAAAAGTCACTCAAACTTTGTCTCTGATAGAGCCAAACCCAGCTAATCATGTTTGAATGTCCTGACTTTTCTTTTATTTTCTTTCATCTCATCAGCAGTAGGTGAGAGTGTGCCCTAAAGCAATGAACCTAATACTTTCACCTATTTTCTGTCCATTTTAGCCTAAGAAAAATAGCATGGCGAGCAGTTGGCTTCCAACGCTGGCTGCCACTTTGTAGGGAATTCCATGTAATGAGGCTGCCTAAAAGGCTTTCAGACTTTATCAAGCAATAAATGCTCCAGGTCTCCAGCCTGCCACCATTACCTGGCAATGCTGCAGGCTGTTGTCATTAAGCAGCAGTTGTGGTGAGTTGTGGCGGCAGGGATATTGAGGATCACTGACTCTAACCCCTGACCTGAGCCTCCCTTTAGCCTTGGTGTTATCGCCTCAGATATCTTACAGTTTCCTAGTGGATTTCTACATTTTCTCCAGATAATCTCCAAAGTGGCGCTCCAATTTACAGCCGAAGCTTGCCCTCTTCTCTTTCTTCTCTTTTTAGGTGTTATCTTACCAGGATTTATACGCTGATGATGTTTACACTGGTCTTTATCTGATTTCAAACAAGGCCAATTATCAAAGAGTAAAGCAACACAAAAAGGGGGGTTTGTTTGAAGGGGGACTTGTAAATGGATGCACCTCAGTATTAAGTGATAAATATGGTGATAAGACAAAAAAAAGCTACATCATTGTTGTTCCTCAGTGGGAACCTACTAGATAGAGAGTAGTGGGTACATTTGTATGGGGAATTAAACCACAAGATAGAAGATAAAGACTGTAGAATCAACAACTATTACATAGACAATCATACAAAAATAATAAAAAAATAAAGTAAATACATTCTATTTTAACCAAAAATCAAGGCCAAGGCATATAAGGGGGAGCTAATTGGTAAACAACATGATCTTTGCATTTTCTTTGTTAACCCTTTGATGCACAACATATGCACACCCCCTCTAATGCGCAACATGGGTCTAAAATGACCCGCATTCATTTTCCATGTGAATTCATGCTGGGTGAGTGTTTCTTTGTGGTATCTTTTAAAATCAATATATCTTATGATTGAATTCTCCAAGTATCATTTGAATATCTTGTTTTTAATTAGTACAGGGTGTTATTTCCATTTTTACTTTCTTATTTTATGAACAAATAGACAAAAAGTCTCAGAGAGTGGACCAGTTAGCTAGCTAGCTGTTGACATTTCTACATTCTACTGTATTAGTTAACTACAGTAGAACATGTCACCAGCTAGCTAGCTAGGTAGCTGTTGACATGTTCTAGCTGGTGTCTACAATATAATATTATTCTATTGTTGTCACCAGCTAGAACATGTCATCATGTTAACAGTTAGCTAACTTGCTAATATTAAGGTATTTCCCTTTATGACAAGTAATGTAGCTACTTATTCAAGGTAACTAAAACCTTATCAATTATGCACAGTTATCTTTAATGAGTCATCAAATGTTTCTTTAGGTAAATTGGAATAATTGTAAAACAAGTAAATATGATTATATGTGCTTAAAAAAGAATATTTACTGAAGAAAATGGTAAATACTGTGCAGTGATTTCAAAGATGTAACATTGAAATAGCCTACTCAGATAGAATAAACTATGGCTAGGTGTTGACCACAGGAGAATATGTCAACAGAGCTATTAATGGGGGGAAAAGGACAAGTAATGACTAGTCATTATTGTAATCAAGGAAACAATGGTCTGTTGTTGGTATAGATAGTGAGGGAATGCTAAAATTAAAGTATTCTTGCTATACTTGTTTTTTCAACTGGTCCACTCACTGAGACATTTTTGTTCATTGTTGTTCACAAGTAAGAAATGAAAAATGGAAATAATGACCCCACTAATAAAAAACAACATATTAAATAATACTTGGAACATTCAATCATAAAATAGATAGATTTCAAAAGTTACAGCAAAGAAACTATCACTCAGCATGAAATCACATTGGAAATGAATGTGGGTCATTTTAGACCCATGTTGCGCATTAGAGGGGTAGTGATACAAAATGTGTTTTTATTAAAAAAGTGAAAAAATAAAAAATAAAATAAGGATGTATTATGATCAAAAACAAGTTAATTGAGGAATACCTGGAATTCTATATGATGAAATAAATTTTTCGCAAAGATATAGCACAAAAAAACTCACTCGGGTCTATTTAGACCCATGTTGTGCATCAAAGGGTTAAAGAGACAACTTATATGTTAACAGTATATCCTTATAAAATGGTCTCAATGTTGACATTTTGTCTTAAGCGTAAAGAGATGTAACTTTCACATGTAATATATTTCACTTTAACTATGTCATCTCAAGTAAGGACGAGCACATGAAGAAATTAAGTAACAGTACTTTTGTATGTACAAGCACTGCGGTGAAGTGCACAAGCAAAATCGATTGATGCAACTTTATCACAACACAGCACCCCTGTAACAGCGTACAGCAGCAGCAGCAGGTTCTCTCACCATCTACCAGAGGTGTTGCAAGAGTAGTAATCTCCCTGAGAATTTCAACACCATCCACACCCAGTAAGAGTCATAACACGTGCAGCCCAGCTCTGCACTTCTGCCTGAATATGGTGACGGCTGCATGGTGGCAGTAAGATTTAATACACTTTAACTCACTGGCTCAGCCAAAGCACTACAGGACACATCCTCTAAGCCTCTGCTCCCCTCCATCAATACACTCACTAACTACACTAGCAGCGAGTACAACCAGACAAATGCTTCTGTAAAAGTTTTTTTTTTTCTTTTTTTTGCTAAAAAAAAAAAACCCAACCTTTTCCTCCCCTCTAACTCCCTCTCTGCTCCACCCTTCCACTCCCATGTGGGGTGATTTAAGACGGGCAAGCTATGGAGAATCTGTTGCCCTCCATCTCTCCTCCCTCCCTCTCATTCTCCCTCTCCCTTGGCCTTATTACAGGCTGTCAGTTTATTATAAAACATTAGGAAAGCAGAGGGACACTTGCAGTTACTGTCCTATCGATCGGCAGGGATAGATTCTGTGATTTAGAGTCAGCCTCTGCTCGCACCCTCCACGTTCTCGGTCTCCTATTAAGGCACCAGCGCTTTGCTTTTGCTATTGATGTCTCAACATTAACAGTTACAAGCAGCTACAGAAAATCAATGCTCAACTTTTATTACCGGCTGCATAACGCAGAGGACCTCCCGTCAGCTGATACTTAGCAGTCAAAAGGAGGCGCGGATGGTCCGCCTTGCACGTCAGGTGTTTTCTAAGTGATATCTGCAGTAATATCAATCATGTGTGGAACATACGGGGGCTTTCAGGGGCCAGTTGAGGGCCTTGGAGCTTAGGGGTCCGACATAGGAAGGTATAGCTCACCAAACAAATTAGCACATGCTTGCAAACATAAGCCTCTGTGCCTGGACAGAGACTTAAAAGGGAGAGTGTAAGACAGAGGGGAAGTTTTTCAGAAATTCTCACGCTGAATAGATTTCCCCACAAATACAAAGTGGCAAACTCTGCACTTTTCTCAAATCTCTTTGAACAGTGTCAACAAACACACAGCACACCAACTAAATGTCATCAAGTAACGATCGATCCCCTCAACCACCAGCACCGACCGTCCATCATCAGCATCAACCTGGATGTGTGTGTGTGTGTGTGTGTTTGTGTGTGTGTCTATAAGTGTGTGTTGTAACAGAGAATCTAAACCCAGGTAGCGTGGATCTAGAGCGGCTGAGGCCTCTCAAACATTTATGAGGGGCTACCGAGCAGCAGTACGGCAGCCCTTCTGGGACAAACAGCCCCCGGTTCTGTACTCGCAGTCCCGATCAATGGAACTCAAGTTCATTACACACACTTTTCAGCCGAACGGCGGCAACTGATTCCTCCCACCCCCCTCTCCGATAGTGGAGCAGCGCACCGCTGGGGTTGCATTGCACTTGCTTGTTTTCGTGACTGCGTGTGGAAGACAGGGGCAGGGAGTGTGTGGAGTGTTTGTGTGTGTGTGTGTGTGTGTGTGTGTGTGTGTGTGTGTGTGTGTGTGTGTGTGTGTGTGTGTGTGTGTGTGTGTGTGCGTGTGTGTGCGTGTGTGTGTGTGTGTGTGTGTGAACAGAGGCTGCTCCCAGTGGCCAGAGCTTGAGGTTATCATTATGTACAGGATGGTCCGCTGCAATGCTAATGCTAATGCATTCTCAGTGGCCACAGCTCGGGTCCCAGTGCTGTGCTAGCTGGGTAGCTACTCCTCTCCAATTAAAGGCTGAGGGATGTGTGTTTGGGGTAGGGAGGACAGGCCTGGGCTACACAGGGCCCTACGGAGAACAAGTTCACATTAGTGGAGGAAAACAGATTCGGAGCAGAAATTGTGCATACATTGTAGTGCTGCAGAAAATCCCACTCTTGATTTGAATGATTTGTTGACTGGAGATCATCTGGTCCCTGGCTGTGATTTCATGCATTCTAATAATTTCTTTAGACAACTTATTTACTTTTCCTCTGTGTCCCATAACTTCACCGTAATAACAAGTATCTGTCCAAACTGTCTCTCTATTTGCTCATGTTGGGTGATACTGTTAATTATTTAATGAATATGCTAACAAGCATTCCAAGCATTGTGATCATTTTTGAGTCATAAAGAATCATATTAAGAATGTGGCAAACTGAGGAGGACAAGCTGTCAACAAATCTGAGCCTATTCTTCCAATTGAAAAGGCATCAATGTTTCACCCACAAGCTACAGATTTACAACACGGCTACAAAATGAAAACTGTGTGTGGGTTTTTTTTTTTGCAGTGGTGCATGACAGCAAGAAAAGAACAACTGCCACAGTCATGCAGTGTATTGATCAGACCGCCTGCCTCGACCTTACTTAAACATTACATACAAACGGCAGCAAAGAGTTACACAACCCTCCCTGTGGAGCTGTCTCAACCAGTGATCACTCTTTCTCGGTTGTTTCCCCTCCCCTCCCTTCTCTCTTTTCCTATTTGCTCCGTGAAGCAAACACACAAACACAGATTCATATTATCTGTACACACATGTACGGACATATACTGTAGTGATGTAACTCATATGAGCACATGCATATAGATACTTGTGTAAACACACACACAGACACACCACAGAATCTAGGCCAAAGGGTGATGTAGTGGCCCTCAGTCTTTAGCTGTACCGTGGGTCAAATGTTCAAAAATATAAAATGTAATCAGATGGAACCTGCTTTGCACACCGACTTTGTCAATTATTTGTGAAGTTGTAAATGTGAATGGCAGCACTTCACTCGTTAAATCTGTGTCTCAGTAGGAGCTACAGTATTAGTGTCGTGACGGTCAAAGACAAACTTTTATGATAAGACGTTTATGGCAGCTGCAGCTCTTGATGTGTCATTAGTGTTAATCATTGGACAATTATTACTACCGGTATATGTAAAATGTAAAAGACACAGGTGTGGAAAGAACTCAGAGCTGTAACCCTTGAGCAAGATAGAAAGCGTGACGTGGTGACGACTTAACGTGTCGCTTTGGTGTTGAAAAATGTATGGGAACGACGTCTGTGAAATAAAGTCTGTTTCTGTGTCTATATCTGACCGACTTTGTATGTGAGCCTCCACATGAAAAAATACTGGTGATTAGAGTAGAAGTAAAAATAATCCTCTACGTTCACCTACCACTCTGATTTCGCAAATGGAGCCCAGTGGCATCGCAGCACTGCCAGGCATGTGGATTGTCAGCCATTGTGTTCCTGTGTGAATAGTGTACAGTGCAGTGGCATGTGTTTCCACTATGGTGGGGGTGGGCTATATGGTAGTCAGGTGGCTGCTACAGTATAAGATTATACACCCTCTTCCCTTTGCTCTTTGAGCCTCTGTAAGTGTATATATGTGTGTGTGTGTGTGTGTGTGTGTATCTTTGGACAATGTGGTTACAAGATACTTCTGGCAGGGCAGAGAACAGTGGAGCTTTAGGGTGATGTGTGTGCATGCTGTGGCGTGTGTGTGCGTAACCAGAGACAGTGATTAAACGTTTTAAAGCACAGATGATCCAACAGGTGCACTGGCTCGCTGTCTCTTGTTCTCCCTCCCTTTCTTGTTCTCTCTCTCTCTCTCTGCATTGAGCCCCCACCCACCCACTCCGTGACCCTACACCCCAACTCCTGAACCATCACAGCTCCTTTCTTGTCTCTTCATTCTTGTCCTAGAGGATATTTTAAGCAACAAAGCCCCCCTGAGTCCACTGTCTTACGCACACACACACACACACACACACACACACACACACACACACACACACACACACACACACACACACACACACGTGCAGCATAGCTATTCCTTGCTACTGCATTGAACAAAACCATCACAGTGCAATGGAAACCTTCAGAGCTGCTGGCAAATGTTGGAAACAAGGGTCAGGGAGCCAACACATGTTAAAACACAGAAGGGCATGAATCAGTCAGCCTTCCCTTTCTTTCACACACACACACACACACACACACACACACACACACACACACACACACAAACCTAGCGTACACACCCATATGTCACCAGAAAATAATGCTATGTAATGTAGGGAATATTCCTGGGTGCTATCCGCCATTTGTCACGCCAACTCTGAGCCAGCGCAAGATGCCTTAGTGCATAAACTTGTACATTAGTGCCACCTGGCACTGATAGCCATAGCTACTGTTGACACTGCTAGTCTGTAAATTCTTACAGTGCTCAGGGATGAGAAGTACTCGTCTGACATACAGACAGTGAACACAGCAACCTTAACATGAAGCACTACAGCAGCACTTTCCATAGACAAACAGATCACACAGGAGAATAAGCAGATGATTTTCTATGGTGTTTCAACTGGTTTTGTTTGGCAGGTTCTTTCATTGCTGGTCGAGTTACTACCCCATGAATCCTCATGAAAGTACAAAGTCCTGGATCTTTACTTGTTCTTTCTCTTCATATTCTGTTGTTTTTGGAATTTTACTTTTACAATCCGAAATTGCTCCAAATGTGTAATGGAGGCTGCGAGCGCACACGCTGTACAGTAACAGGCCTACTTTGTCTCTTAAAATTCTTTCATTAAAACTGGTGAAACTCTCAAACCACAGTATGTGCAGAACACAAACAGACACCCACAACCACAGACAAACACACTCCACAACATCTTTTCATTAAACAAACGTTTTTGTGGTTTATCCTCAAAATTGCTCATTTCCTCTAATTTCCTTGTATTGTGCATTTGAACATCCTAGCATTTGGCACAGTAGAAATATCCAGAAAACCCCAGCTCTCTAAATCAAGTCCAGCTTTGAGAGGCAGTGTGCAAACATGTCATTTTACATTAGCCCTGAGGGGGAGGAGAGAACAGCCATCGCCAACCAATACTTTTGAATAAATTAAACCCCAATTTGCACTTAAGTTGACTCCACTCGTCACATGACAGGGGACGAAAATCACACAGAGAACAAAGAAGTTAAAAGAAGGTGTGGAAAACATGCGGCACGCTCTCTCTTTAGTCAGCACTCTACCTGCTGGCTCCCATCATCAAATGAGAATGAGCCAAAGGAGAAGGGAGAGAGTGCAGGAGAGAGAGGGAGGGGGGAAAAATGACGCTATGGATTAACTGTCTTTCATGCTGAAAATATACATCCCCAGGCGCTTGGCGCTGAATTATTAATTCAAATTTGTCAGAGAAAGAATGAGAGAAATCTATTGACGGGGAGACGGGCCCTTTAATGGTCTCATTAAAGGGGAGGCTTCCCACACCAGGCACCTTCTGTACTGCTGCAGGAGTTTTCAGGGCAGTGGAGGGTTGGAGGGATGTACTTGACCCCCCAATGATTTTCTGTCACTTTATCATAAACAAGAAAGGTTGACATGCCCCTTCATTCCCCATGCCCTCCCTCCACCACCAAACAAACCCTGTGTGTAATTAGCCAAGGGGTTCAAAAGTGCAGTGAATGTAAACGAGGTTCACATGCATGCGTTGATACAGACAGACTCGGGCCACAACACACACGCGCACATTATATGCCGCATCCACTTCTGCTGTTGCTGACAGGTACAAAGAAGTGAGAGGTGAAGTCTAGAAGAGCCTGAAGAGTCACCTCCCAGGTACAGCCATATTGATTTCTAATTCATTCGAATTTCCATTTCCCCATTTCACTGCTCCATAGATCACTTCCACAGATTAGACCAAACACAGTGACTCTGTTTTTTTTGTTTTTTTTGTCTGGATCGCTGCCCATTAGATATGTGCCTGTCAGTCATGTGTTAGTGTCATTAGCCGCATATGGCTGCATGACTAGGAGCTGTTTTGGCGAGGGAGGGGGTTAACCGCTCGTACAATCCAGACGGCATTAAGGAGGTGAGAGAGCAGGGACCTGTGGGTGCACCACGTTGTCCGAGGTCGACTCATTGAAAGGCATTTGGCTGTGCCTCCAGGGGGGCTAAAGAAGGGGGCAATATGAAGTGGAGGGTGGAGGACTAGAGGGACTGCAGAGGACTAAGCACCAGCTTCATTGCTGATTCAAGTCTCTCAGTATCCCTCTGGCAAATGGATTTTCATAATGCTGAGACAATGTGATTTTTTTTTCCTCCACTGCAATATCATTTTTTATCCCGGCGAGTCCGCTGCTTGTCAGAAGTGAAAGGTAGCAAATGAGGCCATCTGACAAAAATATTTTAAGCCACAATAGAAGACAAAAAACAAAACAAAACACTCAAATAGTAAGTAAAAACTTTTTGAGCATTGTTCTGAGTTAAAACATATTTAGATTTTTTTCTACAGCAAACTGTCTCAAACCACTAGATGTGCAGCCTGAACTGTTTTGATTCTAGTAACCAAAGCTTATTTTCATTATCGATTAGTCAAGCAATTATTTTTTCAACTAAGTGATGAATCATTTAATCTAGAACATGTCCAAGTTTACATCCTTAAATTGCTTATTTTGTCCAATGAACTGAGAAGCAAAGGTTATTCAGATACTTGAAACCATAACATAACAGAAAAAAGCACCAAAATCTTGATGTAAGAAGCTGGGAGAGGAAAATATTTCCTTATTAGGCTCACTAAAAAAATAATTACAAATGTTGTGATTATAGCTCACATTTCCTGTGTTAAAAACAAACACAAGCGATACATGCCAATCTAGGTCTGAAATTCTGAACCTGACATTGATATTAACCTCTGTCACTATGCTCATCTGCTGAAGACCTCACAGTCCACAACAACGCAGCCACGGACGGATCAACTGATACATGATGTAAATTTGTTTTCCACTTCACCTCAGGATAAATTCCCAGCACCTTCCAGCCAGCATAGGCAATGAGAGAAGCTTGTCTCCTTCCTGCTCTGAGCGGTTTCTCTCTTGTTTATTTTATCAGACCTAAGGCACTTTTCCCTTCCTCTCAATATCTCTCGACCTCTCTCCGTCGCCCCACAGAGCCCGCCGACCCATCCTTGGGCGACAGAACTGAACCAGCCGCTACCTGTTTAGCTTAACAACAAACAGCAATGGCTGTCAGCAGAGGTTTGGATTTGACTTAATATATCCCCAACTGGACCATACCTGCTTAATTCTGCTCCTCTGGGTGGCTGAAAGGAGGGTTTGATGAGTTGGTGGGCAAATTGAGCCTTCATGCTTTATTCTGTCATGCTGACAACAGCCTGTCCCTAATGGTGGCCTGTATCCAGGAAGTGTGAGACAAGTATTATTACTGTATGTATTGTTAGCGCAGAGGGCATTTGGCCTCTGGACATGGGCTCTATGTTAGCTGGAGATCTTTTCACTCCTTTGAATACAGAGGGAAGATTCAAAGATAAAACTGTACATTATGGGGTATATGTGATAATAAAGATTTGAATGTTGAATGAGGAGTAAACAAAGTATACAAATTTACAATTGATTATAAAACAGTTATTGTGACATGAAAATAAGAATAAGAATTAAGAATGAAAAAGCCTGGACAAGGTTTTTAACCCTGACCTACCGTCATCTTATCATTAGCCTTGAACAGCATCTGAAGCCTCTACCCCCCACACACCTTTCCCATGTTAGAATAAAGGGGCCAATGTCTGACAACTTCCGTGACTTTATGAAACTCACAATCTGACAAGTTCACCAACTGCAAACAGTGACTGTCCAGATGGGAGAGAAAGCAGAGTCTGCATTTTTTTCTCTAGCTCCCTTTAAAAAGAAAAATCTTTTTCACAGTAATTTATTTTTGTATGTACCAATACATACAACAAAATCATTTTAAATAAAACCATCTGCCAAACATATCATACTGTACTGTGGGTCCTTTTATTGTCAATGTCCCTACTTTACTCCTGTATCCTGTTGAATAGCTTGCCTGTTAGCCTTTGGTGTATCACGTGTCAAATACCCCCCCACACACACACCTTAGATGTTAATAGGCATACAACTCCAGTTTTTACCCCCATCTTCGCCTTTAACGTGGAAGCATCATATCGGTGAAAGGGAATTCCCCAAATGGGATTTGGAGGAAAACAAGGAAGCTGAGAGCTCCAGGGAGCGGGGAAACAAGGACTGTTTCTCTAATGGGGAAGCATACTGTAGCCTCCTGTAGAGGGGAAAAAAACAACAACACACAATACCATGTGAAATGCTGTCAGTGGGGTGTTTTGATGGGAACTCAAGATATGTTTGCGAACTTCATGACGTCGATGTTCGTGTGATGATATAGAAAAAAACAAACAAAAACATGTTGCTTTTTGCCGATACTAAGCCCAGCAGCAGCATATCAGGACAGTGCACCACAACTTAGATAACAGCCTACTTAAGTGACACCATTAACCAGGCGGCCATTGCCCCTTGCCCCATGAACCTTATTTGCTTTGATTGCCTTGGCTGTCCTGTTTTCTTAACACTCGCATACACCGACACACAGACACGTTCTGTTATCGACCACGCATCTCTACATGTAGCTCGCTGTAGGCAGTCATTCTTTTGTCCTCACTTGGTTCACAGTTAAAGGTTATTGGGTTCTGTTCTTTCAACACCCTTGTCACTGATTGGAGCCAAGCTGCAAGGTAGATTAATAAGGAGTAAAATAGCGGTGGACAGTGTTGACTTGATAACAATCCAGTAGGGTGCAATAAAGAGGACTTGGCCTGGATGCAGGTTCAACTCTGCGGTCTTTGAAGCACCGCCACTGTAGTAAAAGGTGCTTCGGCTTTGATAGGCTCGTATAAATGCCTGTGAAAGTCCCTATTGGAAGAGGCGAGGCTCTGGTTCCCGCCTATACAGGAAGTGACCAGTTTGTCTTTCACTCACGTTTAATTGGCCAAGTTTACTGACAGCACTTGACTCAATAACCGTTTATGACCCGGAGGTTTTATGTGTTGTTTTTGGACCTGGCAGGAAACATGTGCTGTGAAGTTTGAAAGGCAGAGTGAATTGGCAGCATGTGACTGAGAGCTTTTATTGATTGTGGCAGTAAAACTGTAATGGTGAGAAAACACTGTGTTATTTTGCTATGTATAACTGTTCGTCTTCGAGCCGTTTCTTATACTGTATTAAGAAGACATGACTGAAAAGTGGTGGTGGTTTTACATGAAAATAGCTAAATGTTTCTAAAAACTTTAAGACTTAGGGCTACTTCATTTAAAAAAGTTGTGTTACAGGATGGAAAAATCTTTAACCCACCACCAACGATGAAGGCGTATGTATTGTCCTTCAAAACCTTCATCCTTTCACTCATGGATGTCCTGAGAAGGACTGTGTTATTGTTACATGTTATTAACAAATTATTACTCTCCATGTGGCAGCCAGGAAATTATAAATCATTTTTCTGCACTTTAAATCCTTGACTTTTTCTTGAATCAGGTGTAGGTTTACACTACGTGTGGATATATACAAGCAGGTCTTACACAACTAGGTTGCTTCACTGTATGTTGCAGTGTTTTTCCACCTCTTTGCCTTTTTACAGCCATAAACACAGTGACGCCTGCTTGCTTTTGCAGTGACCAGTGAACTTTGACACCAAATGATTTTTTTTTCTCATAACTCTGTGTCCACTCTGTGAGGCATCACTCAGATCAGAGTAAAATAACAGAGTGAGTATTTGCTGTGTGTGTGTGTGTGTGTGTCCCTGGAGCAGGTTGATTGTAAGGGGTGGTCAAAGAGAGTAAAAACATATGCGGACACACACACTCTCTCACAGCACAGAGCAGATCTAGTCTAATTAAAAAACACAGCGGTGATTTCAGGGGTTCTGTGAAAGAGAGAATGAATCTGTGTGTGTGTGTGTGTGCTTGTGTGCGTGTGTGTACTTTAGCATTAGGTCGCTGGCTTCAGCATGATCGCCCGTCAAATGAAACAATGTATTCCGCGGGACCTCGGGGTTTCCATTTGAGTATTCGGACGCGGCGCTGCAACGAACTGTGGCTGTTTTATGTGAAAAAAAGTTGATAATTAGTCCCACAGTGACTGAACGATGAGATGTAGAGAGGAAGAGAGAGCAAGGCAGAGTGAGAGAGAGAGAGAGAGAGAGAGAGGGAAAGAGAGGAGGGGGGATGGGGGGCACTGAAGGAAGAGGAGAGAGCTCTTATCATGCTTAATACTCCAACCTGACACTGTCTGGGAATCGTTAATCAATTGTTTATTTTGTTTGTTCTTTTTTATTACCCACTCTTTCTCTCCACACCCGTCCCTCGTCTTCAAATCATCAGTAAATTAGAATCAGTCTGCTTATCTGATTTCATTAGCCACAAAATTATGTTAAAAATCCTTATAAACCTGAGTGTGTTTTTGTCCGGTTCCTCACTTGTCTACTGGCTTTTGCAGTCGGGAGTAGATTTCACGCTATTGTCATGTGTGTGTGTGACTGTGTGTGTGTGTTTTGTCTTCTTTTCTTTTCTTTTTTTGGAAGCTCTGATTCATTATTTTTTCAAAAGGGGCTCTGGTAATAATTAGCAATTAAAATGCTGTCTTTTTGCCTCACTTTCCCCTAATTAGCTTGACAGAGACATTGGGCACTAATTCTCCGTAGCTTCCCCCCCATCATCCACACATACACCCATCAAACTCCCCTCCACATGCGTACCCGTTCACGCAGACACACACAAACACAGACAAATCTTTCTGAGAAACCATGGCAACACCTCACATGTTTTCGCAGTGATCTGGGCCTCACCTTGTCATGTATCTGCACATTTAACCAAATCAAAACCAGGAGGAAGCTCTCACATCCCCAGACTGATTATTAAGCAGCATGAGATGTTTGTTATTGACGAGTATCTGTAGCTGCAGAAAACACTTGTCCTTACTCATATTAGCTCATATTAAAATAATTACACACTAAATATTTTTCATGCCCAAACTACATTTGCAAAACTACCTTTCCACCTTACTATCTATAATAGATACTGTGCAAGACAGAATTTGCCGATTCAAATTCAAAACTTTATTCCCCTAACACAATCTAATCAATGTTCAGATTTCTCTTTGGCCTTGAATTTGAAGCTTTTCCCCTGTAATCTATGTCCAGGTTTCAATATACTAAATGCGGTTGGATAGTGCGGTTCTCAACTAGAGTATAATGACTTTATACTTTCTGCTCACCAACACTAGCGGTAATTTATTAGATAGCTCTGAACAAGAATTGGATTTGTTTCTAATTTAAAATTCCTCAAGATTTACACACATGGACATAATTTTCTTAAATAAGGCTCTTTTTAGGCCAACAACAATGAAAGAGCAAGAGCTGGGCATTGCCAGAAGATAATAACTTGATGATCACTTACAGTGGGGAATACAAACACATCACAACCCTATTGTTTTATGGCGGTTTCATTTAAATATATGCAGGTTTGTTAGTCTAAACCTGGGCGAGGGCGTTTTGATATCAGTTTGATAATGTGTTGCTTTGCACCCTGTTTAGTCAATGCACTTAATATTTGAGCTCAATACTCAGCACTACAGAGCAACCAGAATGTTAGGCATTTATGGTACAACAACAAAAATACACTGGAGTTGGATGGTTAATAAATATGACAACTCAGAATATATTTGAAATATTAGTGGTGAGGGGAGGTGCACAATTTTCAGCAACTTTTGTGTGCAACTTTCTGTGTCTTTGCTATTCTTTCAGTTGTTTCATGTGCAGATGAAAACAAGGCTTTTTTCCTCCCCCTTGTTGACCTGCGTAGGATGTCTGTGTGTTAAAGCCTAAAGCCCACGCTCTGCTGGCTTAGCTTATGTAAGGCTATATTAATGCTTCTGGCTGGGGTTTGGTGGTGTGAACGCTGGTTCAGGAGTCTGATAGGGGGTCAGACAGCTGAGTGGCAGCAGGAAAAAGCACATGTCATGTTTGTTTGGAGGCTCCTTTGTCACAGGACACACCCCCTCTCCCTTTTCCTGCCCTCCTCTTGGCCTTATTTAGCCCCCCGCCATGTCACCCAGAGGTCAGGGTGAGCACGCACACGCTACACGCCAAGCTCACACACACACACACACACACACACACACACACACAAAGGCAAGACAAGCGCAGACAGACACACTCACACATGCAAACAGATTGTAATAGCATGGTAGAGTGCATCATAGATGGAAGTGCCTTGAAGGACCTGCTTCTCATTCTCTAGACCTCATTAGCTGCTGATTTATCTCCCCCTCCTTCCTCCTAATGTTCTGGGTGGGTGGATGGGTGTATGTGTGTATGAGAGACTGTGTGTGTGTGTGTGTGTGTGTGTGTGTGTGTGTGTGTGTGTGTGCGTAGGACAGGGGTACTGTAAAAGAGAAATAAATATTGTGTATTTCCATGGATTAGTGTCTGTGTGTGAGAAAACTAGACACAGATTCTGTCGCTTCACATTAGTCCACTGCAAGCGCACTCAACCTGGGGTCAAACAAATTAATAAAAGATCACACACACACACACACACAGAGCTACCATCTGATTAAATATTCTGCAGCCCTACGCTTCATAATCATGACAAGTACACATGGTGCTCTGGTTCACCATTATCCATTTAGCAAATTTTTGTCTTGTCTTGCAATAATCTGCTCAAACCCCCAGTGAGCTTATTATTGTCAAGGAAAAGTGCTTATAGCTGCGCAGAAAGGTAGGATTTTGGAGAGATGCAAATGCATTTGCACAAAGAATTAATAGTTGAAAAAAAAGAAAAAAAGACTTCCCACCAAAGAGGAATTCCTGCACTTTTACTGCACTTTTCAGTTTGAGTTTGGACTGAGATTTATGCGTTAAAAATGATCTTTGCCACCTTTTCAGTAATCATAACAACATGTTGTGTTTTGTTATGCTAAAGAGGACGGTGAATGGCATTAGGTTAAAAGAGCAGCTGTGGTGCTAACATGACTATAACGCTGCCCTACATAATTCATTGACTCGTGGGGAATGAGTCTCTCAGGGGGAGAACCTTTTTTCGCCTTTACCTGATTCCCTCTACAGCAGAATCTCAAGAGACAATTCAGAGGGAAAAGAAGAAGAGGAGGGAGGGATATTTCGTCATGCGGTGCATTTTGAAGTCCGCTTTAAAGCGAAAATGAGCCCCAACGAAAGAATTCGACTTGTAACGCTGTCCCCTGATGAATGAGAATGTTAATTACTCTGTCGGTGTAATATAACCACTTGACCCCTAATTTGTCTTCAGATTTAGGATCTTGTGACACTATAATACTGCCATATCTTAAAAAATAGTATATTCTTTCATTTTTTAGATATTGTTTTGATTTTTATAAGTCCTTGAGGTTTCCCCACATTCCCTATTAAAAATGTCAACCTCTCTAACCTTTCTCTTCCTTCTTCCTGTAGATGTGAAGAATCTGGAGAACTTCCACCTTGTAGAAAGTGTCCAGGAGCAGGTCAACGCAGCACTGCTGGACTACGTCATGTGCAACTACCCGCAGCAAACAGACAAGTTCGGTCAGCTTCTCCTCCGGCTTCCCGAGATCCGAGCCATCAGCCTGCAGGCCGAAGAATACCTTTACTACAAACACCTGAACGGCGACGTGCCGTGCAACAACCTGCTCATTGAAATGCTACATGCCAAGAGAGCTTAGGAGAGGACTGCGCTACCCATGATGCAGCTGTGCGGACATCCTGACATCCAAATAACGAACCTCCAGCTCAGACTTGGCTGTGTAACGACCTGGAGGAGGGGAGGGAGGGCATTGTGTGTTAGAAACTCTTGTTTATATTGAACTGACACTGATGTTCAAGTTACAACTTGAAGCACAGATCTGGACAAACACATGTGCATCATAGAGACAGATGATGCGCAGAAAAAAAACAGCATATGAATCCCTTTATTCTAGAAAAAAAAAAAGAAACACCATGAAAAAAGTCTGAAAGAGCCGCTTCTCCTCAACCACACAAAAAAAGACACTATTGAAAGGAAAAAAAAGAACACTTGAAATAAACGCTGTATTCAACACTACAAGATGGTATCTAATCGTCTGCACGGACACAGACTATCAAGACTGGCAGACTGCAACTTTAAGAATTAACAACCCTTGAGTGTTTTAGCGCTGGTGACACTGAGAGGCTTTTTTGTGCTGAGAAAGGAAGCTGAGCAACACCGCCCATCTTTCAGACAGCTTTGTGACTGGGCCAGTGGCTGATTTTGGGTCACTAATCCTCCGGTGCGCTCTCTCACTGAAACTGGCTTTTAGCTGTCGTTGGTACTGTAAAGACAAACTGGGCCTGAGACTCTTATCTACCATCACGTTTGTTTCTTTTTGCCACGGCAGCTTGACCTGACTGAAAAGGGAGGACTGAGTTTTAAAAAATAGGTCTAAAAACTGAACATTCTTAATGAACAAAATGATAAACAGGCCAATAATAAGAAAAATACGATGTCTTTTTTTTTTCCTTTCTTTTCTTTTGCTCTTGTAATGGAAGTCATTTGCTAGTCATGGTCACCTTGTGGTTTCACCTTTCTTATTCCACCTCCCCATATCATCTTAAACTATGTACCTCAGAAAGACCAGTGTTAAATACATTCAGTAAATAATGTCAGTTGAAACAATTGTATTTATAGCCCCCCCCCCCTTTTTTTTTTCCTGCAAAAAAAACACTCTCCCCTTTCATGACTTCATTAAAACTGGAACAAAACAAAGTGTGATTCTGAAGACAGAGAAGGATCGACCCTGCCTTTGTTTGGAAAGACCAAAGCCTGCTGCAGAACAGAAGAAGGAAATTACAAATACCTTAATAATCAGTATTATAAAAGAAAAAAAAAATTGTGATGTCACAGTCATGTGAGTCTTGCCTTATTTCATTACCATGCTAGCTAACCGTGCAGATGTGAATGAAAATATGTACAAATATATATATAAAGTATTAATGTTGTAAAAAATTTAAAAAAGAATAATTCAACAGGTGTTTACATTCATGTGGTCATATGGGAGAGAACTGTGATGAAGCATAAACTGCAAAGCAATGATTTCCTCAAAAATGAAATCAACTAAATGAAAAAAAAAAAAAGATCCCTCTGGTTTGCTTTCTTTGATGTGTGTACAGTGTTTTATTTTTTATTTGTTTTAAGCAGTACTTAAATTATGTCGTGAGACACTAAAATCAAAAAGGAATCACACTTAAAATATTAATTTCTATCTGTGTCTGCTGGCATTCAAATAATTGTTTCTTAAACATTGCTGTGTAAGAGTTTCATTTCACGTTCAACCTTTTTTGTAGAATTTTTCTCCCTTTTTTTAAAAAAAAAAAAAGACAGTGCTTTTACCTTTTTGATGTACAGTATGTCACTGGTTACGCTTAATAATGAAGATAATTTATTGCGTCATCCATCTTTGTGTTACATGACGTGAGGTGTCTGCGCCAGAATAAATTTGTTTACTGTAGCATGTTCTTGTTTTTGTTTCCATGGGTAGCTCGGAGATGCAGACCTGCAGCAACTTTCAAAAAAACAACAAAAAAAAGATAGAAAGAAAAATTGCCACAAATCTCTTTGTCTTTTAACTGTTTATGCAAGTCTGTACATTGCAAAGAGTATTGTATTTAAGCGAGTAGGTGTGAAAGATGTTTGTGCCACATCAGTTTTTCTTAATGAATTTCAACCTGCATCATTGTTCTGTCCAGTTTGCTCTTATACCAAAGACTGCATTGTCCCCTGTGAGCTCTGAGTATTGTGTCCAAAATGAACAAACTGGCTTTTTTTCTTTCTCTTAAATCATGGCAGCCTAGATTTTTCTCATGTGGAGTTCTTCACATGTTCAATAGTTGTTGTTACTGTTTTTTCTAAATGTCCCCTACACTTGCTTCCCACAGCAACCTGTGGTGTTTCTTTGTTGATTACGTCATAGAATGATCAAAAGTCTTTCGACGGCATGTTTAATGTACAGAAGATTCGCTAAAATCCCACATCTGTGAGCTGATTCTGATCCTGCGCTTCGCTATCTGATATCCTCATTAACTGCGTCTACTGATCAGACAATCTTCTATCACCCACTTTCTAAAACTCTGTGCTTAGGCTCTGCAGCTGCCTTGGATTTCCTCTAAATTTACAGGTGTACACCACATGCAGGCCATAGTGACTAATGTGGTCATTGCAGATGTCCTTATTCTTACTGCATGTTTGTTATAACACATCTTAAGACCTGCTTTTTTAGTAAAAGCTTAGAGAAACAGTTTTTGATCAAGTTATAAGGTATGGTCTGACATCAGCTGTTTATTTATCACATACCAATCTACAGATTACGAGTTACTTTCCTGACAGGATAAATGCTTTAATAAGGACTTTAACAATGGCTACCTTTGTGCATTCACATGCTCATGTACTTTGTCAACACTTGGATACACAAATCATCAGTATGCCATTTTCCTTTCTGCTTGTCTGCTTGTCTTTGTCCCTCCTGCTCACATCCTGACTGCCCCCATCACTTCACTACCTGGTCCTGGGAGTGTCTCTCTGAGGCTGATTGAAATTTTCCTCATATTTCAATAAATAATTATTATGCTTATAACACCAGATTCTCGCTTCCTCTGCACACTAAAGCTATCCAGGTCTTTTTTTGTTTTGTGGAAAACAACAAATAGCTGCTCAAACATCCCAGCATAACATTATAACACCACCCAACATGGGAATGAAAGATTAATTACTGTTTCTCCAATTCTATTTGTGTCTTTGGGACATAGTTATTTAAACATGCTTTGTCTTGTTGTGATCAGCACAGGATTAGAAATGTCAGGAAAAAGGGGTTCATTGTATTTTTACTAATTTTTTTCATGCCAGTCCAGCCTTTATTCGATAGTTTGTCAGGAGAGTAACAGGAAAAAGGGGGAGGAGGGGGTGAGTGGGGTGTGTTGGAGAGGTGGGGTGGGGATTCCATGAAACAAAAGTCCCCATCTGAATCAAACCAGGGACACCGTGGTTAAATGAAATGTATTTCACACTAATAGGTTATGAGTACACTCATTATTCAGTGCACGCAACAAACTACCACACAGTTTACTAGACAACACAATGCTTTGACAAGCACATTTGTGGCAAGAAAAGCCACGGAAGTTGTAGTAGTATTTACATGTAAGACATAGATATTTGCCATTTGCAAAAGAAAAAAAAAAGTTGGAACTTAAGTTTGATTAAATTTGAATTTTAAACATTTAGCAAAGGCAGAATGAGTCAGAGACCATTGATAATACTTACAACCAGAACACTTTGTGACACAGATGTACTAAATAGTCCTGTGTCCCTACAATTATCATAAATGACAGACAATTGAAGATTATACTTATAAAAAGAAAAGTATTTCACTAATTCAGATTTTAAAAAAAAAATCACAATCACAATAATGAAGCCACAATCGCCATCACACCAACCAGTTCAGTCAACGTGGACAAGGCCGTAGCCTTTCTGAGGCACAGGGCTGCGAGGGAAACAGGAAGCTGCAAACTCTAGCTCCATGGGAACATGAAGACTACAGCCACCCGACAAGGCATCCACTTGTGAGGGAGCAGGCTCCTGGAGAGAGGAAGGGATAGGTAAGTGGTAAGTGTCAATTAATTTAAGCAAAACAATATTCATTTACACTGTATTAACAAAATAACAAGGTCATACATTACAATATTATACTGTACATGAGAAAAGATGTGGAAACATTTCCCACTTCACTTTCATCATATCTTTAGAAAACCTGTAATTGGTTGAATCCTACTTTACTGTCTTTCTAACAGAGAAACATTTTCAGTCAGTCATTATCAGTGTTTCTTTAAGACACACGTATCAACTACTGAAGTTGCAATTGCACTTTCAGCTTTGCTGTCAAACTGCTTCAGTAACAACATTTGCATCAAGTCTTTCAGAATCATTAGGAGATGAAACAATACAGTATTATAGTATCAAACCATCAATTATTAAGGCAGTCCGTTCCCTGAGTTGATTAAGCAGTCTGTATCGAAAAATATTTTAAATCAAAACCTCTCTACTTTGACTTAATTAAACCTTAATTATTTATTGAAACACACTTCTTATTGCGATTGTTGAAGTTAGAGAGGGATCTGAAGGCCTTTAACAGGTGCAAAAGCATGGAACCAGCTGACAAACAGAAAATGTTTTTTGTGTTATTTCCTTGTATCTTACATTACACAAGACACAAGAAGCCAGAGTGATCTGCGCAACAGCCATATTCCTTTCGTATGATCCACCCACAACTCCCTGTAGACCATGACCAGCCTCTCTCTCATCTGTTTAAAACACAAACATGCTGACATGTAAATGCCTCTAAAAAAAAACAAGTTAAACAGTTGTCTGTTTCAGAGCAACAATACTGTGGGTCTAAAAGTCTCTGCATTTCTCCCCTTATAGAATGGCTGTGCAGCAAAAACTGTTGACATTGTGCACTAATGCGTATAGTGGGCTACAACTTTTCAACATTTTCAGAATAAGAAAATCCAGCGATGATCGTGAATAGGTTAAGTGGTAAAGGCTCTATTTTACTTATACACTGAACATCTCCATCCTTCATTTGCTTTTTTTTTTCCATGAGGCACATGATATTAGGGATAATTTGGCTACTGAGGTGGTGATGATAATATTAGCTGTGCTCTCGTGCAGCATTACGGATGCTGGTCACAGCCGGGCAAGCGGCCAGCTCGATCCCCTGCGCACAGCGTTGCAATCCTCACTTGAAGCTTGGCTTGCAGTGCCTGGCCTCCTGTCTGTAAATGTGTTAAACCTGCTTTCACTCGCCCTGAATTTGTATAAATAATGTATATACATTTATCCACAGACTCTAACAAGTGCAGCCTCAGGTGAAAATACTCAGAAATGCATGCTATGCGCATCCCCGAAGGTGGACATCAGCTCCAAACCGACCAACTCAAAAGATAACCACACAGAGAGCAAGAAAAAAGAGAAAAAACACAAATGAATAACTTGCCAAAAGCAACATAAACACACATAAACAGTTTTTTTTTTTCATACACACACACGCACACACAGAGAGATGCAGTGCTGTCAGTTTCTAAACAAGTTTTCCTTTCCGTCACACAAACAGCCCCAAGTTGTGTCTGCCAGTGTTGAAGCTTTTAAACTCTGGAACCACATCACTCGTGTTTACTGAGATGTGTTTGTACGTTTCTCTGCATTGTCAAAGCACAGTCAAAGAGAGAGAGACTGAGGGCATAAGAAAAAAACAAAAAACAAAAAGCTTTTGGAAATGTTCCAAGATTGCAAGAAAAGGTGCAGCTGAATGCTGGAATAAGCCAGTTTGGTATTCAGTCCAGTTTCCGGCAGGCCCGCAGGCTCCAGAGGCCTGAGAAGAGCACGACCAGTCCAAGTAAAACCAACACCCACCCAGCGCCACATGCTGGTAAAACTTGTCTCTGATGGATTCATCATTAAAGATGATCTAGATCTACCACACCAATCAGTCACTTTATAACAGATTCTAATATCTGAAGACATCATTTACGGTATATGCAATCATAATCCCTTGAGTCTATATTAAAATGTTTTATTATTCCAGCTGACGGTCAAATTAATTCACTGTCACTGTCATACATCACATATCAAATATATTTTCTTTATACACATCAAGATACTAATTATATGAAAATGGTTGTCTACAAATGATTGGGGAAATAACCTCCAAAATGAAAGGGAAAATGTTGTGTTCCATTTTATTGATGAATAAAATACTTTATTCATCTATTTCACCGTTACAATTGGTGGAGGTTCACAGCAGAAGGAGGCCAAAAAAAAAACAGTACAACTCTTCACAGAGGCAATTAGCCAACTTTCTAATCACTTACACCAAACAGCGACTGGGGGACCCATTCTGGCGGCCTGATGGACAAACTTTAAAAATGTAAAGATCAAATTAATAGGCAAGCATTGTTAATGGGAAAACTCACTATTGTTATGCAAAAGCCTCACTGTGGCATGCAAAACAAATACACTAAGGTTTGGAGATGGAATGGTTCGAAGGCCGCTGCTGTTTCATTTCAAAGCATGCATTATACATCATTGTGCATAAAGAGGAAGCCTACAGCATTATGATGTTTTTTTTCCACGATGATTATCCTTTATTAGTCATTAAAAAGAGAGCGAGAGAGAGAGAAAAAATACAACTTTTAAGCACCTGAACCTCGCTGCCAGCATTCCATTAATTGCCTGCACAATGGGGAGAGCCTTCGGAGATTTTTCAATTTCAAAAAATGAGGAGCATGCATTCAGTCGTGCTCATGTTATACCGGCACTTAAATCCTACAGAGCTCACATAAAAAAGGACTCAAGGTTGCATCCGATTGAAAGCCTCCAACTACAGCCACTTCAGAAATCCATTTAGCAAGCGGGGGGTTAGAACATCTAATTCAAACAGTCGCCCTGTTAAAACGGTTGCACCAATGTCTTTTAAAAACACACACACACAAACACACACACTTTCAGGCGCACATTTTTCTCCAGTGTTTGCTCGGCTCCATTGTAAGAAAGATGAACCTGGCACATAGAGAGATAGCAAGACACAAAGAATTAATCTTGCCAGACCTCAGCCAAGTGGCGAAGGTAAATGCCTGAGTACACGCAGAATCTTGACCTTTGCTTCGACAGTGTCACAAAGAGTGCTTTATGGGAGCGACAAAGAAAGAGGTCTGTGGCGTCTGTAATAACATGACAACCTGAATGTCACGACACTGTTCATCAGCTACAGAGTCCCGGGCAAAGAGAACGTCTTCATATGAAAAAACCCAAAAGAATAATTAGATTTTGGTTTGAGTTTAGAGCATTTATGGGAAATTGCCTAAAAAACCCTCAAACAATTAAGTTTAAGAAGAAGAGGAAAAACTTGAAGCTAAACGAAACTAATCAACTCTTTGCCAAAGAAGTTCTTTATTCCTTCACCAGTCCCTGGACAGTTGCTTGTACTTCATGTCAAACTTTTGAACAAGAAAAACCTTCACACTCTGCTTCTGTTCATTCCTAATAAATTGCTGTTTTCTGCAGGAAACGTAACATTAATCATCTCTCTCATCACCTTTTCCTGGAAAAGAGGCACACTATCAGACTGCCTTGTACTCAGAGGTGCAGTTGTTTGTGATAGGGCACTGTGGCAGAGAAAAACAAGTATTAGACTCAGCACACCCACACAGTCATTACAGGTATATTTATTTAGTTCTGGCAAAGTTTGCGACCTTATACTAAGTGTTTATGATGACAAAAGTAAAAGAAAAACCTGACAGAATCCATGTCTCAGATTGATACACCAGCAAAACAGACATTTAAAGTAGTTCAGATTTATCCCTCTGAGTAGTTTTCGTTGCCAATAACACAACCGACACAATGTTTCACAAGTGCTTGAGTGCTCACAAACACATACAACTTAAACTACTTCTTTGATGATACTCTGCTGAAGTTTAATATTGGTGGCTGATATATGCCCAACCACACCCTAAAACGAACGAGACCTTTACTTGAACCTAATATGTAATCAATATGTGTTTAAAACAGACTCAAACCTGAAACAAACTGATTGACTTCTACCCTCAACAAAGAACAATGTGAAAAAAGTGAAATGGTCATGATACTTTGAGAGCGAGGTCTGTGTGCTTCCTTATGTTTAAGTTGACTGACACTCAGTGAAACGTGTAGCCAGCAGCATGACATGAGGCAGTGTGGCAGGCAGCCTCAGATTCCATCACATAAAACCAGAACATTTTCATCTGACAGGACCACCGGCAGCCTTGAGCTGTGACCTGGTGCTGTGAGCTCAGGCACCAACAGGGAATGGGACCATCACCAGTCACACACCCAGACCTTTTACGCTGCAAACACACACTACTTATACCTACAGTATATCTATAGAAATACATACAAGTAAAGATGTAGATAAATACACTCTTAAAACATTGCCTTTCATGCAAACACTGACATTAACATGACAGAGGTAAGAGTTGTGCCCAGTGTCAAGTCAAGGCAAGGCAAATTATTGGGCCAACATTGCTTCCTTTCACCATAGACTGAATGCTTTCCATCAAGGCCCTAAGCAATTTCAACCAGATGCCTAAGGAGGTGATGTACAGCCTGATTTAACACCCTTCTAAACAATGGCCTTAATGTAAGAGTTTTCATTGAACTGTCTCTACTTGCAGACTGTCTTTAATGTCAAAGTTTGTTTTTATTGCTGAGCTGTTTTTATTTCTTAACTGAGAAGTGCTACATTAAATGCTGCAAAAACAAATAAAGCAATACATTTACATCTCAAATCAAATGCTGTATATCCTTGAGTATGTTGCATCCCATACAGTACCTATGACAGGAACAAAAGATTCAGCTCCAATTATGTGTGTCTCTGCTAACGTGTACATGTGTGTCTCCACAGATGGATGTAAGTGTTTGTGTACGTGTCTCTGCACATGCATCTGCAGGTCTGTTGGTGAGATCAATATCAAAAAACCTTTAAGAGGACTGAATCAAGAAAAATATTTCCTTTCATCTTTCCCTCCCTCCATGCCTCTTTCTTTCCTTCTCTGCTTTAGAGCGCCATGGACAATTGCTGGCAGGTCTTCAGATGCAAACAGCTGCTCTCACATTGTCACTGTGATGGGAAACTTGACTGGATTATTTAGTCTGCTGTCCCTCTCTTGGGATAGCAACAGTTTCAGCAAGCTACTGAGGGCTCTAAAGAGAGGCAGGGTGCTTTGCCAGGGGCTGCAATAACACTGTAACAGAGGCTCCTATAAATGAACATCACAGACTTTTAACATAGCTATGAAAAAGAAGAATACGGGCCCCAGGGAAGATCTTTGGGGAACATCCCATCAGCATCTGCTCGGATCTGTGACTGTGGCCAGGATTTGTAACAGTAACAGAGGAAAGCTGGCTTTCATCACCATCAACCTGAACCTGACAAGTCTCAAATCCACTCCACTGAATCACTGGTTTTACCTCTCACCTAGTAAACCGTTAATCATGTGAGCACTTGGGTTTGGGGATTCTGTGCTTTCTGGGTGGCAGGCAACAAGGAAGAATGTTTGGGTACAGATACTGTACACTGTGTGGGCTGGACCTCTCCTTCATGTCATCATGGTTCCTAATCCTGGTTCTTGAGGCAGCTGCAACACATGCAACAGGCCCCAACCTCAGGCCCAGACCTAAATGTCAGTTATGTATGTGTTTTACCACTTTAGTTCCCAACCATGATCATTGTTTTAGTCTGACTAAACTTCCAAATTACTGAAAGGCCTTCCCATTCCACTCAAGGCAGCCATCTGAAAGTCTTCATACACCAAAACTACCACAGATGACTCAGCATCCTGCATTGTACTGGTGGAGTGGTTTTTACTTATTTTGGCGCAATCATTTAAAAATATATATTTTAAGGTATGATACATCTACAAGCTCACCAGGCTTTGGTTATTTTCTCATTCTGTTTCACTACTCATTTAGTACTCAGCTGGACAAAATGAGCAGTTTTCAGCACAGGGTGATTGATATATGAACGGGCTGTAGTGTTGCCCTGAAGTAACGTCATAATTACATGAAAGATGTTTAACTGTATATTTGGATGGTTAAAAGTTATTTTTCAGTTTTTCATTGTGGCCTAAAATGATACTGCTAGCATGGCTATTTCTGTTGCTGTTATATTGTGTCTGGCAAGCCACCAGTTAGTAAGGAGATCTCCATCACTGTTGAATAACATATATTATGCATGTCAAAAAGTCTCTTTAAAATCACTTTTAGCCACATACTGTAAGCCTTCCAAGATCACGGGAATAGCATCTGTAAAGTGCATTTGTCATCCATGAACTTCTACTATCAGCTATAGAAGAAAGAAGACACTGCATGGGTTAGACAATGACTGTAGTGGAGCTGCTTAGCAAGTCAATAATTCCAAGGTAAAAAGGGTGAAAAAAATAAAAGGTGAAACAATTGCTTTGTCTGTTTCATGATTATCTTCAAACAAGTTCAGAAATGGTGACAAAAGACAAAGAAAACAAAGATTATGAATTATCTGTATGTCTAATCAAGGTTCTGCTGACAATATAATTGTGAATTTCCAAATACAACTCCTTATAACAAAATGTATAATAGATGTCACAGCTTTTGTAGAATCAACCCAGTAAGCCAGTGCAAAATTGACAGCAAGTGGGCGGTCTTCTGGTAGAGCTCATGTTAACTGGAATTGGACAAGTTTTCAATTTATACCAGAGCCAAACAGTGCATATCAGGCTCTGAGTCTAATGTGAGGTGAGCGTTGGAGGGCGGTGTGAGCCTCCTTCAAGCCCGAGGCTGAACACCAAAGCACAGGGCAGCGGTCAGATCAATACTGGCTGATCCATGGACCAAGGAGGTTAGAGCAGAGTGACAACGCTTCCTGATATACCTGGGCTCATCATTTGTGTACAAGGTACAGTCTGCACATCGTAGCTTCATGCTACAGGACAGGCATCTGATTTCAAAAATCTATCAAGGACTATTTTTTCTTCAATGGAATCAATTAAATTATTGAGAAATCACTAAGTTGATATTTTTAACAAATTATGAACTACGCAGGTAAAATTCGACTGGTTTACTGATTTTGTTTAGTCATAACTATGCAGAAAAATAAAATAGACAAACTCAGTGCAGTGCACTTTCAAAGCAGGTATGATTAATAACCCATTTTCCAACACTTAATATGTTTACTTTTAAAATGTACAGTGACCCTGAAAACACTTTCGAACAAAATTTAAAAAAGTATGGATGGATGTAAAATTAATGCAAAACCTGCAACAAACTGTAAAAAAAAAAAAAAAAAAAATCTTGCTCTGTATTACCATGCAGTTGTATTTAACCAATATTTTCTCTTTTTTGGGGAGGGGGGACTGACACACCCAGGATAGCCGAATCAGAAACAGACATCCACAACTGATGAAAATGTCAGTTGGAATTTGTAAAAACTCATAAATAATGGATGCTCCAAGTAGGCAGGGGAGCATCTCCAATGAGTGCAGAGCATGCTTTCTCATCTCCAAACCAAAGAGCCATCTTAATGACTGCACCCAGAGACCTGCGGGGTCTCCATAAGACTCCCCCCTCCCTCTCCCCCAGCCCCACCATCGGACCCACCTTGTCAAGCCTGTACACGCTCCCAACCGCACATCGCAGAGAGGGGAACATGAGCTCTTAAATTAAACATTCACAGCAGCAGTTGCTGTCTGTTTTAGGTAAATCAGCAGAAAATTAAACAAACAGGGTGCCTCAAGAAGATCTATGTGTGCAATTGAGACATTTTTGCGTGTGTGTGAGGGGATCTCTTAAGTTTTGCGGAGAAGAAAAATGCAAATAATGCAAATAATGTCACAAGAGTGTGTTTACTCCCTTTTTTGTGTTTTGAGGATAAAAGGGACTGTTTTACAGTTAAATGACAGTGTTTATTCTGTGGATATATTTTATTTCATTCTCTGCACTAAGATGGAAAAAATGGTTGAAGTTGCACAATGCTTGTGAGCAAGTGAACAAGACAGACTGGAGTAGGAGGAAGGGATTTCGTTCAGAGTAATGACACTAGGCTGCACAGCATACTGCATCATCTGTGACTGGGGTCACACCTAGGGAAGGATGACGGTAGATGAGGTAGGGACCACTATCCCCCTCTCCTGACCTGCATTCAGACATAAACAGGAAATTGCCCACAGGAAGGAAGTCATATATTTTACAGCTGTGTCCTAGATGAGAATGGTATTGTGCAAGAGCTGCAGTTTTAATGCACGGAGGATATACACTTATATCCTTATGTATAATGTATAAAATGTGTGATATCTCTATTCAGGATCACACACAACACGTTAAAAAACGACATGAAGACTAAAGCCAGTGTTTGTGTTTGGAATGAAACCTGCTGTCATTGTCTTTTCCTGTCACCAATAAAACGGCCTTTTCCTGCACAAGCCACAGATTAACCTTTTTGTCTCTTTGTTTTTGTTCTTGGATGAAGATCAAAGCGGCTGGTCCAGACTCAGGGCTTGTGATCTGTCAGGGTGCAGGGATTTATATGGCACTTGCATCCTATGATACTCATCGCATCTGCAAGTCACAGCGATGAATCAAATTGGCAGGCTGCACAGCATTACATATACATTCGCTGGTCCGTGAGTCAATAGACTCTAGTTTGAAGCAAAGGTGTTTTGTATTGTTAAAAGATAAAATATATATAAATATATATACTGGCTCAGGATGGGGTCTTAGATCCCTTCTCTTCATTACTGATGAGTTATTTCACTCATCAGTGCAATACCACAGAGATGTACCCACAGGGGCTAGCATGCTTTTGAACACACAGATAAAGAGACTTGATCAATTTTCTGTCTGCCAGAAGGGTGGTTGGACTATGCTGAGTGGTTGAGGCTGAGGATGGTGGGGGGAGGCAGTCCAGATCCCTACAGGAAGTGATTTAATGTCCAAAAAGACATAAGCTTGTTTTTGCTCTGTCTCTTTCCTGTTGTGTTCTGATAGGGACTTCCTCTCCCCAGGGTGGGTGGATACGGTGTCATCCGTCCATCCATCCATCCCACCGACCCCCACCCACGCACGTCTCACGGAAATATCATTCTGCTGCCATGCCATCCCGGCGTAAAAACTCATCGAACTCTTTGGACATCAGCGCAAATGGTCACGAAGTGGCTGCGTGTGCATGTGTGTATCTGGACAGGGTGGACACATTTTAGAGATTCATAAACATACAATGACTTGTGAAAGGAACACGTTTTAGGCTACAAGAATGACACGCAACTAGTACAGAGAAGTAAAAGGTAGGAGCTGATAAACCATGATGAAGAACATGTTCATTTTTGTATAGTAGGTGTGTGTGCACTGGTGGGCTCATCCATCTGCATGTGTGTATGTGTAAGCGTATGAGGAATAACCTGCGTGTGTGTTATGTATGGAGCTGGGGAGCCAGAGGGCTCAACCCCAGCCACGGTAACACCAGGATGATCTCTTCCTGTCTGCCTCAGTATCTCTACGACCAACTCCCTTCCTTTCCGCTAAAACACACACACACACACACACCCACACTCACACAGATACAAACACACGCACAAAGTTTGTGTTACCATACTTATGAGCATCTCATATTGACAACGTTCCATCTCTGTCATTAACCTTAACCCTCACCTAAACACCTAAAACTCAACCAGGCTCAAACATGATGTATACTTTTAGTCTGATCTGTTTTTCAAGTGAACACAAACACCACTGACAAATTACATTGGAGCTGATTTTGAGACCTTAGAGAAACAATCACACAAGATACTTCACATTACAAGCTTAATATTTGATCACAGCAGATGTTGTGGTGTCACATATCTCCACATCCTGCACTTCTTTTCTCAAGAGCTGAAGAACCACATCAGTTTCCCTCACTCGTGGTGAGAGCCCCAGATCCATGAATGATTTACTGATATGGATTAACTCATTCACTGAATTTCTAACTTCCCCATATCAATTCAGAGGTCCTTATATTAATATTATATCATTATATAATAATATCAGGATGTGTTGGCTGCAACAAACAGGCCTGTGTTGTCTTACAAAATGTGAGTACTTAAGTTTTGGGTTGTCTAAGTCAAGGTCACTGAGAGACTCGAACCATTAGGCCAATTCAAATGAGATTATGTCACACACACACACACACTCAAAAGAAAAGAAAAAGATTACCACTCAAAAGGGTTAAGGGTTTGACTTGACAATGTTTCCTCAAAACTACAATTAAGGAATGATGTCATATTTTAGTCTGTCATAAATTACAAAAGATAACAACAGGTTAGATTAGACTGACAAGCAATTTTCTGTGTAGTGATGAGAAATAATTTACTGTGTGGGTGTGTATGGAACCAGAGCTCTATCATGTCATAATTCTGAACTGCTCTTCTGTCTGTTGAACGATTTAATGCGGTCACACACTCAAAAACACATACACACACTCAATGACCCGCCCTCAAACCTCCTCTCTTACTCATTCACCCCATCTACAGTAAGAACACACTGCACGGTACTGGCCTCTGCCTCTCTCTCTCTCTCTCTCTCTCTCTCTCACACACACACACACACACACACACACACACACACACACACACACACACACACACACACACACACACACAGGGATGCACATGTGCGCACACACTCACCTACAGATGGAGGAAATAAACTCAGTGCTGCCTGTGTCTGCTAAGGATGTGAGGTACAGTGATGGCACATTAACGATAGGACCCATGACAGCAGTACGCATCGGCCACACTGAACAAAGCTTGCAGCCAGTTTTTAATTCAATGAGGATTGTTTGAGTGAAACAATGGCTCTCGGCCCCACTGAGGGTTCGGAAAGGGTGAGAAAGGTGAGTTTGTCAGTGGTAGCGGGCCAGTGTTTTTGTGTTTTGGGCTATGGATGATCCCGTGGGTTCAATGGGGTCGTGGATCAGAAATATCACTGTGTCGCAGCAGCATCCGCTGTTTTTCAGGTAAACGAGTGGAACTGAGTAACAATAAGTGGGCAGAAAGGGAAATACTGTCAGACATGCTCTCTGTGGAACTATAAAGACTATTTGGAGGCAACATGACTCATATATGATTATATAATGAGACATTATTTTAGTGAACATTCATAGTATCTGAGAGTGAATGAAAGGTGTAATGAGGCTTGCTAGAAGTGACTCAGAGAAACACCCCTGGATACAGTTCATCACTCAGACATGACTAATTAATGAATAATTAGCAGCTGACAATAAACAATACCTGGGTATCATCTAAATAATTGAGCTTTCCCTTTTTTATAGCTCAACAATTGTGTAATGATAGAGGTCATTTTGTGAAATTTTTTCCAAAGAGCACAAAAAAGTAAAAATAGTTATGGTGTCAAGACAGGCTGTTTTATATTTGATTATCTGACAATTTAATCCAGTCCAACAAACAAGAGGAATTTCTACACATAACAGAAAGATCTTTTCTAACAACTTACACATGGCTTAAAAGTACAACGGAAATATGTGCGATCCCCAAGTGATGACATAAATGCTCTTTAAATAACACCAACAAAAACTACAACATTTCAGTTTATACGTTTCTTCTTCACACACACAGATGCACTATAGAGGGCAAATCTATGTGGCCTGCATGTGTGTCTGTTTTCACTCTAGTATTTGCATTCCTCACAGCCCATTTGGCCTATGCTAATGGAGTCTAGTCATGCAGAGCAGCAGGTCTTAATGAAAAACCTCTGGCTGGTGATCAGTGCTATTGATTAGCCTGAGCCCCAGCTTTAAGCAGGGCTAATTGATCAATCACCACTGGTTGCTTCGGATTAATGGAACATGACTGGTGCTCCCCCAAAGACATATCCACTTCTAATGAAGAGGCCTGAGTGAGCACATGTGTGTTTATGTGCGAGGTGTGAACACTGTGTATATGTTTATGCACATGAGTGGAGAGAATATAGATTACTCTTCTCATGTTAAAGTAAAATTAGCTTGGATTAAATATATACAAAAAGAACACTGTCTTTCATTAACCGACACAAGGTCTCTATGAGTTTTTATTATGAATACACCAAATTTGTTTGGAGCTAAATGGATTGTATTTTCTCCATTGGGAACATATAACAATAGATATTTCTAAAGAGGAAAGTAGAACTGATTAATTTACAATGTACTTAAGATATACAATTGTATTACAAAAAGCTTATTTTTTAATACTGTATATATATTTTTGGGGGCTTTTTGGTCTTTAATTGATGAGCGTAGTAGAGAGAGACAGGAAATGGGGAGGCAGAGAGAGGGGGAATGATACGCAGCAAAGGGCCATCCGGGTCGGGATTCGATACGGGGCCGGTTGCTGCGGGGACTAGATTTTCATTATGTTTTAATTTCACATTCCAATTTTTGGTCTAAATAAAAAAATGTGTTGACAGTAAAAAAAAAGAATCTCAGATCCCTCTGCATGGGTTTATAGCCACTGGCAGATTCTTTTTTAATGGCCTGTAAATTGCTTGCTATTGAGAAGACCTGATGTTATTATGACACAAATAACCGCTGTATTACATCTCATAGGTTAATGCTGTATAATTATTGTTGTACTGTTGTCAGTGAATCTGCCATGGGTACTGTTTGTTGTGTGCATGTTTGTGTGTGTGTGTGTGTGTGTGTGTGTGTGTGTGTGTGTGTGTGTGTGTGTGTGTGTGTGTGTGTGTGTGTGTGTGTGAGTGACATCGGAAATGACAGAGGAAAATCAATGACAGACTGATCTGAGTGTGCATCCTGTGTTACTCTGGGTTTCAGCACAGTTTTTCTATTTTGGTCTCAGGTTTGACTACAGGCTCAACCAGGACTGTTCAGATTTGGTCTTTACTTTTGTTTGTTCTACAAAAACTCATGTGTGTGACTCAGAGAAAATAAGGAAAATACCAGATGAGGAAATTATTAAGAGAGTAAAACCCATTCAACTTATGAAGAAGTTGTATATTCTGTCTAAACTGAAATTTGTCAACAATAAATATTTGACAGCATTAAGCTTTGCACCACAAACTGAAAGATGGAGGAGGAGAAATGTGATTTTATTGTTTGTCCAGAAAAATTACTGCAGTGTTGTTTGGAGGAACTTCAACCAAGAGCCTGTAAAAACTATAATAAGACCTGCCTCACCCATTCAGAGGAAATGTCATTATTCTGAGTTTCTAGGAGAGGCTTTCTGTGTCCTGTTCTTTATCTTAAATTGTAAACAAGGATCAACTTTGGAATATTATGAATCGGGCAACAGCTACCTAACCCCCAAATTAAATTAACACTAAATTTTATGTCTGCTTGTCCCAATGGTGACATGAGACCAGAAGTGCCACTTCCACGAAGGACTGAAGCACAGGCCAAAACAGGAAGCCCCAACAACACCCCAAACACACACATTAATACATTCACAACCCTCCCCTGACTGACAGACTGGCTCGCCAGTGGTGCCTCCATGGAAGATTGTCTGTGTGTGTGTGAGTGAAGGGGTGGACTGGAGGTTCCAGCTGGCCTGTCATGGGACTCCCAATCGCGTGTGAATGGTACTGGAGGGAGCTGTGGCTAGCTGGTCCAAAACTGAAACACTCAGCAGGCTGGAGAGGTCAGCTGGGGTGATTACAGCAGGCCAAAACCAGGAATACTGCCTTTTTCTGTTTTATGCAACAGACCACACGGGCCCAGTTTGTTTTTTGTTTTTTTTCCTTATTTAAATTTTGGCTAATTTTACAGTGGTATGTTTCTGATTTGCACAGAAAAATAGAATTAAAGTATTGTGCTTTTATGCTGATAGGATGTCATTACAACACAAAGCTGTATGTACATACAGCTTTGTACATAACTTTACATAACTTTGCACAACTTTGCACAAAACAAAAATAATACCGGGAAACAATATAGTACCATGAATCACACTCGGCTAAAATCAGTCACCACACAGACAGCACAACCCGTCGAGGCAAAGTGTCCAACAGCAACAGCCGACGTGTACACAGGCTGCCACTCTCGCCCGTGCTGAAACCAAAGGACCGCCCCGCGAACTACACCATCTCCACCTCCCATCATTTAGTTAACCTTGACCAACTAACCAGCCACACATATACACTCACGCCCTCCTATCCATTGACTGACTCGCACATTTTGTGGAATGAGACCACACTTCCACCCAATAACCTCTGGTGTGAACTTAATTGTGTATACTCAGGTATTGAGTTTCGGACCATGCCTGGCTCCCACAGCACTCAAAGAGAAACAGACGCAGTGAACTTAACAATGAGTGAGAGAGAGAGCGATAGAATGGAAGGGGGAGGGAGAGAAACATGGACCACCCAACGGCTGTGAAGAAAAACAAAGTTGGGTGGAGAGCAAAATCAGCTTCGATCACATCGGAGGTAGGACAGTTGGAAGTTGTCGTGCAGTAGCACTTGCCAAGAGGTGAAAGAGGCAGAGAGAAATGTAAAAGTGTGACAGTGAAATAATTTGATTTTAGAGTATGTATTTAGTACCATTAATCTCAATATATCTGCTGTTTTGTTCAACAAAAGCCTCTTGTTTCAAATTGTTAAAGTTGTAAACATTCTTTGTTGAGTCTGCAGTTTAGTCTTTTTTTTCTTAATATGGTTGAAATTTAACTTGCTGTGTGATCATTTCCTGTGTTACCAAGATGCTGGTGGGAGCTTCTCTATCTTGGATTCAGAGCACAGCTGGTTTCACTTGTAAAACAGAGCTCAGGAACTATAAGAATAAGAGAAATTAAAACAGCCCTCTACTCTAAACCCCTGTTTTATGTTGTGAAATTAAATTAACATGGCAGCTCAACCAGCACACTCTATACAAACATTAACTATTTTTTTCCCTGCATGATACAAACCATGCAGGGCAAATTAATGAATTTGACTAATTTATGAAGCAGAATACTAGCACTGGGATTAAAAATAACTGGATTTCAGATTTTAAGAAGAGAGTTTATGACCAGTTGTGAATCAGTAAATCGGTTGGAAAAACCTCAGAAGGTGAATGAATAAAGTGAGTGAAGTGAATAAAATTTTCCAAATCTCCTTGCAGTAACCACTAATGTGCCCTTGATCGAGGAACATAACCTTTCAGTGAATTATTCTAAAGGACAAAGTAGGCTTAGTTGACTCTTACCTGGATAAACAAGCAAAAGCCCATGAACAAAAAATGATTCTTCCAAGAAAATGTAATTCCCTTTTTTTAACCAAACACTTATTTCAACAACATCTAAACTTTAAAGTTCAACAATATATGATATCATAGACTGTACATTAATCATAAATCAAAGACACTTGTTTGATATGTGGCGATGTGGTTCTATCCCCGGCCACCAGGGGGACGAGGATATGCAGATATATTCAGTGGAGAGGCAGTGGACTGGTGTGTGTGCAGCAGAAAGAGAGTGGGAGAGAGACGCTGACTCCTGCTAAGCCCCATTAAGTAGTCTTGTTTTATGAAATAACACTAAATTATAATTAATTACTAATAATGGATACATTGGTAACTAAATAATAAATCTGACAGTTTTGGGAAAAAAAGAGAAAGTAATTAAAAGGCAAAAAGCAAACAAATCATAGTTTGAAGACCAATAGATTCAATAGTATGTCTATTGTTAAACAATATAAAATAAAATAAAATAAACTAATAACTGAAATATTAAGCATAAATAATTCTGAGTGCATTTGAGTTTTTATTATTTAACAGTTTTAATATTCAAATAACACAGATAATAATTATCCTTTACTGTGTTGTTATTAGAGCAACATTTGTGGTTTTAATGGTACAAAGGCCTGGTAATTGGACTGTACTAACTTGTAAGTGAGGATAACCAGACCTGCTGCTGCTCAGTGTGTTAATACGGGTATAGTACTACAACACCTGATTCAGTCTGTTTTTGTCCTGAAGTCAAAGATCAAATGCCGCTGTTGGCCCAATGCCCTGTTAGCTCAAAGTACCACTGGAGTGACTTATATACCCCACTGTGTGTGTTAGGAGTCAGTTACCTTTCTATGCAGATGAGTGCCTTTAAAGGTTTGGCTCAAGGGGTTCTCTTGTCTCTCTGGAACACAAGGAATGGACAGCTGACCTGAAGATACACACGGACACACAAACACACACATATAGGGAAGTAAATCTGTCAGTCAGTGCTGCCAAAAGTTCTCAGCTCCACAAGTCATTGTATACACTCATGCACACACAAGGATATGTGTTTGGAGCAAGTGAGTGAGCAGGCGTATCTTAAAATGATATTACAATGAATAAAAACATAGTGGAAGTTAATGAGACATTACAGAATTTTACGATTCTTGTACAACCAAAATATTTTCTCTGAAAAATCACAACTTTGAGGGTTTGATTTTACAATTTTATATTTATACAAAAAAGATGAAGAAGAAGAAGAAGATAAAACAAAACAAAGAAATGATACAACCAAGCACCATCCAAGAGTAACATTCAACAGAGTATAGATTTATTTGCATGTCCTGTGACACATATGCCCTGGATAAAAGCATCAGTTAAACTCTTAACACACACCTTGTCACTATAATGTTTCAGTTTCCAGGAAATGGGCAAAGAAAGAGCTAGTAAGCTGTTGAACTACTGGTGTGCCATTGTTTTCCCATGTATAATATGTCACTGAAACATTTAGCATAAATAAAGAGATCCCATAGAAAATTCTTTATTCAGGATCCACACTGAAGCTTATCATTCTATGAGCCGAGAATTTATCTGAATCTATGTGACCTGTGAAATGCACTGATCTGAGCCAATTATAGAAGGAAACCAAACAGAATCATAAAGGAAGGTCCAAAGGTGAAGGATTATAAATTGGAGCCAATTAAAGGAGAATAGAAAGAAGGCAAGTCAAGTGTGGCTAATGATACCACATTCATCAACTTCTGCCACTCATTTTCACATTTCAGGCACTTTGCTGTTACTCTCTTTTGGGTTGTCTTGCAATGTCTGAACATGTATGGCAGGTTGCTCAAGGACACTTCAAAAGGCCAGATGACTGTTGATGGACACCGTTGTTACTGCTCTAATATCTCTAAAATTCCAATGCCATTTTGCTATTATACTGTCCATGAAAAATATTAGTGGAACTGGTGGTATCTTGTGATAATACATTTCAGAACTCCCAGTAGCCTGCATGAACAGAACCACCGTGAAGCAAGTGATTAAAATTAACAATGCACATTACCTTAAACAGACCACTATCAGGCAAAATGATAGCTAAGAAGCTCTACATACTGATTCACATCAATTGAATTAAAAGACTTAAGGCCTTTTCAATTTCTGTGGTGTTGGCAATTTAACTGAATATAAAATGCTTGCAAGTTTGCTAGATAACATTTGCAACCTAAAACGCAAATGTAGCTCATTCATCAACTAATATTAGTCCTCCCACCCTGTCATCAGCTCATTTCTCATGTCTGTAGGGTCACTTAAGACCGTGTATAATTTGTATTTATTCTATAGTTACATGTACTGTAGATTACGTTAAGGGTCTTTACTTTACATTATTCATGTCCATAGAAGTCTAACAATCTGTATGTTAAATCTCAAAGTTATACCCACAGATATATGGACACAATCTCAGTAGGTATATCATTGTCATGAAGCAACCCGCCCCATCTGTCTGTCTTCCTGCCTGTCTCTCTCCTCTCGTTCAGGGCCTGTCATGACTGCGATCCAACCGGCCTCCTGTGTCTGGATTAATCTCCCTGGTTGTCTGCTGATCTGAAGGTGGGTCGGCCGCCATCCACCAACACCAAAACTAATTTCACTGTGTCACTGCACGACACCCCTGCCCACCACCCCCACTGACACCCATGCATGCACACACATTGCAAAATATCTTCATCTGTCTCTGTCTCATCTACATCGAAGAGGGCAGGAGGGCGGGTGACTAGTCCGAAGGAGAAAGGTCAGCGCACTGAAGGAGTTCATCATTCTGAGGTGTCAGAGCCTCTCTTTAGGAGAGCAGATGAAGGGGAGCGGAAGGAGGACAGGATGGGAGGGAGGATGGCAGGGAGGGAGAGCAAAACAGACAATGATGAGGGGGTCTGTTTTATGTGTGTCTGGTTATTGGTTATCAGCCAAAAGTTCGTCACTGCCTACAGAGTTGGCTGGAATCCATTCAGCCCAAATCAATCATCATACTGTCTGTGTTTTAACCATCACGTGTTGTCTTTGATTGTATCTTAATTATGAGAAAACTGCATACACACTCTCACACATCTTACTCAAGACACGAATGGTCATTTGGTGGCTAAAACACACACCAGAGGGTTCATTGAAACACCAAGAGCAGCTAGTCAGATGCACATACACACACATTCAGTCATTCAAATATGATCACACAATGCATCCACCACACTTGCTGGCGTCTGGCATGAGGTAAACAGCTTTTAATAGCATCAAACCCACTGCAGTTTGTTTGGGACCATCTGTCCAGTCTATTGTGTTTCTCTGTTGCGACTCTTTGGAAGTTCATCGGATGACAGCTGATGTATGGGTTCTTACAAAGTCCCCAGCCAGGCCCTCGGGATCCTGCCACACTGATTTCACCGTGTCTGCTATCTATTTCTTCCTCTTTTTCTTTTGCTTTGTCTTCTCATTTTTCTGCTTCACAGAGTATTTTTTTTTAGATCAAGGTGTAGCAGCACAAGTGTGTCTGTGTTGAAGAGGCAGCAACTAATCATTTTAGATAATGTAATTGTGATAAGAAATATTTGTACTGTCTCATCCTTTTTCTTTTCTTTTTTACAAGATAGACACAGCAAAGACTCACGCAAAAAGTCTGTCCTGTGAATAACTAGTGAAATTAAATGCAAAAATATGTAGCATCAAATTTATAAAGATTCCTGCAGTAAAAAGCCGAAGGCACTTCTAAGCATTGAACAATAACTGCAGGGTTCAATCAGGACAAACACAGACAACTACAGTAAGTGAAACTGCTAGAATTGACTCAACTTGACTGAAAGGAAACAACAATACATTTACTCGCCAAACTCATACATCCATGCACACAAACATAATTTGACCACAATCTACATATTTTTCTGTCCAATTGAAATTTTTCTTTTGTTTATAGAAAAATCACCAGTGAATATAAGGGGGTTCCTGCAGAGGTTGCGGGGTATACTGGAGTTGAGGGGTGGAGGGTGAAAACTGGGTTCAGGAAGTTTTCACTCCTCTCTTCCCAGGGTGCCCCTGGCCTCTCCAACTTCCAGTCAACGGCTGAGAGAAGCCAGATCCAGGCAGGATAATCACCCCCTAATAAGAGGCTATATTGAAAGCAGGCTGGTGTTCATACACTACAAGCTTGAAAGGCGTGTGCACACACAGGCATAAAAGCACACGCAAGTATGCATGTACACGTGCAGCTCAGTGCACACACTCAGTTGGGGCAGGTGTAATTATAGCGCACGATGACACACTTCAGAAAGAGGCAATCACTAACAGTGTCTACACATATGGACAAGCATGTGTACAAACCCCAACGCACTCGCACGCACATACGAACGCACAGACACCCACACCAGACCCAGATCCTCTTTCTTTCCTCTGACTTTAGTCCTCTACCACCATCCTAGAAAAATGTTAGCATATGGCAAAAGATATAAATATTTTCTTGATATATCAATTATCAATTTAGAAAAAGAGAGAACAGGATCCCATAGGGATTGTGCATGTTGGTGTCTGTTTTTGTGTGGCCCTATGAAAGAATATAAGGCTTAGCATAGAAATTGAAGCTCTGCCTATACTCTTAAAATTGAAAGAAGCTTGTGAGGATTCTAAATGAGAAATAACTCTTTGTAAAGGTATTTGATTTTTTTTTTTACTTCTACCATAGATTAGTTTTTCGCTTCACAGTTGTAATATAGTTCTTTTGGGGTTTTTTCATAAAGAATAAAAAATACATTTTTCTTTTTATTGTATCTTGGAAAAACATCTAGAGAGCATGTTGGAAGTGCCCTCAAACTAGGAAACTTTACATCTCATCAGAGGAAAAACAGCTCAAAATCAACCAGTATACATTGTGTTTGTGTGTGTGTGTGTGTGTGTGTGTGTGTGTGTGTGTGTGTGTGTGTGTGTGTGTGTGCGTGCGCGCGTGTGAAAATATGGCATGGAAATATTCTGTTTCATGAATATTATACAAACAAATAACCTTTTGCATACTAGTTTTTAAACTTAATACAACATTTGCCGACACCAGACTGAATGAATTCATACAGACACATTTGGAAGTGCTGCTGCTAACACAAAATATGTCAAAATTAATTGATTAAGCTTGTTTACTAGCCTTGCTTTGAGGAAGCCATCCACTTGTAAACTGTACCTGTATGATGAAGGATGGTAAAACAATAAATAAAAAAAACTACTAACAAACTGGTGACAGTGTTTGAAAGACTGTCTGCACTGCTTCAGTTACAGTAGTATTCTTTTACTTTGTTCAGAAGAAGAAACGTATCACTACAAGTATGCAGACTTTCTCTACTTTCTATTGCATTCTGTTTACTTTCTTAGTTGTAGTTTTCTTTTCTATGTTTTTCTCACTTCCAGTCCATTTTTCGCAATAGCTCTTTTACTGCTCTCTCTGCACTCACCTGTGGATGATTAATCCATGTGGACTGATGGCCATGGTGTGCATGCATTTACACAAGACATTTCTTTTACAGAGTGATCTCCCTCACCTGAGCATCTGTCGCGATTTAATTAACACTCTGAGGAGGCTCTTTGATTACAAAAGCATTTCTACTTACAGAAAAAACATACATACAAATTTGCACACACAGATCAAAAACTTCTTGGGATACATACAACATCAACAGGCCACATTTCTGTTCTATCGTGAGGAGCAACAGCTAAGAAAACTAGTTAAAAATTAGTAAAAACATTTAAGTTCAAAAAGTTGATTCAATGTATTTAGTCAAGGCACCTCATTTCAAATGAATATTATTTGAAAGAATCTTAAAAATAATATACTACATCAAATCCTTCAAACTTTGTCCACTTTAAAACGTATGACAGGGAATTTGAGCGAAATACAGCAAGCATAGACTGATCCTCAAGCCTTGTCTTTTGTTGACTTTTGGGAACACAGCTGGTCCTGTCTTTTTGAAAACTCTGGGGTTGAGTTGTTGCCTGGACACTAGGCACACACTCAGTCCCATCATGACACAGGTCCTCACCTCACCTACCGATTGGGTCTCATCAGCTGTGACTACCAGACATTGGTGAATGCAACATGGACAGCAAGCAAATGTAACACCACCAGTGCCTCTGGTGCTTTGAAAGAAAATATATGATTTGAAGTTGTATGACCCAGTAAGAGTTTTTACTGCAGCACCATGAAGTTAAGCTGCATTATACTGATGTACTTGTATACTGACTAAGTTTTAGATCATGTCAGATTCTCAAAGAGAAACAAATTCTGCACTCCTCATTGCTTTTTCTGCACGGAACGCTGAGCAGAACATGCACAGGCAAGTGGGTCAGGTATCTTTATAAGAGTTACTCACAGTGAGCAAATAGCGAGTATGGGAGGAGATGAGTTGAGCAGAGAGAGTTTGAGGCTAAAAGGATGGATGAGTTACATGGCGCAGGCATCATACAGCAAATATGAATAATTAGCTGTACTAATTGCTGTCAACAATAAAAAACAAAACAAGAAAAGTTGCATACTCAGCATTTTTAAGTTCTTGTTACATTTTCCTGCTCATGTGGTGATATGATGAATTCTGTTTCAAAACCAGATTCTGAGGCAGTCCAAAAACACTTCAGCACTGCTTTGAATTCACATTTTAAAAAAATTATTAATTAAAAAAAAAACACGCAGAAACTCACTGTAGGTCTAACACTTACCAAATGTATATGCAAACACATGTAAGCCTTTATCACAACAGACACACAAAATGTCCCTGCCAACAAATACATACAATGCACACTTGCCCTCCATCCATCCTTTCATACAAACTCACACACAGCACAGCCATTAGTCCAAGCGTTCACATCACCCCTGTGGCACAACACACCCAGTGTCCTGCTATTACACCATCAGCAGCATCAGACGGAGAATCTATATTCTCCCCTCTGTCTTTTGTTCATTTGAGTGACTATGAGGAGCAGCAGCAGCTGCTGCAGCCTCTCTCTCTGCTCGTGCTCAGCCGGGGGAAGGCAATAGGTTTAGCAGGCGAGGAGGCGAGGCAGATTTATGGTGCTGGAGGTGACCTCTGGGGCCGTAACACAGTGATGGGTGAGTGGCTCTCAACAGTAAGCTACTGGCACTTGACAAAGTGCCCGAAGCAGAATGAATTTACTTCTCTTTTCCTCAATCATCAAGCAGCCACTGCCCTGACCCCCATCCTGACTGCTATAACAAGATCTCCCATCTCACAAGGGCCTGAAAAATTTACTGTCACATCTACTTTTCAATGAGCTCAAGTGAGCACTTCTTTCACCTTCAGCGAAGCAGGTGCCGGAGTGGAGGAGGGCTAACCTACCCCAGTGTGTGTTTGTGTGGGTTTTTTATGTGTTGTGTGTGTGTGTGTGTGTGTGTGTGTGTGTGTGTGTGTGTGTGTGTGTGTGTGCATGTGTGTGTGAGAGAGAGAAAGAGAGAGAGCAAGAGTGAGAGAATGAATATATACAGAGCAAATTGTGTTTATGCTTGTCCACTTGCTCGCTCCCTCACTACCTCGTCCACCCAGACTCACTATCTCACACACACTATCACAAAGTTCAATACCGTTCTTGAAAAACACTCTAGGAACCAGAACATACAGTATTCTGTCTTCAACCATAAAGACACACACGACTTGTGTATGTTAAACAGGCACGCATCAACTCACAGTACAGCAGTACACACACACACACACACACACAAGGAGAGAATGAGGCTGCCAGGCAGGGACACAAAGGGCACGGCTATACGGATGTCAGTAGACACCTCTGCCATTTATATCAGAAGTCAATCTACCTTATCACATCCCTTATACACACACACACACACACACACACACATTGGCATACACACCAGGTATTATGAAGTCTGTGTGTGTTTGCCAGCTTTCATCAGCTTGATGGCAGTAGAGTTGGACTTAATGATCCTGATATTTTTTTTTATATGCAGACGATAAATCTTGGTGCACACACATTCAAATTTCACCTTTCTTGCTCTCTAGATGAGGTGAAATCACAGGGGATGTGACAGAGGGAAGAAGACTGAACTAAAGATACACATTAGTATTTCAGATAAATTAGAGGTAGAAAAAAAGAAAGAAAAAAGATAAATAAGAGATTAGATGAAATAAACAAACATTCACTATACCTTGATTTAATTAAAGCAATTTTTATCCTTAAGTGACAGGTCAAACTATATAATAAAAAGCAAGAAACTATGTTATGACAAAGACTTAAAGACATAAGAAACATAGCAAAAGAGAGACAGGAAAAAAAGAGAAGCTGTACTCAGTATTACCATGTTATTACATGAGTATTCAGCAGTCATATGTTGGACGTCATCGAGCTTCAAACTTGGCCTTTACTTTGATCTCAGCTACACGTTTGTACTGTACAGTTTTGCGACTGTACATAGTTGTAATGCTGTCATGGCGACAAAATCTGTCAGACACATAAACACCTGCCAAAGTATTCAAAATCACCTCTGTGGTACTGTAGCTGGCGGGACCATATTTTGCCATGATGATATCACACAGAAACACGCACGCACTCAATGAATTAGAGCTGTAAGAAAAATTCCTCTAGAGATGTCTGTTCTGTTTATTTTAAATAGCTCAGAATTTTCTTGAATGTTTCCAAATCCCAAAACATCCAGATAATATTACACTGTCTTTGCATCATTTTTTTTTAAAACGTGCAGTCATGTTTGGCATTTAATCTTGTCTCATCTCCACAAACACATGCCCTGATTTACTGTTGACAGGAGGAGAAAACTCTCTGCTAAAGCTTCCACTTGTTTAAATGTTTACTGCATCAAACTGTTCATGGAAATAACAGTTACACTGCCAAATCAATACACTGTACATTAGACAAAGAAAGTTGGTTATGCCAACATTTCATTTTTTCAACTTCACTCTTTAAAATGTCATAACTAATTCAACCTCTTTTCTTTTATGAGCTGCTCTTTTGTCTACCCTCACCCACTAGGATAATGTTATCATGATGAACCAATAAAAATCAATGATTAAGCATGTGTAATTTTCCAGAGACATATTAAAATTTATTGTCTCTCTCTCTCTGGTGAGCCATCACATCAGCCCTGGAGCTGCAGACACTCTGCGGGTTACAACTGAAAATAAAGAAGGGCATTAAAAACTATTCAATAAGCCACTGTAAAATTGATCAAGCTATAAAAGCTGATATGCAGCCCACCCACCCCAGCCCACCCACACCAAACAGGAGAATGGGCTGTGGAGGAGTAAAAGAAGTGACAGAGACTATGGAAAAAGAGAAAGATGGAGGGGAAAAGAGAAAAAGAGAGAGGAAAAGGCAAAAAAGAGGAAGGAGTGAGAATTGTTAGGAAGCAGTTGTAATTTGTTCTCTGACACAGCACCCACTCAATAATCACAGCAGTTAAATAGCACAATTTTCCATGTTGTATCATTAAACAATAATGTATTGAAACTCTCCGCTCACTGGTAAGTATTTTACAGCCCACACACGCCCTAACACTCAAATTACAATACCCATGATTATTAATTTCCTCTTTATTATTACTGGTTATGCACAGTCCCCTAGAAGTTTTAAACTGACACTTCAGAGTCAGATATAGTGTTCTTACAAATGACAGTGGGACTGCATCAGCAATGCATGTACTTCAACTAGTCCTGCCAATTACTCTATTACTACTTACTGCAATTATTGAATGACATGGAATCATGTTTTAAAGAATATTCCATGTAACAGCTATTTGTCTTATAGTCTGAGGACAGAGGCACTAAATGTCATTGGTTGCTGAATCAGCATAATTGGTTAGTAACAGATTGAAGAAGAGGAGCCAATAAAAAATAACATAGGGCATGGCTTGTCCTGCCACCTACAATGTGAACATACTGTAAGTGCTGTCTCTGTCATCACTTCACATGTTTTTACATGTGTTTGTTATTCACATTTTCAGATTATTTAACTTTGGGTTAACCAATGAGATGAACTAGCCTCAGACAAATCAAATCACATTTAACCGTGCAAACAAACAACTGGACTAAATTTGATAAATACCTAATGCCCTGAATATATTGTGAGGTAGTGTTGTCTGATATTTAGTTCAAAGAAGTGTGGGTCACACAACTGCATATTCCAGGATATTTTTGTTCCTTTAGCTGGCTGTGGGGTAGTTGTAAAGACCGTCAGTGGTGAAATGTTGAAAATTATTCAGAAATTTTAAGTTTTTTGTTGTTGATATAGTTCATTCTTGAGAAATTGTAAACCTGCTGTGCGTAGTCTACGAAAATGGGACAGTGTCTTTTTTTTTTTTTTTTTTTAAAGTATATTTTTCGGCTTTTTGCCTTTATTTGATAGTGATGACAGTAGAGATAGACAGGAAATGGGGAGGCAGAGAGAGGGGGAATGACACGCAGGAAAGGTTTGCCCGACGCGGGATTCGAACCGGGGACGCCTGCGGCGAGGACTGTAGCCTCTACATGGGGCGGCCGCTCTACCCACTGCGCCACGCACCACCCCGACAGTGTCTTTTTGAATGCCACCACAAGGAGGTGCTAAAGTCAGACATTGTCTTCACTTTAATGCAGTGATTTCAGATTTTTACTGCGACATACAGTAAAATCTGAAAACGACCAAGAAATGTTCACGTTCCTCTCACCTGGCACTATAATAAAATATATTACTGCTGTTACGTTTGACCATTTTATGACAAACTCACAGCAATTACGTCAGTAGATAAAGTTCATATCTATAAAGACAATTTTCATCTGATCATTTTGTCTCACCAATGCCACCATAGCAATCTAGGCAAAGTGAGGCTCGAACCTCGGGTTATTGAAAAAGAAAGATGTCTTAAGTCTCCCACCAACTTCAATAAGTGCAGCAACTGAAGATATTGGGTAAAATACTATACAACCAGCCCAGGAGATTTATTGTTTGATAAACTATGTGGACAGTGTGCCACCTGGGCCTTTCTATTGCCATTTCAGAAAAAAAAAAAAAAAAGATTACAAGAAATAAGAAAATTCCAGAGGCGAAGAGCAGTGCTGACGGCTGGATCGGTGGAAGTGGCTCGGCAAATGGCGTTTTTCTTTTAACTTTCAATTCTCCTAAGCATGCGTGCTTCACAGCCCCTAGGGCTATTGCCTTTCTCAATCTGTCCCTGGAGAGGCAGGAGTTATGGTCCCTGTCGATTGAGGAGAAAGGGATGTTATTCCCCTGTCACCCCCTGGTCGCGCCGCCATCCTCCCTGCCCTGATCTACGGCCTAACTCCCCCCCCTTACCCCTTTACCACCCTCCCTCTTCCCCACTTTGCTTTGTCGTAAGCTGCCGACTATGTCGTTGCCATGGGCTGTTGAGATGAGGACGAGGAAAAAATGTTCTGGGGGGGCGAAGGGGTGGGGGTGCTGATATTGGTTTAGAGGTGTTGTTGGCAGCTGCATGATGGTAGTAGTGGCAAATGCTTTAGTAGTGTGTTAACACATTGGAGAAAATTGGTATTTGGGTGTAAAAATGCAGCTGAATAAGAAGCAGAACATTTTGGCTGAAGTAATTTTATCATTTTGTAGTGTTTATTTAGTGAGATAGAGTGTGGGGTCCTCTTTTTCCTGGAGGTGGGGGTGGAGGGGGTCATGGTGTGAGCTAGGGGAGCGTTACAGTGAGACAGCTTTGCCCAGGGGAGGTGACCTGCCCCCAAGCACATGTAGGCTAGGTCTTTGACTGACACCCTTGAAAGGGGAGCAGTGACAGGGTTAACCATGAAAGGTAGTTAGCTAACAGTAGTGTGTGATCAAAGGTGTGGAGATTTCTAAACTGTGTCACAGGAGTCCCTGTGGATTATTGCGAGCTGACAGCTACAATTAAATTGTATCAATCTGATATTTTCAAATATCTCATAAGAATTTTAAAAAGTAAAACTGTTGATTTAATCTTATGTGGTTTCTACTTTAAAAGTGTACATTTCATGTGGTGAATCTTCAGTTTTTGGAAACTTTTTTATGCACTGTTTATTTAGATAGCAGGAAAGCTGAGCAGAGAAAACAAAGGAGGATATTTTGGTGAGATTCTGGCCTTCATCAGAAGGTTTACATGTGGCTCAACATGGAGGCATTAACTGCTCTAATGTCTCTGGATACATACCAATAACAATCCTTCAAAAGACAAAAGCCCGGCTGTAACATGTTGAAATTTATCTGGACAAGTTTGCATGTGTGTTCCAATATATTTCTGTGAGATATGAGTTTCATTAGTGGTTTCTAAAAAGCTCCTTTGGAGAAAAAATGTCTCATGGAACTATCAAGATTCAACAAACTGCAGGCCTCCTTAAACCACCAACACCACCAATGAATATCAGCACAGGCATCAGTACACCTGACACATGCTCAACAGATAACTTCCAGACCTCAGTGTGCTCTGCCCCATTTCCATAGTGGTCAGCACTCAGCCTCTTTTAGGTCCTACTGCACCTTAAGCAAATCCTGAGTTTGTGAGGGTCTCTCTGGGTGAAAGAATAAATAAATAAGCAGATAAATAGATGAATAACCCAGAGGAATGGGAGCCTATGCGGCTTGGCCATCCATCATATATCCTATTACCACGCACTCAGCGGCACCTGCAGTATGTATAATGCAGTCAACCTCCGTAAGCAGATACAAATTCAACTCTTTTCCTCCTCAATTTGTTATATCTGACAACAACACAGCTTGTGCCTTGTTGTTTCTTTGAATTATGAATAGATTCCCTTCACCAGACTTTCGCCTGTGCGTGATAGCGTAGCGCTGTTATGCAGAACAGCTGCTGAAAACAAATTCGAGAAGCCTGGTAAGCTTTGTAGCGGCTGGGCGAATATGCATAAACAGTTGCGCTTAAAGCCACTTAAGAACAACCAAATGGGCTCAATATTTCATCTTTGGATTTGTTTCATTGGGTGTGATGAATATGAAATGCCAGAATATAGTATAGCAGGCAATGCAGTTGTTTAAGTGTTTCAAATGATCTAAGAATGATTTTGAGATTTTTCACACAACTGTGAGAAATAGCAGAAGTGCTTTCACTGACAATTCAAATCTTAATTCCTGTCACCGAGTCCTTTTCCTCATTTAGCCATGATACTTGGACTGACAAATATTACAAATGTCAATCTGAGACTGCAAAAATAAAAGGAATGAAAGGAGACTGGGTCGGGGGAATAGAGGGATAGGAGTATAGCAAGTAAATATGAATTAACAAATCAGATCCAAGAGTAAGACGAAGAGTGAGAGATCCAAGTGGGAGAGAGGAAGAGGAATGTAAATACGAGGCAAACCGATAGCACATTTTGACCGCTGCGTGTTTGTTTGGGTATTTACACTGTGAGGCTACAATCAAGTCCTCAAAGCTTCAGCCCACATGACAAGAGCCCATTTCAGGGCCACACATCTTCTAAACAGCCAAGCCAACAAACCAAATCCCGATCCACACATGCACACACAAAATCCCAAAGTCATATCCACTGATTTGTCCATTACTTCAACATATAAAAAAGGATGCAGAGGAAATGCATCAAATTTAATTCATGCACAGAGAGAGGGCAGGATAAGACAAGCTTTGAGGAAGTGTTTTTTTTTTCTGGGACTTGGCTGAACTTCCAAGCCCTGTTTTGGTTAGAGCAGATGTAGAATTAGTACACATCACTTTGCATCAGCAAGACATTGAACACAAGCTGTTGCTCAGAGGCCAAGTACCTCTATGTCACACCAACACAGACACGCACACCTCGCCTCCAGTGTCTGCGATTCTGCTGTGGTAAGTGTCAGTGTGATGTCAATTCCCACGGCAGCGACGTCTTGTTAGTATTCTTCTTAAAAGGCTTGGTCCAAGCATCAGTGGCCTGTTACACCAGTCAAAACTAATTGAAAACACAATCAGTTTTACACTTTAAAAACGGTTCCTCTGCCCTCAGGATATGAATTTTAACTTCTGTTTTTTTATAAATTGGCCACTAATAGTTCAGTCTACAAAAGTTCATTATAAAACAGACCTGAGACCACACAGACATTTGATTTATGCCTGAATACAGTAATACTTTAATTAGAAGAAACAGTATTGTAAGATACTACTTCATTTTAGAGGAATTTGTCTCACAATTGAAACATATTGAAATTACATCAATTATCTTACAAAAACTGACTTGGCAACACACACAAGTTCAATCATTTTAGTCCAAATCATAATGCATATAGTGCTACAATAACAGATGTACTTGCATGCACATCCAAATGAGCAAAATACAGAAAAGAAACAAAGAGAGAGGTCAAGCAGCAGTCACCTAACAGCTGCTGACTTTTTTTTTTCTTTTTTTTTACTGAAATGTGTCAGGTTTTCAAACATCTGTCCAAGACTATTCCTCAAGTTTCTCACAATCCAGTGTTCACATATCTCTATAATCACTCTGGCAACACATCTGTTGATATTGATAAAGTGAAGACAATAAATACTTTGGGATTTCAGGTATTCCAGAAGTGTTCAAAACATGATTTGTGCTGCCGTGCTATCTGCGCTTGTTGCTGTCTTATAGCTGATTTTATGCCTCTACCAAATTGGTCACTGAACACACCCAGGTTTTCTTGGATTTGAAATATTTTCTGACAGGATGAACATTTATCCTTTATATATGATCACTTTACTTTTATATGTAGTGGCATTGAGGAATTGTATTGAAAATGCAGTGAGGTTTGACTTCTGCACCATTGCACAGCCCCATCCATACGTAGCACATGGTGCGCAGAAGTGGATTTGCAAATAGAGAGCAGGAAGCACCCAGATGAAATTGCTGCAAACATGCTGTCATTCCACAGGGGAATATTTCATTTTTTATATATTTTTTGAGCAGGGGATCCTGTTGCATGTCAATGAACTGAGCTAAACATGCATGACAAGTGGTGGTGTGTGGGTAAAGGGAGGCAAGGGGGAGTCAACCCCTCGGTCAGAGATCTGCGGAAGATGCATGCAATAGACCGCCATACTACTTTATCTACAAGGCCCCTAATTGTGAGGGATGCTGAGGAACACATGTTAGGGAAAGAGGAAGGGGAAGGGGCGTCAGATGTCAGCAATGTGTGGCCATATGGTTCCTACAAGTTCGGTTACATAAAGTGAAAATGACACCAGAATGATACTGCACAACTCTGAACCCTTCCTTCATTATAGTCACTAAACAGGTGATTACAATGAAGGACAGACAACAACTGATCAACTGGTCCGGCTATTGCTTCACCTGTTAGCACTTAAAATGTGAAATCCCACCACACAAAAGCTTGATTAAACTCTAACATGACTGTGACCCTCACATTTAGAAACAGCATGATGTTAGATGCTATCGGTCCACCACTGCACATTCAAATACAGATACAAATTTGAGCTGAAACAGCAGGACATGTTTTAATTTAATGATGAATAAAACAATCTTCACAGTCCAGACACTGTTTGAAGCAAAGGTGACCCGCAGGGTCGCTGAGGAAAACTCAATGGCCTATTGAATTCGAAAAATAAACCATAAAAGAAAGATAACCACTTGGCTGTCTTTGCTTATTGGGAAGGAGGCTTTAACAAAGCAAGGAGATGATGTGAAGTAACACAACTGACCTAGCATATTTTTCCTGCTTAAAAGGGCTCGCAACCTTCAACTTAGCCATTGTGTGGGGCCATCTCATCAGGAATGCAACACTCATGCCCACACTCAAACACCCACACAACCCTTCCCCTTTCAATTCAATTCCCGCCACACTTCACCCCCTATTCCTCTATTATTCCTTCATTATAAACTTGTCCTTCTCTTGTGCTCACAGCAAATATGTGCTTTATTTTGTGTATATTTTTTACCATGTACCCTCAACGCAACACGCTGTCTGCCTTGGACATTTGCACCAACCAACTTGAGTAAACAGAAAGATGGAAAAGGCTTAAAGGTATCAAAAGCAGAACACTCCCCCTTGCTACACACTGCCGCCCCCCCACCACCCCCCTCCTAAGAAGGGGTTGACCTTGTACATGCAAGATACCACTATCACTTAGGAGATGCTGTGGTTATTGTTAGGAAAAATGGGGCCCATCTGTTTGTTTGTTGCTTGTGCTTTACAGTGAGAAGACGCATTGTGCCATATGCAGAGCGTACAGTCTAAATTAAGGCACCCTCACTGAAAAGCCCGGCATTATGTGCATTTATTTTTCTTTAAAAAAAAAAAATGTTATTTGATTGAAAATGACAATGGTAACAAATTTTGATGTGCCACACTGATTGCTACTGTAAAGGTTAAACGATGTTTTAGAATGTATGACAAACAACTGATTTAATTGGCAAGATTTATAGGAATTATCTGAATATACTACCCATGAATATATTAGTATAAGTGTATAATCGCTATAAAATAAAAAGTGTTTGGTTTTTGTAGCATTATCATTCTTCTTTTATATATAGATATAGCAAGGGTCTTGCCTCGCCATCGTGCGCCGCCCCAAATGGAAAATCCAGCCAGCTACAGTAGAGAGACCGTTTTGCGAGTTTCGCATGCATAAATAAACCAACGAAGAAGAAGGCGGAAGGAAGGAAGAAGCAGTAGGAAACAGCAGAAATACTGTATATACTGGACTTTAATTAAACATCATTTGCTGTCCACTTCTCCTCGAGAAACTTGGCTGCTAGGTTAGCAATAGGTTTCTAAACTCCTTTTCAATTGCCCTTGTGCAAAAGTTTCATTCTTCACATTTCTCTTGTATATCTGTCTTTAAAAGGAATACACAATCATCTGCATGGACAGACACACAAACTACTTGCTTCTGTTATAATCACCTCACCTAACAGCAGCAAAGACGTGTTTACATACAGCATGCCAGGTCAAAGCTGTGTATGAAAACAAACATTCAATCACCTTTGATATAGTATTAGAGTCAGGTGAGTGGTGTTTGTCACGGTTGGTCAGTCTTCTGAGAGTGCATGTTTACCTGTGTGGATCCCATCTGCATGGTAATACGCATAGAGCTGCATTTGTTTGTACTGTATGAGCACTCAGTTGCCAAACCAGTCCAAGCACTTACAGTCACACAGAGCCGATCACATTTGCATGTTGTAGCATTGAGTCAGGAGCAGATTGGAGGAGCAGCAAATGGGCTGAATAATATCATCCGGCGATCATTGTCAATTATTTTGGCAATTGCGTTACATCGAAAACATTATATTTGCTGCTGAATTTGATTTGTTGAGTCACGATGGAGGTTCAGTCATTTAAATGTGATGTAGTGACTGCTTTAACAACTGTGCGCTGAGTGAATGGAAGAGACAGTAATAGTGTCAGGGACCATGCAAATCACCTGCAAAGGAAACGCTGTATATCACAGTGTGAGATGTGCGCAGAGCGGCAACAGGCAGCAATAACACACTGCACATGTACTATTGAAATGCGAATATCATTATTGTACATGTCATAAACCATTACCAACGTGGTCTCTGCCAGATGAGGGTACTGCGCGTTATGTGATATTCCATTGTCCAATCTCATAGTCAATAAATTAAAGAAAGGGTTAGCAGCAAAAACAACAAATACAAGAGAAGAACAATTTGTTTTAAGACTCAAACCCCCTCTTAAGAGTCAGTTTTCTCATAAACAGGAGGTGATTTGGCATAGCAGGCATATTTTCACACACAATTTCAGTATATTTTTTCACTTTCTGACAGACTGTCTTTTATCTTTTTGCATTACTTTTTGCAAATATCATCAACTGAGGCAAATACGACAAACGACACTAAGACCGACTTTAAATAACAAAATGAAACCAGGGATCGACCTCTCCCTGTTTTTTTCCTGCCTCGAAACCGGTGTCTCCAATCGTTTCCACAGCCAAATGACTCTTAACTCTGCCGAGTGCAGCATGGGTCAGGCAGCTAGATTGAAACCAGGGTGTCTGGTTAGTGTTAAAGTTTAACAGGAGATTTCAGATATCTGATTCCACTCAACAGACCAGTTGCCACTCTCTTTTTCAGAGAGTAGTAATGCTTGTAGGCAACAGTGGGGCAGTATGTGCATACAGTGCTAAATCAACAAATAATGTTACGATAATTTAAAATTTTGAGGGTGAAATATCAAAAAACAGATATATAATAGCCTCGAAAATGGCCATGATGTTGAGGCACCACTTCTCTAAATCAGTTCAAATTAAAGTGTATTAAAACCTTACTGGAGGCCCAATGTTCTGCAGGGCTTCTTTATGAGACTGCATTAGTCTTAACTCGGCCTAATAAACTGCAACAGATGAAATGTTCCAATGACACCCTGCGTCATCGTCCTGCTCCATCACACAGTCAATGTTTGGTAAATCAAGTGCAACATACCATGGTTGATACACATATATTACATACAAACATGCCACACATAAGATCTAAAGACTTGTCATTAGTTAATCATTGAATATCCCTCATTGCATTTGATATACTAATTTGCACAGTGGAAATGAAAATCCTTCGCAGAGAAAACTACTGTGTTAATATTTCAAAAAGCAAGGCTACAGACGCAGCCTCTTCAAAAGGTACACTAAGAATAAAAAGGTACACACTACAGCCCACTAAATATCTAATGTATTGTTATACATTAATTTCTTTCTAATTGAAAAACTGTTCTTTTTGAGTGACAGTAGAATGATTGTGCTTCAAGTAAGGCCAGCAGAGTAATCACATTAGCAAGCAATCTTGTTGGTGTTCAGTTCCACAGACCGCTTGTTCAAATCCGATCATCAACCAGGAAAAAAACCATGAGGAGAAAAATGAATTATGTGAAATGAATCCCCTTCATCAGTAGTTAATACTCTTGTGGCCCTGATCAACAAAGTCCCAATTGAAAATGCATTTTAAAATTTGCCGGAAGTCTAGTGGTAGAAATTGCCTCATTCCATTGAAAGCATTTTTTAATTATATGCCCCTTAAGAGCTCGGAGCACAGACGTGAGAATACTGCCTATGGTATTGCAAAGTGCTCACAACGGTAAGCTGTTCACATACTGTATGCATGATTTCTTAGTGCATGGTATTGGTCTGACAACTCACCTCCAACGCTCTCCTCCTCCTTCCCAAGGCCTGGTGTGTTGCTGCAAGTGTACGTAGGGGTGGGCTCCTCCTCCTGGCTTGGGGTAGTTCCAAGTGGGAAACTGACAGGACGAGTGCTGGTGCCAGAGCTGGATGGTCGGGAGCTGGCACAGTTCTGGGAGAAATGAGAAGACAGTGTTAACTAAAGGAGGTCAGTGTAGGGTTTTACAGCTGTTAAAAGAACAAAAAGTCACAGGTTATCGTACCTGTTAACTGATAAAACCAAAGATATCAAGAATATTCATATTGTTTGGGTTAGGGTTAGCTGATCACTAGGAATGCAAAGTAGTACCATACTTTTTGTATATTCTTCACAAAGATTATTAGCCTTATTATGTTTTTCTGTAATTCTCTTTACACACGTTTTATGGTTTGCAATTGGTAGAAGATGAATTAAGATCTTTTTGCATTGAATGCAATTCATAAAAAAAAAGACACACTTGAAATGAATGTTGTGTAAACATAGAGCAACAACTGACACTGAACTGAAAACATCTTTGTTAGTAAGAAGAATTAACTGAGGCTTTTTAGATTTAGATTTTTTAAATGTAATAATTTCAATCTTAAATATATGTTTAATCATTCAACTGTGCAGTTGTTTGATAACTGTGCTATTATTGTTAAAATTTAAAAGATGTCATGGGCTATTGTGGGCAACTAAAATGTCAGAGACAGACAGTTCCATTGCCAAACCTTGGTGATGGGACGCTGGAAGGTCATTTTAGTACAATAGTACAATTGTCAGTTTTACATAAGCATCTTCCAGCCAGACCAAAATAAAGGGCAATCACCAAAAACCCATTTATTTGCACAGCTCTCAATCCAGGGTGGGATTGTGGGGCTCCAAAATGCTTCAGGGCCTCTTGTATTACACACTGTACTTCAATCCGACAGGAGTATTTCAGTGGCTAACAATCAGGGCCTTCCATCCTCTCTGTGTTCATGTAGTGTTGATGTAGAATCACAGACACACGCACTAACGTGAGCACTTTGTTGTTACAACATAAGCTGAGCAACAAGGCGCCGTTCACAACAGCTGTTTTCGTGATACCAGATCAAGACAGAGATCAACTTTCAACTGTCCACCTGTGAAAACCAGATCAGATTCAATTAATTTTTGTGATGCCATGGCTGATTCTAACCAACTCCTAACTTCCTATATCTTGTCAAAACTTGAATGGAGATCAAAAAAACTAATCCACTTGCAATTTATATCTATATTTCAGTGGTGTCAGGGGCATGGAGTATTCATGGGGGGCTGTTTTTTATTTCAGTCCTGCAACTGACAGCTTTATTTCACAAAGCAATCTGGCTGTGTGTGTACAAGAGGGAGGTCAGGGTGGGTCAGGAGGCGCTTGGTATCAAACAGGCAAGCTACACTGGTCAAAGTGGCTCTGTGGGTGGGTGTGTGTGTGTGTGTGTGTGTGTAAAACCCCACCCCTTGGGGATAAAAAAAATGCTGTGTGTATGACCCACGCCCATGCAGGGGGCTACTACAAGGAAGAGGGCTAAAGAGGTCGACAGAAGTGTGGAATTAAAGAGGGGAGAGTGTGTGATTAGATTTGGTGGAATTTATGTGAAAGGTCGTCTCGGTCAGAGGTGTGTCATGCCACTGAACTAAGAGCAATATGTAGGTAAACAGTTTTGGCTATATCTAAATTATTTTTATAAAAGATTAAATCTGATGTGATGTCTCCTCCCTCCATGCTTATGTTCATCTCTCACATTCATACATTCTTCTCTTACATACACACATTATTTTCTTACATACATTCAAACCTACGAGGGTGAAAATATATTTATGAGATAAAAATGTATAATTGTGTAAGTGAAAATGTATAAATATGAAAGTGAAAATATATGTATATATAAGGAGAATATGTCTTGTAAGGCCCCTAATAGTTCTGTATCAGCATGTTGTTTTATTTATTTATTTATTTGTTTATTTCGGGCATGTCAGTTAGATCAATCATCATCACACATCATCTTAGTTCAAATAATACAATACACATGGCCGAAAGGGAAAGCGGGAGAAGCAAAAGCTTATCTAGTCCCGCCCCTGTTTTACTTTATTCATGAAATCCGTGTCACATACAATCATCAAATAGATGCTGGAATATTTGTGAATATCTGTTGAGGAAAGTTTCAAAAGATCTTTCATACTTTAGATAAGCACTCCAAATCCTTAAATAGTTAAAATTGAAGTGTATTATCCCCTTGGGTTAACCCTCCAACTGTTGCAAATAATACAACACATAAACCCCTCTATCTCTGACAAGTACCATTTGTCTTCAAATGATGCCATATGCAGTAACACCACCAGCGCCTCTTTATCCCTCACCTAGTGAGGCACGATACCCAATCCTATGTTTTACAACAAGGGGATATATAGGGGCATGTGCGGTCATCTAGAGCCAAATGTCTCCTATCTAACCAAAGGACAGGTAGATACAGTATTTCAAGCAGGATTTATGGCACGAAATAGCATTAGCTAAAAACCGTCAGGCAGCAGTGATGGCTAAAAATGCATTCTGGTAGCGGAACCCGGCAAAATTGGAAAATTGCCACCACGAGTCGGGAAAGGAAGCAGTAAAAATGACGGTAAATGTGGGGGCCTCACTGATAACATGAGCAGCCAATATATCAGACCGCACCTGGTGGCAAGGGACCCTCGGGGGGCCCCCTCCACCCGCCCGACACGCAGACACACAAACACAGGGACACACACACTCTGACACACATTAGTCACAAACACACTTTAATTCATCTATTTATTTATTTTATTTCTTCCCCTCCTTGCAATGTCCATCTCTGAGGTGCCATCAGAAATGGTTTCATTCCTTCCTCAAAGACCTGAAGTGCTCAAGGATGGGGAATATTGGTGGGTCACATCAGTGTGGGTCAGGGTGCAGTGGGTGGGGTGTGTGTTGGCCATAAAGACAAGCTGGAAAGAGGAGTGGAGTTAATGTGACCACTCATAAGGGAAAAGATTGGTGTGTAGCCGTGTGTGTGTGTATGTGCGTGCATGAGATGCCAGCGGGAAAGGAGGGTGGAATGATGAGTCTGGGTGTTTTTAAAGGCATCTGTTTGTGTGTGTGTCTGTGCAGTGTAACATGTAAGTACACATTTGTGTGTGCTCGGCCATTATCTACTTTTGAAGAGCTTTGCATAGTCTATGATCTTCCTAATACACACACACACATACACGCACGCACGCACACAAGCGCAGCATCCTACCATTTCAGCCAAGCAGCAGCATCCTACAAGGTATAAATACTGGCCTGACACTTTAATGTCAGGGGACGGCTTGTCCTGGATTAGAAACTTGTAACCCACCGCGGAGCTTGACATTGCTGGGATGAAGGTGCTGCAATGGGCAGCGTGAGGAAGGGGGGGAGCTATTACGGAGGGGTCTGCGTTTGATGTATAAGGGCATCTAACATGGACTGTCGAGGAGCGAGAGGCTACCAGATGTACAATGTTGCTTTGTGGCCAGCTTTCATTGGCATTTCTGGAGTAGTGATTTTTTTTTTTCCATGAGAAGCAAAAGCTGTAAGGAAAATTGAGTCTGTTGCACCAGTGTGTTGCAGAGACACCCACATACTCGAAGGCACGTGAAAGAACACACACACACGTATTCATGGGAAAATAGAGGATTACGTACTGAAAAATTAAGTGCTTTTCTCCTCTCCTTGATCCTGTTGACCGTGCTCCGAACCTGAAAGAAAGAGAGAGGGAATGGCAAAGAAAGAGATAAGTGTATGTGACAAAGCGCTCACTGAAACACACTTACAATGAATCAAAACAAAAAATCTTTCACCACAAATGCTTGCGACAACCCGAAGTGTAAAATGGAGAAAGAAGAAAAGAGCGTAGAGAGGAAATAACAAATTTTTGAGTGTTAGCTTGCAGGCATCGGCTTGCAGTGGTTGGGGATTTGTGTGTGTGTGTCTGCTTGTCTCTGTGTGTGAGCGTGTGTGAGGATGTTCCAGTATGTCCCAGTAGCTAATGGGACTTGAAAGTGACACATAGAGCTGGCAAACTAAGGAGACGACTTCAAGCTATCATCTGTCAACACAGAGCGCCGGGACCAACAAATGGAGCTATTGGAGGAGAAGGGACCGCCCTAGCAGAACAGATTACATTTTTACACTTCGGATGAAACAGTGGAGTGCACACCGTCATTTAACACACACAATACAGGGCAAGACTTTTATAGATTTTCAAGATATTACATATACTTTTTTGGTACAAACTTAAAGTCTAACTAAACCCTGAACCCTAATTTATAATTCACCTTTTTATTGACTAAATTTATTAAAAACTAAAAAAAAAAAACTCTTTTAGAGAATTTCTTAGATAAGCAGGACATTTTTTAATACTGTGGATGTCAATGTCAATCCAAGACACTTACAACTTACAACAATGTTATATTTTTTTAATTGACTGGTCCCCTTTACCCTATTTAACTTTTGATTTAATCTATCTATTATTTGACAATAATGAAACTCTCCGATGGCTGATTTCACTTAAAGACACTCTGCATTGACCTCTGAAAGAAATTCATATGCACAAAATATTTTCAAAATTGATGTGATTGTAAATTTGTGGTAAAACAATTTTACTGATCATAAATATACACTGTGACGGCCCCTGTTGGCCACATGCATTTTAGCAGAGTGAAATCAGTAAATGAGTAAATATGCAGACTTTGGTAGAAAAAAATAATAATCAAAAGTTTAAATTCAAGCTAAAATGATTTATCACATTCAAAACGGTATTTTGTATACATTAATATTTTGCCCCTACAGAAAAGAATAAATGCATTTGCCTGCTAAAAAGTTATGATCTTTTATTTATAAAAATGTGTTATTTGTTGATTTTTGTAAATCACTGATTCAATGCAATAGTTCTTCCTATAATATATTATTTATTATTTAAAAGTGGGAGATATTACTGTTACATAATATTACACCTTCATAGCATATTAATATTATTTTTAAGACAAGGCATTTTTAAACTAAAAACAAACAGTATAACTATCTATTTAACTTTAATAAAAATACATACAAAACAGCAGAAATGTCTCAGTTAAAAACCTCTGGCACTTACGGGATCTGTATGTGTGTGTGTGTGTGTGTGTGTGTGTGTGTGTGTGTGCACGGGCATTTGTTTGTGCACGTTGTCAGCACTCACTGTAAATTTGTAGCGGCTGGGCACTCATCACTACAGCCCGTCCCAGCCCAGCCCACCACGTTAGTGAATATGCATTATGGCTTATGGCTTCATTAAGTCGCGGCGTGTTATAAATTATGACACCACACTGAGCACACACACACGCAGTCTCAGAGACAGCATGTGTATACAGAGGGTGTTTTGCATACATACCACCGTTGAAGGGCCACATAATGAAGAGAGCCTGAGCCTTGTGACAGGGCAGATTCAACAGCAGCAGTATCATGTTTTCACAGCCCTCCTATTATATCCGACAAAATCTGCAGCAGTCCTTCGACACAGTGCAGATGTTGGAGAGACACCATCTTAACATTATTTAATGGGGGAAAGTAAGTCTTGGGGATTTCATTGATATCAAAAGCAGCCGGCGTGCTGAGGCAATTACATGACACAACTTAATTAATCATTTGACAATGAGGGGAAGGGCATTGTTTTAGATGATCGTTATGTGTTTAAGAGGTTTTGCGTACACTCAAGGTTTCGCCATGATGCAAAACGTGGTTCCCCATGTAAATGGGTGATAAGCGATTACCATATGAAAGCAGTGCGCCCGACAACACCTGCCGACATCCTTGGAGCTGATGGAAATAAAAGGTCATCAAAGCGTGGGATTACAAGGTGACCACCAAGGAAAAGCTAATTGCAATGAATAATGGAAAGCTATTGTCAGGTAATTAGCAATTAAAACGCTGCATTTTGAGTGTAATAGCAGCAGACGCAGTCTGTCTTCAACGCCATATTTGTAATTACTGAGCCTGGCAACCAGCCTCATGAATGGAGCATTTTCTGACTTTGAAGCACAAGCTAATTCAACACCTTTCTTTAGCATATCAAAGTAAAATGTACTCTCACCAAGATGGTTAAAGACTAATTTGTTTTACCAGGTTAACAACAACCAGCAACTTAGTTGCAAAGTTTTTTCCTCACTCTTGAGAATTTGTTACAATGAGCTGTCTAATACTCAATACTTTGCCTGCCACATACTTTGACAGCTGTCACCAATACTCACTAACACAACATATCAGAATGTGGTATAAACTGTCCACTTGATCCTTTCTGCCTAGAGCGTCTTTGAGCTGGAGATGGTGATCAGCATTTGTTCGTCCAAACTGCTTTGTGAAGCAGGTGGCAAACTGGTGTGTGTGACAATATGATCAAAGGAGAGTTGAAGTTCTACAGCCATCAATGCTGGTTACTGTACTGTAAATGAATACAGACAGAAGATGAACTTCCCTGGCCTCTCTGATTAAAGTAAAGGAACTTTTAAAAAAAAAAATTCTATTGTGCAAACATCTTCTTTTAGGCATCAAAGAAGGTGAAAACTGAAACCACTGGCACAAGCTCGAGAGTAATCTAGAGGAAGATGATGAGAGCTCAGAGGGAGAAAGAGAAAAAAATGTACATCTGAATAATGGCGATGTTAATCTTTTTGAACAAATGTTAACAAAGAAGTGTGGTCCTTTTGAAAACCAGAACATGTGCATGAGCTGCTCACAAACAGTGAGGATCCCTGGGGTCAAGGACATCCCCGGGTCTAAGAAAGCACTAAAAAAGCAACTTAAGCAAGAAAGCAATGTAGATTTATTTAATAGTGTGAGGGGTCATGCCCTCACTGGCTCTACATTGTTGGTGTGTTGCTTATTATGACTCAGGGACAGCATGCTCTTCATGCTCTGGAGAAAACACAGATGAAGAAATGGAAGAGAAACGGAAAAAGGACAAGAAGTGTGTCTTCTTGTGTCGTCGGACAGAGGTGATGATGACAGACAGTAAACATAAAAATAAGTAAAATAGGTAAGTAGAAATAGAATGGGGGAGGTGGGCGTGCTAGCGTAATATTGCCCATTATTTTTGAAGTAACAGCTATATGTTACCCAGCTGTTAAAAAAGCTGCTTGTATATGGTGACTATGACCTTGAACATTCAATCAAAGCAACAAGAGGTAGATGGAAAAAATAGGTAGGTTTATATTCATCAGAATGAACCACGGTCCGCTGCATCAGCAATTCACTGGGTTTTTGGTTTGTTTGATTTTGTTTTTCGCTGTGATATTAACAGTTATTATTATTCCTCTCTTTGTCATATCACACGTAGCTCTGGAAAAGTGAGCATGCATGTTTTACTCAAAAGCAGATGTCTGTGTAATACCACTGCAGAAGTCTTTTAACAGAAACTTTTGTGTCTTGGATTGTTAACTGTGCTACAAGGCAAATCCTTTTTTACACTTTCTCTTTTAAGAAAGGAGTGCTGTATTTTAAGAGGCTCGGATGCATTATCACTTATGCACATTTTAAGTTAGTGCCATTTACATACAGTAAGAGCCATATTTGACCAAGAGTGATCTTCATGACTGGGGTCTCATCCATTAAAATGTATCTCTCTGTCTGCGCCACTCACCCACCCTCCACACCCACACAGCTATGGTGCATTTAAATGGTAATAACGCAGCATCTCAATACTATATTTCCTCTCTCCTTCATTGCATATTGTTGGTTGCATATTATTTTCTTATTTTTGTCCAACTATGGTTACTGCTTGGGGCCCTGCGAAGCCCTGGCCAGCGGCTTTGTCAGGATGCTAAATGGAGGGCCGTGAGTTTAAAAACTTAAAGAGGCAGTGAAATATTAGCCATTGTGGGTGAGGAATGAGTGGCTGAGAACCGCGGCGTGTCAGTGTTTAATGGTCGGACTCGGATGCATATAAGTTAGTCCAAGCATGAAGGGCAGTGGGATGCTCGCGTGGAAACGATGTCCCCTCCTCTCCTTCCCATCCCTCCTCCCATCCACAGACGCACGTTCACACACATACACAGCCGTGCTCTCACACCCCACCCACACAGCTTTTAAGCAGGGAGCCCATCAGAAACTTGTCATTTCTCTCATTCACTCCGACAGCCTTGAGACACAATGCAGACTTACCTCTGTGTTGTACACCCCATATATCAGGAAGATGAACAGGCCCTGCAAACACAGACAAAGAAAGAGAGAGAGGGACAGAGAGAGAGAGAGAGTGAGAAACAAGAAGGAGGACAAAGTTGTTACTGTTGTTTTCTCTCTTATCCTTTCGTAAGAAAAAGGAAAGATCAAAAGTATGGGATAGTTTGATTTGTTCTCTATCCCAGCTACTGTATGTAGAGCTGATGTGAGACTGTAGTGAAATGTAATGAGAGAAGAAGCAGGACTTGAAAGAGTACAACTTCTCCAAACTGGGCCACCTCCGTGAGGCTCAGCTTGCGTTTGTTTCGTCTATAATAGTCATGCTTCTCATCCCAGCCCCCACCGAGCCATCAAAGACTCAAACCCAAGGTTCCACACGGCTTTATTGAAATAAAAAAAATATTAAGTGCCCAAGTTGTTAAACACGAAAACACACATACTATGTAATTAAGTACCAGCAAACACGTATAGGCAGACATTCAAAGTCCACTCTTTAATAAGCATATGTAACAATTATGATGACAGAAAGAGAGCGCAAACACAAACACTTATTAAAAGACACACTCACATGCACATAAAGAGAGCAACTCAGGCCAGACGAGGCTATCAAGGAAAATCATTGGAGGAAAGCAGAGAGAGACATAGCATAATGAAAAAAAGACACATAAAAGAAGATATTTCATGTTCACAAAACTCCATGGCTAGTACCGAGGGGCCAAGAATGCCTTGCCCTTGGATGCATAAAGGCTGCATTTTTGGTCACAGAAAAACATTTATTTATCATTTCAGTCCATTGTGGCATCCATTGAATGTACAAGCCGTGCATTCGCCTTCAAGCCATAATGTAATCCTGTTGCCTCAATGGAACTGAGCTGTGCCACGAAGGATGCACCAAGAAGAATGAAAAGGCAGGTAATATCCTATGAATTCCCTGTCTAATAGATAAAGTACATTATTTGATATACAGCGATGTGGGGCTAACATACACAGAAAATAAATAATAGAAACATTTTTTTAAAGTAAATCTCTACCCTTTCACCTTTCAGAGTGTATCTGTGCTTCATTTCCAGTGTCGGGAGGGTTACTTTTAAAATGTATTCCCCTACAGATTACTGATTATGTGTCCTAAAATGTAATCTGTAATGTATTTGGAATATTCAAGTAAAGTAATGTATTCTGAGTACTTACTAGATTACTTTTAGTTTTCAAATCATCTGCCTGAGCATCTTTAACTGGTAGACTGAATTTGCTTTAGATAATTCTTACACATGATCATATACGGGCTACCGTGGCTCATTTAAACTAAAGCATTGATAAATAATGTATTTGAATTTGTCACACCACAGTTAAATTTGTTATTGATCAATCCTTGTTATTGATTTTTTTTTAAATCATATAAAATGAGTATATTAAAACAGAGCAGCTTTCTCTGCTATACAGTGTATGTCCAGACTATAGCCTCTGAGCCTCTAATACTTACGCAGAATGCCCTCGAAAAAAATGCACAATTTAAAATAAGTTTTGTTTGTGAGTGTAGGACAAGCAACATGACAATATTTTGGAAATAAAGTAATGAGAAGCCACCGTTTAATCTGTAACTAACTAAAAATGTAGGCTGACTTAAACTCACTTCTCTGCTGAAGTCGGTGTTGTTTTGGAAACAGTGTGACGTTGCTGTTGAACCATGCTCATTATAAACATCATGACAGTCTATAATCCTTTTAAAACGTGATCCTGTCGCAGTTTATTCATGTTGTTTGCCAGAGACCGTACAGTACAGTGAAGAGGAATATGCTGGGCATCCCATTAGCACCATTACCAAAATGAAGCTAACTTCAGCATAGACAGCCGATGAGTTTTGCACTTAACCCTCCTTTCTTTCCCCGCTTTGAGAGCACTCTCGGCCGGCGGAGCTGGATTAATAAGTGTTGCTGCAGATTTGTCAGTCCCGCTCCCACCTTGATGGTTATAACTTCGCCACAATGCAACAAGCGTCCGCACAGCGCAACCTGCGTGTAGTGCAGTAGGCTAAAGTAATCCCTACAAGTAATCAATTTTTTAAATAAAGTATCTGTATTCAGAATACACCAATTTAAACTGCAACTGTAACGAAATACACTTACACATATTTTGTATTTTAAATACGTAACAACATTACTTGTAATCCGTTACTCCCCAACCCTGTTCATTTCAAAACGACGGTAAGGCCGCATCATGAGGACAGGCAGCCAGTACCTGGTCAATGCATCAATCAAGTTGAGTTTGGAGCATCCAATTTTTGCCAGTGGGAGATCTCGATGCATCACCATTGACAACATGATTTGGGGGCCCATTCAAAGTGACAGGCCGACGATGGCCGACGATGACGACCTCTAGCCCAAGCTACTGCCCATTCCCCTTCTACTGGCTGCTCTCCTGTCCTCCAGGGACTGAATTGCCCTGTCTGTCGGGCTGTCAGGTGACATCTAAGGACATCCATCCTCTTTAAACTGACAATTCTGCTGGTCTCTGACATGCTGAAAACAACAGGCATAACATGGGATCTAATGCAGAGATCTGTGATATGATCTATAAATGTCTTACTTTTAGTTGCATCTTATGTCAGCCACAACCTAATGACGATGAGGGGAAATTTCTGGCTTTCAATTTTTTCCTGTATTTCAACTCCTCAATTCCACCCAGCAAGTACTGTTCAGTGACACAGGATGGTACTACAAAAGAACAATCACCACGTAACAAAATGTTTTGGCTGCAAAGGCTTTTTCTCAGTCTGAATCGATAACGAGGCTTGTTTCTCAAGCATGTAGGCAAGGTATCTTTCTATCTCCAATATCCTACTGTGTCCTACTCTTCCACTTTTAAAATACAGTGTTATTGTTACAGGTCATTGCGGCAGATTGTGTGGCTGCAAAGATGGTACACTGTCCTTGAAACTTTCATAACATGGCAAGTTCTGATCTTTTTCAGCTATTCCCACTGCTTACAGGAATACAGGTCATGTACTATTTAATTCCCTTCTTATTAATGAACTTTGCTCAGATATATTTCAATGACATTTAAACTGCAAATAATTTATGATTTCAGTAGGCAGGCCAACATAATATCAAACAAACTATAGGACAAATTCTTTACAACACAGAACTTACTGAACCCCGAACCCCTGATAATACTAACTGCAACCAAGGAAACTCACTCCTTTTGTCATTTACATGGGTTTTCTGCTGCAAAGTTGACAGCAAAGACACAGAAAACGACTTAAAGTACACATCACAAACAAAAACAATGTAATCACAATCACCACCAATGATGTTCACCAACAATTACTTAAAATTACAAGTTAAATATTGTATATATTGTTTTATCATGAATAAAAAATGTATTGTTACTCTTCACACACATGCATATACACACACATATGCAGGCACCAATACAATAACAGACAGTGGGTGGTTAATTTGCAATACATACCCTATTGTATTGCATTAGAATTGCAATTTCCAACTTATTGTTGCAATTTGATTATCATGTTTTTGATCATTCCTCTTATTTGCAATTAATCTTTTGTTGTGTAGTGAACAAAGTGGGGAGAACATACTGTGCACATTAGGAAAAATGATCTATTAAAATATAATTGAGTTAAAAATAAGTGGCTGCATAACAATAATGATGGATTGTTTAAAATGTTAATTCATTAATATTCCCACTAAAAACAAACAGAGACGAAAAATGGGGCGCATTATTTAAATGCATGTGTGCTTTTCTAAACCCAGTCCTATTTCTTTTGAACTCGGCGGCAAATGCTACAAATTTATGCAAAGAATGAACACAGTTGCTTTCAAAGTATTGCTATACTGTACATCAAACAGGGGAGCATAAATTAATTAGCATCCAGCTAATTAGGGAACAATTGTATGTTTAAAAAGTTAAAGCCAACAAACACTGTGTTTGACCAAAAACATTATTACCCCAGAGAAATGCACTATGCTGCAATGCAAGATGGAAAAGAACATTTGTTTAAATGAACAAGGGTGTTCCTTAATATCAGAGAGCTTTGTCTGAGAAAGCTGAGAGAACAAATCGAAGTCAGAGATCGATTCACTTACAAGAACTCTAAATCTGTTCAATTAAAGCAGGATGTTTCCAACACATAGTATTAGTCTTAGTCTTGTTGGTATTAGCAGTATTAGTTCTTCCACCTTTATTTCTCTGTTTCTAATGATTACAAATTCTCACTGAAGAACACCTCTATGTTCAGCCTCCTTCCTTACTTTTTCGTACGCGTATTTCCCATCTCCACAACCCCTCCCCGAATGCATAACGTTAGGCAACATAGTGCTGGCAGAAAACAGCTAGTTTATGACATTGTCCTTGGGAAACAAATTTCCAATGTACAGATATGAAAACTGTGATTAAGGGGGGTGGGCAGTGTCTTTGAGAGGAGAGAGACAGACTGTCAGGGCTGATTTCTTTTTCTTACTGGAATTTTTTTGGTTGTCAACTTAGATCTCCTTTTTGTAGGAGGGCGTATAAAAAAGTGCACATAATAGCACAACAGTTTAACATGAAGTATGGTAACTTTTTTTTTTTTTTTTTTGCAACACCTGTTTCTGTTTGTTTAAGAAATAAATGGTTTCTGGTACTATCATAACAGACCATGGTGAAAAGGTAAATGGTGTTTGAAGTCTATATTGGCAGTCATTCCCATGACTAACACAATGTAATAATTTCATCAGCCCCACTAATCAAAAGAAATATTTCAGCACTGTAGGGCCTGTATCCACCTATGATCACACCCGGTGAGATGTCTTCAGTGTCATTCCAGTAGCGCAGAATAGTAACTCAGGGCTATTTTTCACAAAGACTGAGCCCTTTGACACTCCAAATAAAGTCACTTTACACAAGGGCTCTGGCTTAGGGGCTCCTTCAACTATAAGGTCCATGCACCTGTGCACATTTGATCCGAAAACATAGCCTCTGTGGTTTTGTCTGCACCATAACAAGTTTCTCTTTGCGGTATGTTGATCATGGCCTTTGTTTTTTTTTTTAAATCAAGCACATCTATAGTTGAAGTTTACATCCATACTGTATCAGCATGGGACACTGTCTGACTAAATTTTTTTCAGATGGAAATTTTGTCTTCGGCCCTTCCTCAATGTAGTGTAGTTAGAAGTCCAATGCCATTTATATTAATGCACAACAAATATGTATGATTTGAAGAAAATGTACAAATACATTCAAAAACAAAGACATGGTCTACTTCGTCTCTTAGGAAAAACTAAAATTTAGCCTTAACAAACAGTTAATGTCAGCCATTTAGGGAATTCTATCATGACACTTTTTGCATAAATTAATTCGATCTAGGACAAGCACTAAAACTCAAGATTGAGGAGAATTCTCTGCACTGGTGTGGCATGAAGTATAAAGCTGGCAGCTTGAGAAAGCTTCACTCCATCTCAGCGTTCCATTTTAAAATTAAAAAAACACACAGATGAGTTTCATACACGAGATAGCTGTGCTTGTGTTACTTTCTGTGGAGTAACTGTAAACCACATGTTTCACACACTGTTTCTGGGAGGGCACTGCCATTCCTCAATGTCAAAAATGTTTTATACTTGTCTAATCCTACATCAAAAATCACGTAGATATACTTTTCACAAATGACATCTTTCAATTGGACCTACAGCTTTCTCTTAAGTAGCCGAAGACCGCAATCTCCACATCCTTTTAGAGAATTCCAGGCTTCAGTGTCACCTAATGCCAAAAATGAGAGCTATTTGAACAAGTTGGACCCGACGTCAAATACCCCAGCCTAAATTCAAACACACAGAGACACTTTTCACAAATAGAGCTATCTGCATCAGCACTTGGCAAAAATGGGAGGAAAAATTCTGCCCTCGCACCTGGTAATCATTACGGAAATGAGAGACAGAAGAGGTTAAAACGCTGCGATGGAGGAAAAAGAAAAGAAATTCACACTTCTGCGCTGGGACTTGCTAATGTCTCTGACCCCTCCATGCATAAACAGTTTAATTAACATGTATACATAACTTTCACTTTAACTGCTCATGGCATGTCAAATCAAAGTGTCTGTCAGTGCTGTGAAACAGGGAGTTGATACTTTGCAGGTCCTCAGTTCAAATCCAGCTCTGTGTAACTGCTCCAGCTGGCCAGAGAAGCTGGCAAGAAGAGATGAAGGCAGACAGACGGGCAGGTAGACGGGCAGCCGGCTACTCTTGTCAGTTTGATGAGGTAAACACCTCCCAATAAAAGCTTTGTAACACACAAATGAGCTTTGCCCGGGCCGATCAGAGGGAAAACAGTATGTTTTCAGTAGAAAAACAAAATAAGAAACTAAATGCACTGCAACTTTTTATTCAGTCTAACAGGTTATAAAAACCAGGTGCCATAGTGTCACTGAACTTGTGAACAAATTAACACTCGTGCAAAAAATAAAAGGCTGCAGGTTTTCTTCTGAAGCAGTGAGCCATCTAATTGTACACGGTCTATCAGTGGTATTTGAAAACCAATCATTCTCCATTAAAAAGTTTGTTTGTGTAGCCTGACAACAAGGAACGCTGTAAATAAAAGAGGAATTTCTATTTTCAATCTCCAACTCAAACTACTCTAACTGGTAAAACTGCAGGCAAATACAAACAATCCTGACACTTGGAACTGGCAGCAATTTTATTGTTTAAACCTTTCAAACAATAGACAGGCCATATACCCATTCAGTATATTCAATTTGATGCTCTTTATAATGACACATTACAGTATATAGTCTGCATGTCAGTGTGGGGTTGGGGTCAAAGGACTCTTCCTGTTACCATTTGATTGTACTGGATTTGGAAAAGTGGATCAGTCATTCTCTGAGAAGAGCTATTAGGACTCACCCTCTTTCTTTCCCACACACACATCCAGTCATTTGGGCTGTCACATTGAGGAGGGGACCCCCAAGCCAGCCTGCCTCTACGGATAGTGCGGATACGGGGGATAGTGAGGGATTAAAAAAAACAAAACAGTATACACACACGTACACACACAGGCAGACAGGCACACGTATGAACAGGCACACACTGAGGCCGGCAGCAGTACCAGTACTGGTGTGTTATGGCTCAGGAGAGGAGGGAGAGTTATTAGCTTAGCCCTGAACCACCTACTTAATATAGGGGCCGGCGGTGATCGCTAACAGAGCCTGGCAGAGGTGACAGCTTTTGGCCCTGCTTGAGGAAATCCAATTGAAAAGCAGCCAAGAGGAACAACAAGCCCGAAACAGATGTTGCTCGCTACCACCGGCGCAACTTGAGTACACAACCCAGCGGCAACAAACTGCAATGTCAAATCTCACACACACACACACACACACACACACACACACACACACACACACACACACACACACACACACACACACACACACACACACACACACGACGGACACAGTGTGCATGGAGCACACACATACACTCTCAAGCCACATGATACTGTACAAAAAACACACATACAAAGGGGGAAAAAAGCACCATAAGTGTCCATTAATACATATGGCGGCTCATTTTTGGTGGAGAGCTAAGTTTTTGCATCACTATTTGCATATTAATAATAACACTAAGAAAGCCTAATGTTTATCTTTACATAAATAACAAATATAATGAGCTCCAGAACCTGTCCTATAGAGAGAATTTCAATCAGTGTCGTCAGCTTGACCAAGGTCGGATTAAACTAGCCATCAATGCTGTATTTACCAGTTAGATAGAGCACAGCATAATCAAAAATAAATTACATTATAATTAAACCTCACCTTGGTTAAACTCCTAAATCCACAAACACAAACACACATACTGGGCTTTTCTGTACAGTTTAAAAATGATTTAAGATTTAAACTCTATCAGTCCAAGGTCACTGAGAATTATATTGGTTTTTTTGTATTTTTTTCATTCTGAAGCACAAAATACTCCAGCAGCTGAACCCAAAATGGAATTAAGAGGAAAAGCACAACTGAAAAAAAACAAAACAACAACAACAGGAAAGAGTTTGTAAGTCTGTTAAAAACATCTCTATTGAGCGGAGGCCAAAACAAAGCCTTTCCTCCAGAGAACAAACCCACCCAACCATCCATCCATCTATCCCTGCACTTTTCTTTTTTAACATCTTTGGCAGGGCATCTCAATGAAAACACAACGCGCTCACTCTCAAATCATTACAGCCCCTTGCTCTAATATTAATTGAGCTTGGCAAGGCTGACCATGCCTCAGTCATAATAACATTCTTTTTTTCTTTGTATTACTACTACTGCAAAAGTGTAAGGGAGAGAGGGGGAGAGGGATAGAGAGAGAGGGAAGGGGGGGGGGGGGGGCTAAAATCAATTGTGACATATCTTTATTGCCAGTCGATGACAAATGACGGCACATTTGCCATTGCTCTGGCATTGTGTCAGTGTGTGTCATATCGATTTTACATCAGACGGACAAAGGTTATTGATGAAGTGCCTAAGTAACAGATGAGCACTCTATTTTACTTGTTTTTAACGTTTAAATAAACCACAATGACGTCGGGGAAGGGGGTGGACTTGTGTGGCTGTTCCATTCATTCACTGACACATTTTTTTTGTTTTGTTGTTATCTATCAATTAATTCAATTTTGAGTCTTTGTGCACAAACTGGGTCTACTGCAAGACCGATGAAGTGGGTAACTACTACACCCTGAATCTGATCATACTGCACACATGTGGTAATGTAATAGGGGGGGTGGTGGTGGTGGTAAAGAGAGCACAAGAAAGAGAGTGAACTGTAAACAAACTAGCTTTTAAACAAGACAATTTAGGGTTGCGTGTCTTTGGCGCCAAGCAAAACAGAGCGATGGAAAATTGATACAAACTTTTAACACATGGGTCAAAGCAAGAGTCTTTGAACTGGCAAGGGGGAGCACGTTGCCAGTGCAGAGAGATGTTTAATTAAAAATACTTAGGTATCCAATGGGCCTTTCTGGGGCGCCCCCTTGTCAAACTGTATGTGATCCCGCTGTCAATCATAGAGGGTGTTTTCTAATTGCATAGTTTTCCACTGACAGAGAGGAAAAAATGTTGGAAGACAGCTAGTACTGAGAAACAGCAGCTGGGGACTGGGTTTGGCTTAAAGGAACTGTACACATAGACACACATGTGTACACACACTTGCGTATACATTCTCTTACACTTTACTGACACTCACACATGCACATGCACTGTAGATACACATATTTATGGTTACCATATCAGTGTATAGAGGGGTTTTTGCTGTTACACTCATGGACTTATGCTGGGATTGTGAGGTACTGTAGGCAGAAAACTTTGATGAAGTTTTTGAACAATGCAGCAGCCAACAGGCAGGGATTTGTCCCAGTATGCTGGATGGTCATATAAGGTTGTTCTTATTCTAATATTACTGAGGACATTTTAAGCAACAGGTGAGCTCTCCAACAATTATATTTGGGTTATAAATGAGCTGCCTCAAATTCCGCCCCAAAAAGCTTAGGCCTGGCATGGGGTCAACCTCGGCACAGCATGGGGTCAATTTAGGCTTGGCGGGCTACTGGGCTTGAAATACACTGGCAGAAACCCTGTGTTGACTTCTCTACAACATGAATAGTCCACCTGCAAACACTTCCAGTCTGATGCAGACTTACACACACACACACACACATCATGCTGTCCAGTTGTAGCACACTAAAGCCCTAACCTAAACCTAAATCACAAATACACTGAATCTGCAGAGTAATCCAACTAAAATGATTTTGTCCCCTTGCAGGGCATCAACTGGTGTTGACTTGTGGCACACACACAATAGGAGGCATACAAATCCTGTTTGCACACTCCCCTCAACCTAAATGTGAATACATACAGATAAACCTACAAACATAGTATATTTCATATGAAAACATACACTACACAAACATACTGTATATGTGCTCAGTGAGAAATACACACATGAGCATGAACTCATACACAAAACCAACATATACATACACAAATACAACAAGTGCACACACGCTTACACACATTCATGGACTTGTGTGCATCCTTTTAACACATACACACAGAGACAGTGGGATTTTCCTGGGCTAAATCTAACACCTGAAGCCTTCTTCCTTCATCTACATTTTGCACCATTTAAAATCCAAAAGGTTTCATTTTAAGCACACACCAGAGATACTGACATAATACACATGCACAAATGAGCTATTCTGAGTTTCAATCAATCATCAGTTCACCCAAAATTACACAATTCTTGACAACTTCAATTATTTATTTTGCACTGCATGAAAATGTGCACCTACCAGTCCAACAGCAGTATAAGACACAGAGGACTGAGGCAACAAAGAAATAACTCTTGTGTTACAAGTTTATTCATTTAGTAATTTACGGGGATTTCTATGACAGACAGTTGGTAGCCTGCCACCAACAGTCTGGCAACAGGCTGTAGATACACACACACCACCTTTGTGACATGTTCTTGCCGAATGCGTTTTTTCACCTGGCAGTGAGGTGGTTTACTAAGAAGGCATAACGTGCACTATTCCCCTAAGACACCGACTGCAGTGCAGGTGCCCCTCATTGGCTTTCCACCTGCAAACACTAATTGCATTCTTAAGAACGCATAACCTAGCCAAAGGTGCAGTTTCCAGGAATTAAACCTGGTGGTGGGTGAGACATTTGCCTGTGTTCCACCTGTACGCCAGCACAGCCTCAGCTCAGCTCACCATTTTTCATTGCAAATGTAGCCTATCTAACCTGTAGAAAGAAACGTGCAAAGCTTTGTTTTCTGCATAAAGAGCATTTTGTTCAGGGAACAATGGCATGTTTGCCCTTGGTCAATTCTTTTTGAGGTGCTCTGTAATGTGTCCAGTTATTCATATGCATACGATTGTAGGCAAGAAAACAAAATCGAAATCACCTGACAGGTACATGTGCACACACAAACACTCGTACACACACACACACCTTATGCATGCACAGAAACAGAACACCTAAAACTGTGCCCCTGACAAAACCGCGTTGCAGCGCCCTTGACTAACAATGACAAATGGATGCAATATGCAAAGTCTGAACAAGTTGCTTTTGGGTACAGAACAGGAAGAAGATTGCTCTGGGCTCCATTATGGGATGTGTTTGCTCTCCTGTTTCCCAGCTGAGGTGAGCCAATCTGAGGTTAATGGCATGTGTCAAGATCGAGAACTGTGTAGGTGAGTGTGTGTGCAATGTGTGTCCATATAGGCATGGGAGATAAGAAGTAGGAGAGAGACAGAGAAAAAGGAGAGAATCTTTCACTTATTTAGATGTGTAAATTGACAATAGGTGTCTTGCACTAGGTTATTTTGTTGTGTCTGACATATCTGACCGCATCTGTGTTATGGATGAGACTGTCTACAGATACATTATTAGGATATGAATAGAAAATATATTTTAAAAAAAGATACAAATTACTTCTAGCTTGTTTTTATCTAACTGTGTGTGTTTTTCACATTTTTTAATATATCAGATGATCTCAAGCAAAATCCTCTTTGCTGCTTTTCCTGACAATGCAGCAGCAAATCCATGCCTCTCAAATGTTGCTGTCTCTCTACTTCTGTATTGTAGCTTTTTAAACTCTACATCTATGGATCTCTGTATCCATGAATTTGTCTATGCATGTGCAAGCCCGTGTGTGTGTGCATGCGTGTACATGTGCTACAGCACCGCCATGGTGGCAGGGTGTATCCATCATGATAAACCGGCAGACTCGGCGACTGTCACATGCAATCACACTTCACTACGGTTCGCGGGACTTCAAAGTGAAAATGAATGGTAGTTCATCGACATGAGGACTTCATATATCTTCGTTTTTTTGCTTTTTGTCTCTCTTTTATTTTTTGGAAGAGACTTGTCTCCCAGCCCCCTTTTGTTCAGAGGATCACTCATGCTTTTGTTACTGTCTGAAATGCATGATGGGAAACATGGATTTTGAAAAAAAAAAGAAAAAAAGAAATTTGCTCTATTCATCATTTTCTATCAAGCTATTTAAATGTGATAAAACTCATTTTCAATCAGACCTCATACTTATAAAAATGTTTGAAGGTTTTGAAAATTTAAAGTTTACTTAAAGGACCATTTACATAATGTGTAGAGCATGTGAAGCTGTGGATGGACATAATGCTGTATAAGGCTCAATGTGACAAGTAAAAGACACAAAGACTCCGACAAGACTCATGATACAATATCAATTTTCAACTTTCTTTGATTCGCATACCGTAAAAACAATTTCCTATCCATTAGCAGGAAGTGACCAACATGGTAATTTCAGTGCAATCATTAATCACCACCTGTGGCACTTGAGTGCAGTGTTGTTGTTGTTTCAGTATTTACTCACGTTTTATTCTTGTTATCATTATTGTCATTCTCTTTTGTGTGGTAAAAGTTATGATTTTGAATAACAATGTGTCAAAACCAGCAAACCCAATACAACTGAACAGACAAACTGACAAACCAAACTTGTGTTTTAGTATTTTACAGGGCAAACACAAACGAGTACTAAGTACTAAGATGAGCACAAAATTACCAAAGGAAGTCATTTTATTATGTTATATGTTAACATCAGACATTTATCTAATTAAACTCGAAATATCTTTCTACAAAACATACTACACTTTATCAGAGTAGATTATTTATAATTTCTGAAGACCTCACAATTCTTGGAATAAACATGCCTTGATGTCAATGCTGAAAATGGCAGAAAAAGCCCCTTTTAAGATTAAAAAGTCTACTTGGCATTAAGCTTTAATTGAACATGGCAAGTGTTAAATGTGATAATCATCAAATTTGTTTCCACTAGAAAGTCAAATGAGCCATAATAATGCCAGTGTTGCAGCTGCTGTAGCTCTCGCACCGCAGAAAGGCTTGCCTTTAATCTAGTAATGACTCTGAAATGACACTGAGCTTTAAAAAACTGTGGAAGATGAGGCTATAGGTCTCTCTGCCTCCCTCCCTCTCTCTCTCTCTCTGCCCTGGCCCAGGCCCTGCTCTCGCTCTCCAAGCTGTTTGATTGGCACATGCTTTCACTTAATGAGGGATAATTACTAAGGAAAACAAGTGGGAGACCACATCTGCTCAGTGTAAAAAGGAGTCCAGGCCTGGTGCAATCTGTCAGACAGGGCTTTCAGGTTGTGTGTGTGAATGTTTAACCCACCTTCAGTGGCCTCCCGCTCCAACACAAACCCTCCCAGACCCCTCCCTCCACCCTGCTCCGATGAGAAGCAGATTAATAGGAATCAGCATGTGGCTGTAAACACTCAGCGGGAAGAGTGCATATCTGTGTGTGTTGACGTGCATAGGAAATGACCCGAGGTATCTGTTGGGGGACAAGCCAGGGGCCACAGCAGGAAGGGCGAAAGGCCACAAGGGGCGATCAACATCCCAATCAGTGTCCTGCTGCCAGAGCTGTTGTTGTCCAGCTCCCATCGCCACTGTTTTGTTTACTTTCACACAATGCTGTATAGGGCAATAAAATACACAGGTAGCCGCCCTGCTCCCCAGACACCTCCACACACTGCCCATAAATCATTTCTACATTGGATTTACATTGTGCTAAATGGTCTCCTAATGATCTGCCCAGGTTTACAGGTAGTTGTCTTGATTATAGTCTAACACTAGAGTTGTAAAATATGTCATAAAGTGTCAAAGGGGCCTTTGTTGTACTTCATGGAGTTACTGCCAAAAATAAATTTGACTGATTGCCAAAAGTAAATCATGGTTGACTACTGCTCAGCCTAATTTATGCTTGACATGGGCATCTCATTCTGCCCTATGTCTATACATTAGCCAAAAAAATTACATAGCTCTTTGAAATCCACCTTTCCATTCATTAACAGGTCTGAGGGTGGATTTTTTTGATCAGTAGTCTACACTGAAATAATCTTGTTTCATTGGTGTGCATGTCTAAATAAAAATAATTTCATATTTAAACCAATTTCGCAATGAATAACTACAGACTTTACTTAATGGGGATCAATAGCTGATTTTATTTGTCAAAGTAGCTCGTGGTGAATGTGTTCTCCAACTCTAATTAAATAAACTAGTTTTTAGAGACAGAGAATTGACTTATAATTAATCTCATAACTTGATAAAAAAAAAGCTGCTGAAGACGGCACACACACATTTTCCATGTATTGAAATAATTTAGATAGAGAAGAAAGACAGGAGGATTTATTTGCTTTAACCTCAATGCAGTTAAAAAAAATGTCTCACATGCAAATTGGAACTGATGTTTGACAGGCTTTTAACCTCCCGACACTCTCACCCCCCTCTTCTTCCCCATCCCACCAGCTCCCTGCCAACCACCCAGTAAAAGAACAACAGGGTTGTGCTTTCTTGCCCTGCGCTGACCCAGTTCTCACTAATTACCCACAAAGTATACATCAAAGAGGGGCAAATCTACAGATCTGGCGCAACATGGACTACCCCTACCCCAGTCACCACCAGCCATTACCGGTGGGTGACGGTGTGCTGATGTGTGTGTATGTGAGTGTGTGAAGAGGTGTGGGCCAACACAAAAGGCAAGGCAGTGAACTTATAAATAGAACGGTCATTGTTTCGACATGGGTAATTTTGGGTGTCGGGGCTGTTTCTGACACAGTCGGCTGTGTGGGTTGGATGGCGAGGGAGGAGGGGATGTGGGAGGAGTGAGGTCATGAAGTTGGGAGTCAGCTGAGGGGATAACATGACATCCACACATACACATAAAACCACACACACAGACATAACTAAAATGCACCAAAACATGGATGAAAATACAAAAACAAATGTGCAATAAATAGGCAAATACTCAAAAAGTACACACACACTGTCTCTGTCTCTCTCCCTCTCTCTCACACACACACACACAAGACCCACACACAAGTATAGACACAGGTATGGTGAGGCAGGGGCAAAAGAGATGGTTTGCTTTCTTATGACACAGGCTATTACTAAATTGAGCTGGCAGGTAATTCTAAGGCAAATAAATGCCAGCAGGTTTAACACAAGGAGAGGTCTTAGGGGTGCCGGCATGAGCAATGACAGGAATTTTCTCACCTCTTGACAGGAAGCCTATTATTCTCACTGCTTTATTTTCCCAGGCTCGTTTTTAAGAACTGATCTCTCCGATAGTATTTCACCTAACCCCCCCACCGCCCCCCCCAAAAAAACTCAGTTCTTCCTCATTTGAATTACCGCTTCTCCTTGTTCACTTTGGCTGGTCCATCTCTTCATTCCTAGACTTAATATTTACAGTACAAGAGAATGAAGGTGCTTTTTTTTAACAGCCTCTTTCACTGACTTCTTTTCAGTTAATTTCAAGGGTACTTAGGTGACCATTTTTATGAGGGCTTTTCCGTACACCACCGGTGTGAATGTGTATGGATGAATAATGGTTTCTGTAACACGCTTTGGGTATCAGGTTTTGATAAAAAAACACTATATAAATATAGACCATTATTATTATCAAAAACCTTGATGCTAATAACCTGAATTAAGCTTCCATCTGTAAGAAATCCTTCCTTCAAGTATGTGAACATACGACATTATGAAATGTGCAACAGAGCGCTAATGTTAATCCTTTTCAAACATTAAAAAAAAACATAAAAATACAGCTAAAGATGAAAAGAGGAAAAAGGAAGAAAATAAGTACAAGTTGAGACAAAACACACTATAAATATACTACTTTAAAAAGCTTTGCTACATCCTCATTATGAGTGCCATCTCAGAGAAGCATGGTGGGAGTCTGCGCTGACCTTGGTATCCCGTTTTGAATATTGTTTTAATGCCGTGGCTGGTAATTGAGGATGCACTGCAAACAGTGGACTCTTTTTCAAAGGGAAAGTTATTTTCTCAGGCAATGGGAATGCAAACAATCATGTCATGCATTTATTTGTTTGTTTTTCCAACTCCCCCTCATAATTATCCTAGACACTAATTAAAATAGGGATTTATAAATAAATCTCGATGACTACCTATGACTACATTAACTTAAAAGTTCTCATCACCCTCGTAGTTTGTTTTTATCCAGTTCCATCCAAACATTTGAAAATCTTTTTGTTCCATTTTTCTGCATTGTTTGTGCATTTTAAATTGCACATTTCAAAAATATGTTAGTGCTCAGCGTCTAGCTAAAGGCTATTATTGTGAAATAATATGTGTTTAATATGAGAGGTATAATTATGAGTTTATATAATTCCAGAGCTTATTTTTTTTTTTTTTTTTACAATTTTGCTAAAATAAAAACATAAAAACATGAAGTGCATATATGTATTCCATTAATTGTACTGTCAACAAAGGATTGAGAATCAGTTTCTCGCCAGAAACTAGCTAAAATGTACCTTTGCTTTTGATGTTGTTGTTTTAGTGTAATACTGTCCCAAACTGGGAACTCTGACAGTTGTTTTAAGTTTTGTGTGATGTGCGGTAATGCCAACTCAGAATGAGGACGTCAGGAGAATATGGTTCCTGCTTTCTCAAACAATCAAAATGAAAAACATTTTCCCTTCATCATCTGGCCGGTGAGAGGTTTGTTATTTGTGTGTGTGTGTGTGTGTGTGTGTGTGTTTTGAACACACTAATTGAACACTCTTTCATTCTGTTGTTTCTGTTGTTTTTATCTCTTCTTTACAGGCATTTCTTCCTGCAATTGAATAGTTCTAACTCAGATGATCAAATTTAAAATAAACTTTTTTTTCTTTTCTTTTGAAAATATCCTCTACTGCAGCTCATTGACAAGGGTCTTAGTATCAGTCCACAAGAATTGAGTAAGTCTCTGTTACGGCATGGCACAGCAGGAAAAATGAAATAGGGAGGGGAGACAGGAAAGGGAAAATCTGGCTTTGAATGGGTCAGTTGTGCAGGTCCAGATGAGTGGACTGGAGACAAAATTAAAAATATCTTTAAAAAAAAACAACTCCTTGGTTTGTAGCGGGTTAAGGGTGGTGGTGACATGTGGTTACACATGCAAACACACTCACACCCATTTAAAATACTTGTGAGGTTTTACATTAAAAATTCAAGTTGATCTTCACAAAATTGGAAGTGCTGGGACACACACACATTAGCAACTCTTCCCTGGTTTAGCAGTTTATTCTTATTTGACTAACTTAACAGTGATTATATTCCTCCACTTACCAGCCAAGTAGCAGGAAATACGGTCACAATCTCCTACTCCAATCACAATCTCCTTAGTTAATGGCCTGTTCTGTGTTTGCAGAACATTATGATGTCACCACAAAGTTGACATTTCACTATTTTCATATAGCCTAGAAATGTCATCACTTCATCATTTACTGTAATCCCATTTCACATTTATGTTAAGTTTTGTCATAACTGAATATTTGTGAGTTATGGCCAAAAATGTTTTGTGAGGCTACAATAGCCGTCACCCACCAAAATCAATGCAATTCATCCTTGAGTCCAAGTAAATTTGCCAAATTTGAAGAAATTCCGTTACGTTATTCCTGAGATATCAGGTTCACAAGAATGGGACACATTCTTCACATGATGCCTCCAGCCCTGGCGACATAACAAGTATGCCTCCACATCCTTATGGCCTTTACAAGAGCCACAAAACTGCGGGCTGAGTCAAGGTAATATTAAGGGCATAACTTCTCCCACTTGTATTATGAAGGAAGTTTTCACTCCTGCCTACCATATGGTACTGTACTGTAGCCAGGCATATGGCTGACCCACTTTGCTGTTGTATAGGTGTTTGTCTGGTAAAGCCCTTGCTGTTTAAAAAGAAGTATCCGGTTAAATGAGTTGACCATCTCAACTCTTTTCCTCTGTGTGGACTGAAAAATTCCTGAACAACTGGTCTAATATCAAGTGAATCACCAAGCTACAAGTGTTTCTATAATACTGAACCACACATGAGAAAAACATGGAGCAAATGCATGAGGCAAAATGATGAAAACTGGCTCTCTTGTAATATTTAGTATTTTTCATAAGGTTCATTTTTTCTTTCACGGACTACAAATCACTGCAACTACAAGGAGGATGTGGTTGCAGTGAACATTAACTTTTGAAATCGTAAAATTTTAAATGAATCCTGCGACTAAAGTAAAATTGTGAAATTCAATTGTGCATATGAATATTTTATGAACTGGGCTTGTTGTGAGTTTATAAGTTACATTAGGTGGAGACTTACACATTCAGAGGACATTCAAGGTAGGAATGGTTATGGGCTGTTGACAGCTGATACTTAAAGCAAATCACAGTCATTTCATCCTATTTTTTTTACATTAGAGGAAAATCTGAAAAAGTAAGTGGACCAACAATTTACTAACTTAGGAGCTCTTTGAACCCAGGTGACCCCACCACACAAGTGCGAGCCTCATATGTAACTAATTTTGTTTTAACTGCAATGTGAATGTTAATCCATAATTTTGAGAAAGAGTCAAAAAATATCAATATCAACGTGTTCTTATTATAAATCCAATGTATATCAAGAAAAAAAAATATATTAAATGATCCGCAAACATAAATATAAAAAGTCACAGCCAGTGAATTTCAAACTAAATGTGTAAAGATCAAATCATCTCTGATTCTGGTAGTATATCAGAATAAGCTTACTTAAATGCTGCTGTGATATGCTTTGTGAATTGAGCTATGGATCGACTGACCCATCTCCCTAATTATATTCGTACTATAGTGGTAGCAATACAGTTTTGTAGCCATTGAGATACAGGACTGGCAAAAAAAAAGAAAAACCACTCTCCCTCAAACAATCACTTCACATGCTGTAAAAGCAGTGCTTACTCACACAACAAATCTCTCCCATATGGCAAAAATCAATAAGCAGAGCAACACTCTATTGATCATATCTATATCTTGGATACACTCTGATGTCATGCTCTACTAGCCAACTGTGTGTGTTTCTTTGTGTTTCTCTGTGTGTGCTGCATTTATTTCACTTGAAACAATATTCATTGAGGCTTTAAGCTGCATTAAAACTATGCCTCAGGTAAAAGGCTACTATTCTGGTCGATTTTTCCCCCATTATTAGGCATCTAATATGGCTTTGGATGAATCAGTCCATTAATCGAATCCTCACTTTCAACTTGTTTCTACAAATGACTTCATTTTACGATTTGTAAAAAGATGTGTATAAAATCATAATACTGATTCACAAGATTGGTTACCATCTGAAAACATCCTGTATTAGACAATTTGCTTATGAAAACTGTGTTAGCAGTTCAAACTGGTAACACAGTTACAAAGTGATCACACTGCGCACCTTTTTCTTTTTTATGTACAATTACAGAATTCTTCACAGGCATATACAGTACTTCTTTCTTAGTTGGATTTAACCCTGAATGAAATGCTAAATATCACTTCTAAAGCTTTAGTGAATGCCTGTAAAATCCCATTACCACTCGCCACTCTGTTCATTTCATAAGAAAAGTGAAAACGTTGTCATCAGTTCCTGTGATATAAAAGACTTTAATGCAATATGAATGAAATGGCTCTGATAAATTCCCTCATTGATTTCTCTATAATTTCACACTGTAATGACAAGGCACAGGGTTGCCCTCCACAGGCAGTAAACTGGCATAACAGAAATGAAAGGAAACACTTCACAAATTAATTCCCTGCAAAGTTGCTAAAAGAAACCACATTTACTTGCACTCTCTCATCAACTTGCACAGGACGACTGTTACCCTAATACTTTCTTTCCAACTCTCTAACAGTTCTACGCTGCTCTCCCACTCTCCTTTCTCTTTCCCCTACTGTCTGCCTCTGCAGCTCAAAGTTATTGATAGTTTAAAGTTATGGGCTAATAATAAGATGGACACTGCATGGCCAGGAGCCTATTATACCCAGGTAATGGATAGCGAGAGGGTTTTGAATGACATTGCCTAGAGATTGGATGACGGAGAGTGGAGCGATTTATAGGCTCCCCAATGAGCCCCCCCATCACCCTTCGCTCTCTTTCACACGTGCACACACACACAAACACACACAAACATGGCACCCCATGCTATTTATCTCGAGCTTGATAAGGAAGCAGATGAGGCATGCCAGTATTTATGGTAAGGATGTTCATAAAAACTGCCGCCTTTGAGTTGGAAGTTTGAATCCACTCAGGGGAACAGCATATTAAAAACTGAGAAACCCACTGATTTAAGACATGCATGGATGTTATTGACATCCTGATGAACAGGTTTGTTTGAGTTTTTAATTTTACTGCATCAATCAAAAAAGAATTTGATTAAAGAAAATCCTTGTCAAAGTAAAATGTTAAACAACTTCTACAAATTAGTGATGAAGTGTAATAGATACAGATGCTACTTTTGCACAAGCTGCACTTCACCTGCCATCTGTTAATGAACAAAAACCCAAGTAAAAACCGGAACCTCTCAGGTCTGTGCAGCAGCAATGCATTCTTGCCAGGTCTAAACTATGTTTGCGCATAATGGCCTGCTAAGGTCTCTATCTTGAGAAAAACAGCAACAGGAGAGACACTTCAGACAGTGTTGTTGGGATGGAGGAGGAAGAGTGGGGGTGGGAAGGGCATCAGGGAGTGCAATGAAAAAGGTTTGTCAACATTATCTGTTTTATTGATTTAACAGTAAAGGCTTACCGCTTAAGCTTTATGTTGCTTTGGCTAGCCCCATTGAAAATACAACAGCTGCAAATAAAAAACGATTTCTTAAAAAAAAAAAAAATTCAGCATTTTTATTGATTTATCTCTTATTTTTATCTCCTGCCTACCATCTTGGATTTTGCATGTGTTATTGTTAAAGTTTCATTCATTTCATCATCTTTATGAGTAGCCATTATGGTGGGACAGTGTTCAACTACGCTCCCCGTCCAAATGGGATCAATGGCACTGAAGCAGCAGTAAGGCTGTCTTCTACAGGGCAACTGTGATCTAATGTAGCATAATGCAGCGTCCAATTAACCCATTAAGAGGATCATTAAAGAAGAGGAAAAAATGGTCCATGTTCCAGAGTCTACAGCTATACCAGCTGCACATAAGCGCAATGCTTTGAGCCAAATTAGCATGCTGACATGGCATGCAATTATAACGCTTGTATGTTTAGTACATTCCCTGTCTGTTAATCATGTTAGAATGCATGCATTTGTTTGTGGGATTACAATACATCAGCTGAAGACCAGTATTGAATTCTACTGCAATCCTTCCAAGAGCTGTTAAGAAAAAGTCAGCTTCACTCTGGGATTAAGCAGGATCCTGAGAGAGGTAAGAATATCTAACACATTTCACACCTTGCTAGTGATGATAAAGTTACATGCATATGATCACCAAAGTCATTAGAATACATCCTCTGGGAACCATGATATCTGGTCAATATCTAGAGCCGATTCAAGTTCTTTTTTGGGAAGTTTTTTTTCCCTTTGGCTAACTTTCCTGCTGTGAACTTGTTTTACCAGTGCAGAAGATCAAGATGCAAGTATAGATACTCAACCCTTTGAGGTGTAATAAACAAAATTATCGACCACCAAAAATGTTGTCCTATCTATCTATCTATCTACCTATCTATCTATCTATCTACCTATCTATCTATCTATCTATCTATCTATCTATCTATCTATCTATCTATCTATCTATCTATCTATCTATCTATCTATCTATCTATCTATCTATCTATCTATCTATCTATCTATCTATCTTATCTTATCTTGATTGGATTTTTTCCTTACATTTAACAACATGACATCTAGATGTTTTCATAGAAAAAACTATCCAGAATTTGTGTTTTATATTTCCTCTTTGTCTGCAGGTAGGTGTGTAGTCATAATTACAGGCCATGCTATCAGAATCATGGATGGTGGGGCAAGGAAAAGGGGACAACCTACAGAAATAGCTTTGATTTCTATCATTCTACTGAGTGAACAGACAGCACAGCGGTAAGCACACCTCAAAACGTAGAACAATTCTCCAAAAACACATAGCATTTTAAGGATTACCACTTCAAGTGCCACTACACCCCATGCAGACCCGAGAGCTGTGAGGTCAACAGAGTGTGTCATTTGAGCAGCTTGAAGCCTGGTAGGGTTCCTGTTGTGCTCTGAACTGTTGAGGCTTTTGAGAAAGACGCACTATGCAGCTCTATTATTCCAGAGCAGCTGGTTGTGACCAGAGTTCTGCTACAGCTACCCAGAAGCCCCATCAACACACACAAACACACATAGCATAAAACAGATGTTAAATAATGTGGGTTACTTTATGTATTACAGAAATTATTGGAATTTTCTTGTCCTTTGCAGCATGCATGGCTGAAGGACAGAACATGAAAGTAGCATGCAAAAGAGGTAGCAGAGGGGAAGTGCTAGTATTTTCTAAAAAATTGTATCACTAATGTGTTGAAAATATTATGTTTCATGACCAGTTTTTCTAAGGATGAAATAGATGCATGCATAACCATCCATGTGATGAATATTGGTGATGCATGTTCCAGAATTAAGAGTGACCGCAAGTTTTAACATATTAAATATAGATGAGACACAATGTCTTTTTTTAGAGTAGTTATGTAAGTCACAATCATTAATTATCAGGATGTTGAATTTGGCAGCAGAGGTATCACTGCCACCTTACAGGTCACATAAATGAAACAAAATGCAGTTCATTGGAAAATATATATACTGTATATTAATATTAATATATTTCTTATGTTTCCATCAATTTGTTTACTTTTTTATGACCTACAGAGATAATCCCTGTGCTTATTAGATTTGCCTGAATCTAAAAATCACATTGGAGATATATAGTAAGATATATATAACATAGAAGTTACATTTAAAAAAATCTGTTATCTTATAGAAGTGCCTCATCAGTACTTGACTTTAACATTACCCGATAGTGGGATGGCCAATAAACATTTGAAAAGTAACAAGTTAAAGGACTGGATTAAAGACTGGATAAAAGAAGATAATTAATTAAGTCCAGTGTTTTGTGCTGAGAAAGTTAAACAGATGAACAGAAAGGTAAAAGACCAACAGGGTTAATCAGAAACTGCAGACAGACAGCCATCCAGCTGAACAAACACAGACAGACAGACATGCATGAAACAGAGGAGAAATCCATATGATGTGTTAACATGTGAAATGGTGTTGTTGTTAAGAGCCCATGAAAAAATCATCTGTATTAATTACTGCTGCAACATAAAAAAATATAATTAGATATGAGGGGGAAAACTATTTATGGCAACTGAGGGCCCTCCGTTAATGATCAGACTGAAGCTAAAACCTTTATTGATTTCCTTGTTAAATATACAGCTCAATTAAAGATACAGCTGATTAAAAGACAACTACAAATTGCAACGGTGGATCTGGACATGCTGGGGAAGATGGGAAACTGTAAGCCACCTATTGCAGATGGAGAATTACAATTTTTCATTCTTGTCTTCCACCTAATAACTGCAGCATAGTAGAAAATGAGGCTACACATGGTTTTTATTCTTTTTCAATGTGAAAACCATTGTTTCTTTAAGTTGTGACCATTCTTAAAACAGTGCTGTGATGCCCACAGCTATGTTAGTTCTGGGAAAATCTGTTAAAATTTGACTGTATATTTTATACAGTTCTGAATTTCAGCACTAAAAGCATAAAGCCAATGCTGATAAGCCACAAACAACAACAGTAATGCTGACCTCTGAATACATAAAGCAAAAATAATCAAACAAACAATACAAATTGACTTCCCTTGATAAAATGAAGTACCTGCTTAACACAAGCTCGACCGAGGCTCTTTTTCCTTCTTTCTGCCTCAGCCTTGTCACTGACAAATAAAAACCTTGACAGGCTATGTACCCTCACAACCAAAGAAGGGCAGAATTACAACGTATAATAGAAAACCTTTCTGTTTCTCACTAAAGAAAAAAAGCTGTTTCAACTCTATAAATTGTTGGAAGTTTTTTTTAAGTTGTGCACAAGTTTTAGCTGTGTATTATTAAGTCTTATATTTTCTACCTAATTACAATAGTCATAGAATGTTTTGTTCTAAAAGTAAAAGTTGTATTTAATGTTCCCAACAAACTTAAGAGAAAGTGATGCATACTGCATGCATGTTTTGAAAAAGCCCAGTCTTTTTTGATAATATAAATTATGCTTGCATTTGCAAAAAAAAAAAAAAAAAAAGTCTGTTTACCAACCTTTTTGTAGTGTTAGTTGTATTAATTAAGTTAGTAATAAAATGTTCCAATCCAGAGTTTATTTGTGTGTGTGTGTGTGTACCTGTAGGGAGTTGAGGAGGATGAAGATGTAAGCCATCACAATGGAGAAGGGCACCAAGACGCCACATAGCCATGTCAGTCCAAGGATGGGCAGGAGCACCAAAACTGCTTTCACTGCAGCCCTGTGCTCACACACACACACAAAAACAAATTACACAACAAAAATGTAAGACTAAACATACATTTGGGCAAACAAACAAAGATACACACACATTTTAAGTCACACCACAAAGGCTGAACTGGCTGACTGAGCTGAATTTAAACAACATCAGATAAAATGGATGTTAATATTCACTGAGCATTCTGCTTCCTCCTTGATCGTCTTGATCTCACTTCTGGGTTTCTCATCTTGTCAGTTCTTTTTGGACAAAACTGAGCAGCTTTGGCAGGCTGGGTGTTCCATATACAACATTGTGCGGCTGGGAAGGTTCATGGGGTGACAACTTCCCACCTTAAATCCGCTTTAATTCTGTTTAGAGTGGAATTAGCTTCCCGCTCAGGTGACCGCCAAACCACACCAGCTGTGTGTGTGTTCGTGCGTTGTGACATGGCGGGCTGTGAGCCCTAGTTTATTCAGCGGAGGAATGTGTTTGAATTTCCGAGACGGCTGCCACCCAGGGGTGCCAAATGGTTCAAGGCCTGCTTTGAAAACCTTCATAGAGCACCTACTGTGAGCCCTGGTGGGCTGAGCGAGTGAAAAAATATATACACTTAAACACAATTTTCACTGATAGGATCATATACAAGCCTGTTGTAGGAAATCTACTGGATCACACACTGCAGTTTCACTCTAATGACCTAAACCCAGTGTCAAGGAAAAATAGGAAGTGCAAGACAATAGCAGTCAAGATATTATTTCTGCATGGAAATCACACTCCATGGTACAATATATTAAAACTATTTAATCTTTTTCTGAGTAGTGTTACACAATATCTAGTCTTTATTAAAACTATTAAAAATAAAATGTCTATAATTTTGCATCTCATCATTGAAGGGGTAAGAAATTCTTTAACCCAAATATTTTACAGCCCATTTTTGAATATCTGAATTACCGTTCAATAAATATGAAGGACAGTGAGAGTGATGCTAATATCACATCACAGATGCCAAGATGATATTTTACACTGATGTTATTCATCTTAAACTCCCCCTCATATCAATTCATAATCTTCATAATAATTTACCAGGAGCATAACTACAGCTGCAACTGATAGTGCCTCTGTTTCCACTACAGCAAGTGTGAGAATAAGGCTCTGATAAATAGGAGTTTCGATGAATTCTATAATACCGGTATATATTCAACATTTCAGGAATAACACAAAGCCATTACATTGAAACTAAATGAAAATGATAGGTCAATAAGAGCTTTTAAATTAGATAAATCCAACACTTACACTTACATGTCAGAAAACCTATATATGAATAATTTCTTTGTCAACACACATTGATACTAAAACACAAAGCCCTTGGATTTTTAACCATTACAAGTGGTTGTATTTTGAAGTCTTTTATATGTACAACGCTAATGCAATCCATTCAAAATGTATTCCTATCTTGTTTGATAAATGAGCCTGGCTGTTTTAAAATGACAAATCCAATACAAAATCTTCCAGCTGCTTTTTATTTGACGCCCAGTGACTACAGCTTGTCTGCTCCAAGGCCTGTGGCCTGGGTGAATAATCTTAAAAAAGAGGACAAATGGCACCTCCTTGTGGTTAGTACCTGATTTGCTCATAGGCTTGTTCCACAGGACTAGTGCCCATGGCCAACATGATGGACCTTCTCTTGGCTGTGGAGATGGTGATGACGACCACCCGAGTCAGTATCATGATATTTACCTGGAAATAAATTGGAGGATATGGAAATGAGAGCAGGCAAAGACAAATGGACAGAGATGAACAGAACATCTGCTCAACGATAAGGGTAAAACAGTACAAATTGAAGCAGAAGAGAGAAATGGAGAGAGAAAGAGGAGTATTGGCTGATATATCTGTGGGTACAGTAGGAGCTTGTAGGAAAGGAAAGGAAAGGAAAGCAAAGCAAAGGAAAGAATAATAAAATAGAGACATATGTTCCTAATGATAGCTCTTTAAATATATTATGCAACCGTTATTGGTAGTATTAACTTATATAGTCTACTGTGGAGCTCTTTAGGACCACAGAACACTATAAGTATGCAATGGTTAAATGTGCCCAGTATTTTAACCATTTCAGGCTACATAATATAATTACATAATTTAATTTGCTGACCATGATGATGAAGATGACGGGCCCAGCAAAACCCCAGATAACGCCATTCTGGACACTGAGCCAACAGTAGCCGTCGGCTGAGTATTTGCCTGAGGCCGATGCCAAAGTGATGGTGACTATCAGCACCGGCAGACCTAGAGGGAGGGAGAGAGAGGGAAATAGATGCAGAGGAGAGGAATAAGAGATGAATGCAAGCAACCAGAAAAAGATAATCAGGGAAGAGGAAAGGATATGAAGTAGAAAGAGAGTAAAATGGAGCTACAGTAAGAGATTGCTGTGATGTTTTACATATTCAGAGTTCCATCAGCTAGAACATGTAATCAAAAAGAATAGACTGAATAATCTGACTCTTTGTGAGTTTGCATCCATGATTTTAACATGTCCTTTATAATTAAGGTATCAATAAATATCAAAAACAAATCATGTACATTCATTGTACAGGAGTGAAAAGAATGGTTTGGTCTGAGTCGAGCCATTTACCCCAGCCGATGAGATAGTAATATTTCATGTGTCGATCCTCGCTGAGGTTGACTGCAACCACTTTGCTCCAGAGGAGCAGCCCCTCTACCAGCATCCAACTAAATGCTGCCATGAAGAACAGATGAAGCAGTGCTGCCACAAGTGTACAAGCCACCTACGAATACACAGACACAGGAATGCAGACAGATACACATCATATTTTACATTTCAAGGTGAAATTCCTGAGTGACATGCCAGAACAGCAACCAGTTGAATAAGCTTCAATTCCGGTGCCAAATCTTTAAGGGCAACCAGTCATAAGCATCATCAGAAATGTGTGCATGTTTCCAGATGGGTTATGTATTGAGAAAGGATTGGTTTGTTGCACAATGCCCTGCATTTAAATTATCTGCAAGGGTTATTCTTTTTATTGAAAATTCTCAAAAATCCATTGCAAATTTGTGCACTTAGAAGGGTTAAAGTACCTTTTGGAGAGGAACTATAAATTTGTATAATGATTTAGTAACCATTATACAGTGCTATATTATTATGTTAGGGTTTTATATATACAGTATATAATAAAGGAATATGTTGAAAATATTTTGTGTTGTATTCGCATCTCATATTATCATTAGCTGATTTATTCCTAAATAATGGTAGTACACAACACAACATTTACAATTCAATCATCCACTGAATCATCCTTCAGCAGAAATTGAATTACCTCAGAATAATTGCATGTAAATGGCTCTGGACTAGACAAATCATGGGTAAAAACCCTTGTTAAGAACTAAAAAAAATGACCAGTCAGCCTGTATATACACACATGAGACCATTTGATGAATTTCCAACAAGTGGTCATCTGCCCCCATGGGTAAAGTCCACTCTGACCTGACCTGGGGTCAAAGGACCAGAGCAGGGGTCAAACCAACTACAAGCTATTGAGTGACCACTAAGACTGATTTGACAGTTGGGTTCACCTATGTCACATCAAATGCCAGGGACCATCAGTATGCACTCAAATCTCATTAAGCAAGCTATTAAAAAGACATTGGTGTGGACAAAGACTAAAATGTGTTAGACACCAGAAAAATCTTAAAGGGATACTTCACCCAAAATCGATAATTCACCAATTTTCTACTCATCGTCATGCCAAGTAAGGGTTTGAAGAACTTTCAGAGTTTTTCAAATTTTCATATTATGGCGGTGTAAAGAGCTCACTTTGAATCGTCCAAAACACACACACTATGAATAATCCAAATACCTCCATACTGCTCGTCCATAAATGCGCGAGATTCGCTGTGAGATGTTTGTTCGTCGTTGTAAACCATTGGATGTACGATGTAAACATGGAAGAACATCTCGCAGCAAATCTCGCGCATTTGCACAAACATCAACAGAGCCACTGAGAGCTACTGATACAACAAGGCTAAAAACAGAGATCAAATAACTTTTTTCCAAATAACTTTTTCATGTCGTGGCTTCAGGACACTTGGGTCAGTACGGACGAGCAGTATGGAGGTATTTGGATGTTTCATAGTGTGTGTTTTGAACGATTCAAAAGTGAGCACTATCCGCCGCCGTTATATGAAAATCCGTTGCCAGCCGGACCCCCTGGAACTCCAAAGCATTTTGATGACTCCGAAAGTTCTCCAAATCCTTCCTTGGCATGACGATGAGTAGAGAATTGGTGAATTATCGATTTTGGGTGAAGTATTCCTTTAACAACCCTTTCAAATTTTATTATCCAGGGTAATTATTCAAAGCTTATGCTGCACTGTGTGAGAAGATTGTAATATATAAAGTCTTGACGTACATACAGTATTACTTCATTTCATTTCGAAAAAATGTTTTGTTAAGCAGCTCCTATATCCAACTTAAAATCAATTCTTCATTCAAATTCTGCCTCAAACTGACATGCATCTGAAAACCATTTAAAGGGACAACGAGGAGTTTTGGAAAAGCGAAGTGTTTTCACACTACATTTATGAGCCTCCGCGCGCACCGTGAAATTCTTTGACCGGCGCAAGACGGACTCATGTTTTCATTCATCAAGAATTAAAGTCAGAGGTTGGAAGACGATCAGATACCGTCGTAGTTCCGACCATAAACGGAGATTCGGCGGCGTTATTCTCATGACTCGCCACGAAACCGAAAGTAAAGAAATGCTGGTCGGCTCGACCAGCGTTTCCACCACCACTAATAATAACAAAATAACGATAGAGACAAAACAATATATTTATCTAAAATGGGCCCATTAACAAGTGGTAACGTAGATTCATCCACATTAATATGAGACTTTTTTATAACCAAATAGAAACTCCTCGTTGTCCCTTTAAGCCTTATTTGTCCACCATCTGACTTTTTGTGTAATGGCATGAAATCCTATATGCATTTCAAAATAAGGAGCCCGTACCTTGTTGTGAATGGCTGAGCCGCTGCAAAGCAGAATCACCTGAGCACAGATCAGTGCGATGAAAAGATTCTTGTGAATGGACGTCCTGTCAGATTTGGGGATGCTATAGAAAGAGAGGACCATACTGTCAACAGATCTTGACTTAAAAAGTGACAGTATAACAGAGATTGAGAAAGTCCTATCATACATTTTAATACATAGATAATCTTGATAACATAACAATATAAGCACATGTCTCAGCCAGCGGACATTTTACACTCAAGTTTGTCTGAGCTATATTTAATCACTGCTAAACCTTGAACTTATTGAGATATTTTACTCTGCCACAGTGCAGGCATTAATATTTCCATTGGCGGAGTCAACACAATGACCTGAATCTGATTAGCTTTCAGTGCGTTGAATCACTTTCTACTTGTTCTAAATTTTCCATCCTGTTGATTATGTTACTGCATTGTTCCAGATGCATCGTTGTTTTTCATTATGTTACATTTAGACTTAAGCAATTTACAACTGCCTTTGACAGTTTCAGTTTGTCTTCTAGTATGTTTTCTTGCTGAGATCATATCTGATTATATTAGTATATATCCATAATTCAAGGCTATGCTAAAAGGTAGCATATATTACTCAAATAGCAGTTTTTAAAATGTTTCCACTTCATACATGACATAAATAAAACAGACAGCTGGAACTGCTTCAAAGATTAACTAAAGACCCTTCCATTACCTCCTCATGAGTTCAGCCTATTTAGACTCAACTCATATCTGCATCCCTTCTTATGATCATTATAATTTCTTTTAAGAATGTAAATGCATCTGGGCACATGTACGCATCTGCTCCGTGTACTGTATGTGTGTGTGTTGTGTGTTTAAGTACACAAATGCATGTACATCATACACCAGCATCAGTGTGAAATGCATGGCTGCGCTCTCTGATTTCAGGACAGTCATAAATCGCCAGGGCAGCTCCTCTCCAGCTGATTGTGATCCCTCAGTGACCCTAATCTTAATTAACAGCTGCTGAGCGCTGCCATAAACCTTCAGAGTGGACCCACATGTAGACAACAGTAATTACTGCATTAGCACTGGTCAATACTCATAGCTGCCTAAGGAACAGAGCAAACCAACTACTGCGCCAATAAGTTATCTTATGGTTGTTGTGTATAGGAGTGTGTTACAACAAACAACATGGGGAGATCTGGCAGTGGAATGCTGACTTTCATATTAGCAAATGATCATTTACCTTCTAAAACACGACTGAATACATGGCCCATAAAAATAAAAATACTATAAACTATACGTGTAGTTCACCTGTTATTACCCCTATATATAGTGATTTCTTTTAGTTTAAATTTATTGATGCAATTAGTTTGGCAAAGCAAAGTTTAAATGTAAAAAAAAAATAAAAAAATAAAAAAAATGGAAGAATCCTGTGCTGGCAAATAGGATTGGTCCTTTTCTAAGACTGACTCTTATGGTTGATCAGATTCCATGCAAGTATGACTCATGAAAAATGATTATATATGCACTTTAATTGAACTCATTTTTCAAAATGTTTCTAACATAAAAACACACACACATGCAAACAGTAAAATCAGCTACTCACTCCAGCACAGTGAACAGCATCAAGGTCACCACCAGAGCACATAGAGACGCGCCACAGCCGACGAACGTCAGCTTGGTCAAAATAAGCTGTTCCTCAGGACTCCACTGGGATAGAGGGGAAAAGTTGTTGCGTGAAGGAGGCAGTGATACAAAAAGAGAAAAAAAGATCCATGTCAGATATGCCTGGAGGTGAATAACTGAAAAATCATACATCTGATCCACCTGATGCCCTGTCATAGACAACAAATTTCAATATAGTTGAATTTGTGCATCAGAAATAGAAGAAGAAAAGTACAACCTAAAAAGATCAAAACGCTGGTGTTTGTTTTACTTGTTTATGTACTTTGGATAAGCAGAAAAAGCAGTTCCACCAATGCATTTTTCAACAGGATAGGCACACTGGGAGTGACACCTGCTGGTTTATATAGTGTACTGCAAATCAAATTCACAATTTCATGGATTTAGAACAGCAAATCCATGATTTAGATGTCCATCGTTGTAAAACATTAAATGATATTGATTGGCACAAAGAAAAAAACACCCTGTGCAATCAATATTAAATACATTTTCACAACCTTTACCATAGTTCAAATTTGAGATTTAAACAAATTTCTCCTCACGCAACCTCTAAATCTGTATCTGTGACTTAAGTCACTGCATTAGCAAACATCTCATGAGTTACCTTTGACCCCAGGTAGTTCATAAGCACTGCAAAGTTGGTGGTGTGGTTACAAAGACAAGAAGTGACACCAGAGTCTGCAAAAGTCACCCTGCAACCATCACTGGACCAGCTATTGGTATGACTACGCCTATACAAGACACAAAAAAATACACACTCATTGAGTTCAAACAGCAAAGAAATGTTGCTATCTTATTTTGGAATGAAAAACATTAAAAAAATCTGTTAGATTTGATTATTGTTTGAAATGAGCACATTGTCACAGCGTCAAAACAAGTGGATATATCCTAACAGTACTCAGTAATAGACTACCTTTACCTTAACGTATTTTTGTATAAATATACCAATTTATCAGGCCTGTTTATGTGACTGTTGTTGATGTGTCTGTGTTGTCAAACTTACATCAGGCTGAAATTCCAAAAGGCACAAATAGGAGAAACTCTTTGTGAATACTCCACCTAGAAACAGAAACATTTGTTTGCACTTGTTTTTCTTCTCTTTCTAATACACTCTTGATATATTGCTCTGGATTCCAACCAGGCAAAAGCGACATGGATAAAAGCCATTCCTTCTAGCTGAGAGATGAAAATTCCTTTATAGTGACATGCTCTGTTTGCTGAATTTATCAATTGGCAGCAGCTTAACTATAACTCAACTGCTATCCTCACACAGTGGTTGCTTTTACAACAAGTTCCTTAGTTTCAAAAAGGGAAGGTCCAAATTAGCACCATTAAACCTCGCAAAGTGTATGATTTGAGATATGGTTGACTTGACTTTCATCAGTAACTGAACCAGATTAGAATGGCTTCCATTCATCCAACCGTGACAAATCAGTCATGGTGTTCAAATATATGTAATCAATGTTATAGGCAATACAATCATATTGTGAGCAATAGACTGTACCACATGTGATGTGGAAAGAGTGTACTGGACGGCCACAGGGATGGATTGTGCCTTGGCAGCATCACGGACGGTGGCTGATATAACAGCAGAAGCCAGATGACCTGGGAGAGGCCTAGGTGGAAAAATAACCATTTACAACTGACTGATATGGTAAAGGTCATGCACTCATAAAAACTTCAATGCAAACAGGCATCCAAATGATTCCTACACTTTCAAAATGACTGAATTATCAAAGGTGCAAGAAGTTGACTGAAACCAGAGTAGACAGGAAATCTCCTTTTTCATGTATGTAGTTCACAGATTTTGTGAACTACATATTATTATATATATATATTTGAACATTTATGGGCCATTTTACTTGAGGTACTTAAGTGTTATTATACCTCCAATGAAACACTGTGTTTTTTCTGCTGCTCAGATGCTTGCAACAGTTGATATCCTAAACTCTGCATTTATAAAATATTCATAAAGATGTAAAATCAAGCAAAACTCATGTTAAATCAAGTAGGGTGGAGGTGTAAATGAATAAGATATGACAAGAGACAGACTACAACCAACCTTTTAGTTTTGTCTTGATGACTCACTGGAGGGTCCTGAGCTTCAGACACAATCTCACTCAGATGGCTAAAGTGGGTATGAATGAACATGACTTCCTCATATCCTGATTGAGGAAGAAAACAACAACATCTTTATTCCTATCCATTAGTGACACAAAATATTGTTTTGAGCATCACTTCATTTTCAACAGTGTCACAACTCAGATGCTCTTTTCACATATTCTTGGACACTCAGACACAGATTCACAGCAAGAATAACCACTTGTGCTGTGTGTACAAATGACTGTTATTTATGTGTCAAGTCATGTAGCAGACATGTGATTTGGGTTTTGTTTTCCAACTCAATAAAGTTTGCCTCTACTGCAACAGCATTTCCGTGTGTGTTTTTCTTACCCAATGTATGTATCCTCTGGAGCTCAGTGTCAGGGATTATCAGCTCATCCTGACCATTGCTGCTGGTGGTATGAGAGCCAACCACAGATGGCTTGAAGACTTGACTGCAGTGATCTTCAGACAACCTCTGCCATCTCATGTACACATCTGGTAGTAAAGAAATCAGATGGCAACCCAAAAATGAGTTACAAAGCCAAATGCTACCAGAGGTCAGGGTAAGTAGCAGTATGGCAAATGTAAAAACCACAGCAAAATAAAAAAAACACAAAGCAAGGCAACATACTACAGAAAAAAAGACTCTTATGCAATCACCACATCACAGGGAACGTTTCTCTTTTTTTTTTCAGGTGAAATGTGTCTGACAGTTTTGTGCATAAAATGTTCGGCTATGAAATCCAATTTTTGTTTTTTTGTTTTTTTCAGCTTCACAATCTCTAGTCACCTCCGAAACCTCTGAAATCTGTTCTTAAATGTGCCTGAGATGTTTTTATTACCTATGTTCTTGGTTGAAAGAGTGAAGCCTCTTCTCTCAGTAGATAGCATGTCTGCAAGACCTTCAGTGAGGCTGTCAATGCTCTTGACAATATTAAATGGTCCCACGCTGACCTGTACAAGAAGTACAGAACAATAAAATATCAGAACAGGATTCCTTGGAGGAACATTATATTTGTAGGCAAAGAACATGTGATCTCATCCCTAGGTCAAAAAATGCAATATAAAAATGCAAAATAAAAATTGCTAATCCAAAAAAATAGCATAGCATCATAAATCCATGTAAGAAACACAGTTCTTTCATACAACCTGGCAACACTGTAGTGAAACTGTCTGCACATATTCTGCATAATAATCATTCACCGCAGATGCTTTTTGGACAAAGACAAATAAACACGGGTCACCCCCTCACCCCATCCTCTGTCAGGCCCATCCACTGCGTAGCCATGTGGGGCTCCAGCATCAAACTTGCCACCTTCAAATAGTTAGTCGCAATGGAGACCATGATCTCTGCTGCATCAGGTCTGCCAGAGTTAGCATTGGCCAGTGCAGTCACATCTATTTCAATCATGTGGGAGAGGTAGAGGACATCACTGGGGGTGAGGATGTTTGGGCCACCAGCCTCCACAGTGTGCAGGACAGCCTGGGACAGCTGCTGCAGTGAGGTCGGATCTCTGTTCCAGGAAGCGTTGACACTCAGCTTCTCCATCACCTGAGGAAAAACACAGGAAAGACGACAATTTTAACTTGATTTAACCTGGGAAAAGGAGAGGATATAATTCTACTGTAACCATAGTCAGTATCTTCTCTACTATACCTCATCATGACATATTAATTCCATATTACTACAAAGCTGGAGCATACTGCTATCTTTCCTAACCATATCAGAACACAGTGTTACCTCTCATGTCTTGAGATGCCTCTGCAGCAACGACTCTTTGTTAATTCATCAGATTGTATTACAGGTGCATTTCAATAAATTAGAACAGGGGTCTTAAACGTTTTCCAGGCCAAGGACCCCCAAACTGATGGAGAGATGGAGCGGGGACCCCCTACTTATAAATATTGTATAAAATTGTGTTTTATAGCCTATTTAACTGGTCCTGTAGTGCCATGTGCCAAAAGTGCCATATTCTGGACTATAAGTCACGCTTTTTTTTAGGAGTTTGGCTGGTCATGGGACTCCTATATTTCGAATGGACTTACATAAAAAATATATGCCATGCCATCTATGATAACAACAGGTCACAACTCTCGTGGTAACTGAACGCTGCTACTGCACCAATAAAAGAATTACACGACTAAACCATAAAAAGACAGAGAACACAAAGCAGTGTTTCCCCCACTGTGTTTTTTTCTCAGGCTTTTTATGCATTTATTTTGAAAGGGCAGCTGGAGAGAGACGGGGACGCGGAGAGAAAGTGAGAGGGGCGATTGACACGCAGCGATGGGACTGTCGGAGGGTCGCTGCAGAGGCCGTGCTCTACCAAGACATATGACGCTCGCAACTCACCCCCAGTCGTCAGCGCCGCAGTCACCGGAGCTGATTCTGGGAGCATTTCCACCGGGCCCGTCGTGTCATGTCTCGGTTCCACCAAGTGTTTCAGTGACGGCCAGACGTGGCGGCGCGCGTAAATGTCACCGTCGTATGAGTGTGTGTTGTTAATTAACAAGTGTGTATGGAGAATGAAAACTAAAGTCCCATCGTTGTGTAGCCGACGGTTCAGGGACCGAGTGTCAGCACCACTGACAGCAGTATGTGTGTGTGTGTGTGTGTCTTTATTTTGTTTAATTGTATTATGGCTTACATTTAATGAAAACCCCAAATTCAGTATCTCAAAAAATTAGAATATTACATTATTATCATTAAAAAAATGATTGTTATTACAGAATTGTTGGTCTTCTGGAAAGTATGTCCATTTATATGCACTCAATACTTGGTTGAGGCTCGTTTTGCTTGAATAACTGCATCATTTCCGCATGGCATGGAGACAAACAGCCTGTGGCACTGCTGAGGTGTTATGGAAGCCCAGGTCTGATAGCGGCCTTCAGCTCGTCTGCATTTTTGGGTCTAGTGTGTCTCGTTTTCCTCCTGACAATACCCCATAGAATCTCTATGATTCTCTACGTCCGGCGAGTTTGCTGGTCAGTCAAGCACAGTGACATCATGGTCACTTAACCAGCTTTTGGTGCCTTTGGCAGTGTGGGCAGATGCTAAATCCAGCTTGAAAATTACATCAGCATCTCCATGAAGCTTGTCAGCAGGAGAAAGCAAGTGCAGCAAGTGCTCTAAAATTTCCTGGTAAATGGCTGCGCTGACTTTGGACTTCAGAAAACACAGTGGACCAACACAAGCAGATGATGTTGCACCCCAAATCATCACTCACTGTGGAAACTTTACACTGGACGTCGAGCAACTTGGATTCTTGTACCTCTCCACTATTTCTTGTCTGTATACAACATCTATTGCACGAATTTGGGGTTTTCATTAAATGTAAGCCATAACCATTACAATTAAACAAAATAAAGGCATGGAATATTTTAGTCCATGTGTCATGAATCTATATCAGGTATTAGTTTCACTTTTTGAATTGAACTATTGAAATGAATGAACTTTTCCATGATATTCTAATTTATTGAGATGCACCTATATGTGCTGCATACTGTCCAACTCACAAGTTTAATCTGAGGATCCTTGCTCAGACTACTGAAGAATGGTGTCTTTGGTAAACTGAAAACATCCCATGCTTCTGCAAAGACAAAGACAAAGACAAACATAATACAACAAAATTAAATCCATTACAAGTGCTGAAAACAAGTCATATACTATTGTCCTTGATTAAGCGGATTGCCTCCACGTCTATATCATCACATTACTGTACATAAAGAATAACATGCTTAAAAAGCTGCTTTATTATTGTTACCTTTCTTAAACTGGCAGACAGCCCCTCTGTATGAATCACACTTGACTAGGCTCCAGCCCCCAGTAACAGGGTCAAAGATGTCACAATCCTCATCAGACTGAGGGCTGTGGAGGAACTGAAGGAAGAATGTTTGATTCTGGAAGGAATTTCCATCCTGGTCGGAGTCTACTTGCACATTTGTAAACATAGTGAAGTTACCTGGTGAAAGAAATGGTCATGGTTATTCTTCACATTAAATATTTGAACATCAAAGAGGGACTGAATGGCATGTCCAGTCCATCAGTTGTTGGGGTAATGTCCAAATAATTTGATTTACCAAGATAAACTTCAAGATAGGAGAATCAAGTTAGCCACAAGATAGTGTTGAGGATTTGCTGTCACATTAACATGTAACTAAATTTCTTATTTTATTTTTTAAAACATCTTTTCCTTAATTAGGTCTAAACCATCAGTGTAGTTTTAAGCACAAGACTGATGTCTTTTCATAAAACATTTAAACGTTGGTAGAAATGGCAGCTGATGACAAGACTAGCCATTACTCGGACCAAATCTATGGATGTTCAGAAGTGTGCTCTACGTATACAGTGTATACGTAGAGCACGCTTGAACTGGTCTGATGAGGAAGAAGGAAAAAATGAATACGTCTGACAGGATAGCAAGTACTGCCCTGTTGGCTGGAGATCATAGGTTCACAGCCTTCATCAGCTAGTGTACTACATACCCTAGCTCTGTCTGCAAGTTAATCCTTAAACGAGTGGCAAACACATTCCTACACTGTAACTGTCAATATATGGAGGAGTACACTATCCTCTCTCTACACTCAGTTTCAAAGGGGGAACACTGAGGATTTTGGAGCTTCACTGCTCACTGGGGAGCATGATGTCAGAACGGGAGTAGTTTGTTTTGAAGGGTGGGATTCAGAGTGACGCGAGTTACAAAACATTTACAAGAACCATTAGGAACCCGATGTTTGCCAGTTGCGTGGTCACCATCTCTCCTATTCAGTGTCGGGTGAGTAAAGAGAGAGCAGGAGAGACAGATTTCCCCTTTTCCACAGTTTCATGAAACTTCTAATGCCGGAAAGGAAAATTGTGTGTGTTTGACACAGACAGTTTGCCAAGGCATGCCACAAATTCAGGAAGAATTAGGGATATCCTAATAAAATCTTTTTTGCTGATCCCAATCTGAGACATTAAATACTAAATGTCTGCCAGTACCAAGTCCTAATGCTCATATTAACTGATGACTATATTCTCCTACGTAAGAGCTGCACACAGCACAAAAACTTTGTTAGCACAGACTAATACTATGAGTGAATTAGCACAGCAGTCAATCTTTTTGATTGGATCCAGCAATATATAAAAACTTGCATGTTCATTAAATTTATATAGGTAATTCATCACAGTGTGTTTTTTATTCAGTGATAGTAATATAGTTGAAATACAGAATAGCCTGAAAGACTGCCAGTTTTGCATTGCCAAGTGCATTTATATGCTGGAGCAGGACATAAATTCAAGGGTCAGGTTGGGGAATTTATGACATAATGTAATAAAGTTTGTAAACTTGGGAGTTGACATGTCTTTTCAAACACTGGCACACTGTAGCTATAGATCAGTGTATTTTCTTACATTAACCTGAAGCAGATGGGGGAAAAAACTGGAATCTGTCACAAAGAGACAAAATCACACTTGGCCTAACTTCATGTCTTGTCATTTGCAATAAAATGTTCTTGTTGACTATTCTTCTCAGTGCGCATTTTTATCAAAGCAACTTCTTAGCTTTCCACTTACTTTAGATTGGTTGATGACAGTGTAAGTGATCCTTTCCTATGTTATTCTTAAGACCAACTTCTAGCTATAGTTGGCCATCTGTGCAAATTACATCACCATCATCTATGTAAAATAATGTCATCATCATCATGGTCTGATAAGAGCTGAGGACAGTTAGAGAGGAAAATGGAACACAGACAGAGCAGATTTTTGGCCTGGTTGCATCTGTGATTTATGTGTAGTGTTTATTTTATTCTGCTTGGTGATGCCAGATGGGTGGAGCTCAGATCTTGTCATGTTACTGAAATGCGTATATAGTCCAAATGACTTTGAAATGCTCTCTTATGTGATTGTTTTTCTGCATAGCAACCCCACCCAGCCTGAGTGCCAAACTAGCTCAACTGTAAATAGCATGTAAAAATAATGCTTAACCATAACAGACCTCTGGGATAGGTTAGAGTCTCTTCTGTTCTGCTTTGTACAGTACTAACACTTCCTGTATTTCCTTTAGTAGTGGTGATTTGCTTTGATTTAGATTCTGGTATCTGTTCAGTTTTCCCCATCCCCACGCAGAATCCTGACTAATGTACCTTGACATGGGTTGTCTCTCCTCAGCATGGTGAGAGAGGACTCTATTTTCTTGTCTGCTTCACTCCACTTGAACACCAGCCCAGAGGAAATGGGCGAGCACTCTTTTTCCATGGTGAGGATTTCACTGCCATTCAGTACCCGATCCCAAATGTGTAGCTCTGTAATGCTCCCCGAGAATGACTCGTCCTTCTTAAACGAGCCCCCAAAAGTGTCCTGCTCCTGCCCGATAATGAAAAGTCCATCAGGACCAATGCTATCAAAACTGTTCAGGCCATCACCCCTTAATAACCCAAGGCCATCACTATATAGTGCCCAGCGTCCTCCATTCTGGCTCCAAGTAACACAGAGAGAGTGCCAGGAATCGTCGTGGTCAAAGACCTCTTGGTAAGGCCCATGACTGCCATGCACCAGAAGAGCCAGCTGCACAGGCTTGCCCTGGATCAGATTTGCTCGGAGCTGGAACTCATTAATATATGACTGGATGGAATAAGAGAAGATGGTGGAAATTCCAAAGCAGTTGGGATCGAAGCGGAGACGGGTGCAAACGGTCACTGAGCCCATGGAAGGGAACTTGTGCAGCAGACGGGCATAATTCTTGTCCGAGCGCCCGGGGAATTCCAAAATCAGGGTCTGAGAGGAACCTTTGGTTTCAACCCAGAGAGAGAGAAGAAAGAGACGATACTATGAAGGAAAAATCCTGGCGCAGCTTTCGGAAAAGATGGAACCTAATCATAAAATTCCACTTTGTGGTCCTATTCCTACTGTAAACTTGGGAAACATTTATTCATTGTGGCTAAGAGATTTGTATGATAGCATCGTCAGTCCCATTTTGTATTCTATTTCCCTTGTTAGTGAACAGACAGAAAGGTATCTTGGACAAGAAAAACAATGAGCTTACTATTCAAAAAGAAAGGGTGCTAATAAAGCAACATAAAATGTAAACAAACAGCACTCTGAACCTACTTTTCAGATGTGTCATGACTTTCCTGGCAATCCACACAGGTTGAGAGATGTTCAATGAGTTCAAAAAGCTGGTTAGATTTTGGTTTTCTTCTGGGTTGGAGACTGCAGCTAAGGCCCCAGAGCGCTGCTTACACAGTTCCCCTGCACTGCTCCACTGCAGGCCATCTGGGACATACTCATAATAGGAATCATCAAATGTCAGGGTTCTGGTTTCCACTTTAAAGGCTGTTCAAAAAAGACAGAAAAAAGAAATTGATAAAGAGATTCCTACTAGATTTGATTGACAAAGATTAAGGCTGAAAGAGCTGACTGTGTTTTAATTAGATTCTGATATCCCAAAGACATTTGAATCCTTTTCAGATCATGTCTGGGTCATCATGGTACAATCTCAATACTGTCTGGATAAGAAAACCAGTGTCACCGTTTAAAATTTAGACTAAAATCACTGAGTACCTGTGAGAACTGGTGAGACAGACTGCTACATTTCCAAAGTAAAATGCTTCACAATCAAAGTGATAGGCTAGTTACAAAGAAAAAACATCTAATGCTGGCACCTGTCACACAATCAAGGCTAAGTTTATGTCTAAGCATAATGCAAAATGTTCAAAGATCAGGCAAAAATAAAATAATTACAATAATGATGAACATTTCCATTCACTATATTAAACAAACAAGGTCTTAGACACATCAAGATAAACAGCCGGGGGTCGACTTAATTATTGCAAAATATGAGGGAGAAACAGGTATGCATAATAAACACAGCACAATCAAACTTATAATTGAAGCAAGTCATGCAAAACATTTGAGAAACACTACATTTTTGTTCATTTACTGAAGTAATCTGAGGAAGGTTACATATCATGGCATCACCATCTGGCTTGCCTGTGTGTTTTACATTACCTTAGGGGAGTCTGTCTGTGACAGTTTTGGAAAGTGGAGCTGTTTAAGTGTAGACGTACCTTTGGGTTTAGAGGTTCATGCTGGAACTTGGTCTAGCTTAACTGAAATGACCCTCAACTGGATGCTAACATAACATTTTTGGGTTGGAGGTAGAAAATAAAAAGTTAATGTACGGTAGCTAAAGAATTGAATGTTAGTGTAAGCTTGGCTTGGGGGGCTAATGAGTTAAAATAAATTCACTTTTCTCTTTTTTTCCAAACATGAACTTAAGTTTTACCTCATACCACGGCAGAAACTGCCTAATGTAGATGATAAGACTTTACAGCACTTAAGCAATTAATTATGCTAGTTAGCAACAGGCTAACAGAGTAGCCACGTTAATTGGCTATACTACTGTACATAAAGAGATTGACTGAGACACTAGCTAGGTAGCAAGCTTAGCTAGTTGTTCAAAACAATGCAGGTTAAATGAAATTGTTTAGTTAAAATAATAATGCATAATACATAATAAAGCAACTCACCTGATATACAGCTGTGAAAACAAACCTGAAACATGAGATAATATAAATATGATATAAATTTAGCTCATTCTTGAAGTAAGTTCGCGGGACAAAATCTACGTTACAATGACGTAGCCTATAAAGCTTAACAACAGGTGTCCTGAATAACTGATCAGGACATATTAACGTTATTATAACTCATACAATTATGATACAAATTTGTATCATTAACAGGCATCAAGAGATATAAGCGATTCAAATTTTTTAACAACCTAATATAACATAATAAAGGCTTTACTTTTACATCACTACCCTAACTCCACATTTTACAACATTTTTTTTTTTTTTTGGGGGGGGGGGGGGGGGCAGCTCCACACGTGAACACACGATGGACACAGTTGCATCTAATTATTCTTTTACAGGGACGTGAGTCAGAGGCAAATGAAAGCTTTATACATGTGTTGCACACAACTCTGAAAAACTTATCCTGATGAGAAGTCGACATGGTGACATTATCTGAAATCCTGCAGAAGATAAAACAGACATAGAAAAGTGGTGTACTTACAAGCAGCCCTAAATTGGGGAATAACCAGTGCATCCTGAAAAAAAAGAAGTACATTTCCTTCGTACTGTCCTTTGATTTACTGTACGAGCACAAGAAGTAAAAATCAAAAAACGATTAGTTTGTCTTTACCTGAACTTTTCGTCTTGTTACAAACTTTTTTGCGCGTCTTCTCATTCCAATTGCGTAGTGTCAGTGAACGCAGCATTCAACCACTCCTTAAAGAGTCTTTTACACTTCCAGTAAGTGAAAAGTTTCCCGAAATGTGTTTTCCTCGCAGCTGTGCTCTACCAGTACAAGAGCAGTCCTGGTAGTAGCCGACTCCAGAGAGCATGAGGGGAGGATGCGGAGGAGGCTGCAGGGCGGAGGGGTGGGTGTAACCTGCTGCGAGCAAAGGGCTAAGAAAAGTAGGGTTCAAGGACCTCCAGGGGCCTTTGAGTAGTTTCCAGTGGTCTAGTCAAGCTAGAGGCTTGCACAATGATGTAATACACCAATGAATATGAATCCATTAATCAGCTTAGTGAAGTCACCCTTTCCTGCCTTACTAATAAACGTGCAGCCAAGGATTATCCATAGACTAAAGTATGTTTTATGTATTAGACACCGAATGGTTTAATTTGAATGAGGTTGTAACCTCAGTGAGGTCCCAGGAACATGAAGACCATACATTAGTTTAGATATAGGTCCTTAGATTGTCATTGTGTGGTAAAGTAAAAGTTGTGATGTTTCATTCTCACTGTATCTCCTGCTCCATGCTGCAGTTACCACATCATCATCATAAACAAAACACAACTCCGCCCACACCAGTAGGAATGTTTGAAATGTTTGGGTTCTTGCCTAATTAAACCACATTAACGAACTGCAGTGGTGGTACTGTCAAATTATTTTGACAGTAACAACATTTCATCAAATCTTACAAAAGACTAGAACACCATGAAACATTCCTCTGTTAAAGTTCATGTATTGAGAAGAAAGAGAAGAGTATACAAGTCTCTCCTAAGTGCAAATTGTTACAGTATGTGTACAAAATCCAAGAGCAAAGCTTTATGCAAATGTAAGAACAAAAGAGAAATTGAAGAAAGTCGTTTACAAAACACTAACATTGTAGCTGCATGTTGAACTGTTGTATGTTGGCATTAATACAAAATACAACACAGAATAATTTAGTGGCCTCTGAAAAATATAGCACAACAGAGAAGGCCTGGCACAGCTCAAGTGAACATTTTTCATACAGATAAATACTTTACTCATTATTGCTTTTATCCATCATGAATAACGTTGTTAAACTCTACACTCTGGTGACTAAACTCTTTGTCCCTATGCACATTTTTTACGACACTGAAGAAAACCCTCAGCACTTCTCATCATCACAGGAGTGACACACTTGCCCACATGCACTGAGCAGAGTTGAGAGTTGTTGCTGCATGTGGTGTGAGGCTAGTTTACAAGAAAAAATGAAAAAAATACACCCACTTATTATTAGTACAAAGCTCACTTAAAAGGGTTCTCTCCATGACATCAGTAATTTTTTTTACAGTAAATCCTACATGATATGGCCACATAAAGAATGACATTACACCCAGTGCGGGCTGCTTTTGGAGGACACATCTGAAGGGAGAGAATACACTACCTTACTCACAATACGATTTCTAACAGCACTATGAGTGGTAGCGCTCTCTTTAGTCGAGATTTCATCTTCTGCACTCTTATCTGAGGCGGCTGAGCCGCTGCTCTCTCCTGCCCCCTGTTTGTTCCAGGCTGAGGACAGGGAGTGCAGGGCAGAGTAGAGCTCGTCTTGTGCAGTCACAATGCTCCGAGGACAGGGAAGCTGTAAGGACATCGTCATTCCTTCCTCCTTGGACAGACCACTGAGCAGATCATCGACAGCCTTGGCAGAGGAGGAGATCAGCTCTCTGCAGCTGCTTAAGTCTCTGTCTTTTCCTGGAAGGAGAATGACAGTCAGCCAGGGGAAGTCACACACACAGCAACGGTGATCTGGTGCATTTTGGCTGAGGGCATTTATCTTTATACTGTTCATGGTTAATTTTCTTTTAATTAGCATAACAGTTCTTTACTGTTGCATAAAGTAAACACTGAATTAAAAAAATCAGTACATGTTTAAGTGGTAAGTGATACCCCTTTCCCACTGGCCAAAAAACCCGTTTAAACCCGCTAACAATCGGCTTTTGGTGGCAGTGGGAAAGGCACATCGACCCACGTCAAACGACTCGGCTCTGATCGGCTTGCAGTGGGAACGCCAGACCCGGGTCAACCCGCTAATTTACGTGATGTCATTGAGCGTTATGTGACGCCACGTCATAACGTCATAACATCGCGCTAGTCGCATCTCATATCACGTACCAAAACAAAGCTCTGCTCGCATTCAAGACTGGGATTTGATCAACATGTCACAGCACTGGCACAACAGGTAAATTCCCCCCAAAAAAGTGCAAAACAAGAAAGAACACTGACCACTGCCTGACTTGCTTCCATGTTACTTCCCTGAATTCTGTCGCACTTATTATATCAACAACGCGCAGCGGTGGAAGCAGAGGCCACGCAGCTTGCCAGCAGGGGTCAGACCCGGCTCGTTTTGGTCAATGGGAAAGGGTCCAAATGCCAATTGTTAGCGGGTCGACCCGCGTTTAAAAAACCTGCATTGACCCGCTAATTTTAGTGGGAAAGCGGCTTAAGTTTTAAACATTTGGTTTATGATACTGAAAGTAAACACACTTGCTCTTTAAAAAACAACAAAAAACAATGATGTATTACTTATCTTGGCATTTACCTGCAGCTGCCCTTCTTTTTTATTTATACTGTAAATGTACATTTAAAGAACTGTCTTAATGAACTGAAATGCTGAAAGACTAAAGGCTAGAAGAGCTTTGACCTTAGACATACTGTTAGTCTCTAATGTTTGTGACTTTGGGATGTATCTGTGTAAGTCGCTCTGGATACATCTTAGTTTACACCTAGGATCTGTGTGTACCAGAAGCTTCACCTCGCAGGGTGGTAGACAGAGAGGAATGTAGCTGTCTAATGGCCTGGTTCAGCTGGAAAAGCTTGGCTGCTGTTGTCCTCAGTTTCTTCAGATAGGAAGCTGAAGACTCCTCTGACCCTTCCTCCACTTCCTCTGGATCAGACTTTCTCTCCTGTTTGAAAAAAACATCCCGCACAAATAATATGAAACAGAGCAAATAAGCAGCTCCAAATGTAATATAACAGTAGTTATGTAACAGTTACATAACTACAACACACACATAAACAATACAGTACACTAAGGGATCTACCAGACAGTCAACCACTGAGTATCTCTGCTGTATCAGAGTATTTGAGATCTGTGCTTAATGGCACACGAGTAGTAACTGAGAGACTGTAACTCTGTTTTATTTTAACGGTCCACAGCTGCTCTTAGTATTTAAACACAGAATTTCTTGTTGTTTGTCCCAGTGCCTATGTAGTGGCAAACAATGCTACGCAATGAATGGGTTTCCGTAGCAACCGGTCCTTTCCTACTGTATATCTGAGACCTAATGGTCTCTATCCTTGTTCAATGCCCACAAAATGAAATGCTAATGCATTGCACCATGCCATTTGCACCAATGTTCAATATCCAAGCTTTATGATACATGATTAAATTATTTTAGAAAGCAATTACATCATAATTGAATTGCAATATAAAATTGCATTGTTGCTACTAGTTTTAATTATGATTTCTAGAATTTCTCCTTGATGGGTTTTATTTCGGCCAAAAGTCTTGGTTTGATAAAAAAATACTGATGAGCTGAATAAATGATGATCTCTGCTACAATACTGACTCAATACTGTGGATGCATTTGCGTCCACAATCATGCAGATGTCTAGTCCTGTTTCACATGCTTCTTTCAAAAACACCATGACAGTAGTTGCTTCAAGCTGTAACTCAGTTTAATTTGACTACAAAACCAGTGGGCACAAAATGGCCTAGTGCCTATATGTGTCAGTGATTGTTTTTTTAACAAAAAAAAGCTGCTAGTTTGTGTGACTAAGATAACAGCAAACAAGCCTGTTAGCTGTGACTGATGCCACTTCATTCAACACATTCATTACCTGAAACTATCGTTAAGGGTCGACTGCAGCAAGATAAGCCTACAGAGCATTGAGCTTTATAGGAACCATAAAAGGCTGAGTGGCATCTTTAACGGGTCTGCTGTGGGAGTGGGTATTAATCTGTAACCTCTAAGCCTGTGTCAAGATGGAAGATTGTTTTTAACCTCTGCATATCCAGGGAGGCTTTGCTGCCTGGGTTTGCATGCTGTCTTTCAGCTGTGGCCTATGCAAACAAATAGCAGCAGTTTCTGTAATGAAGCTGCAGGTTACTGATAGCCAGCACTATTAATCAAATTATTTAATGCTGATCATTGATAATTAAAATCATACATAGTTTTATTTAGTGAGAATACCAAAATGATTAGGTTGACTTGTTAGCATTTAATGGCATTTCATGGCACAAACAACATGGTAATGGGAAACATCAAGATGTAGTTAATTTTAATGCATCTTGAAGAAGCTTCAGAAGCGTAGAACAACAATTACACTATAATTATAACTCCTAGTTTGTTTCTGGGCATGTTTCTGAAACTTACCAAGATGTGGCAATGCATGTAGGTCTGAAGAGCATGTGCTAAATCAAGTGCCTTGGATTTCAGGCTCTGCAGGACCTGTATGTAGAGACAGATATTGGTGATAGCAATATGTGTGATAGGACAGGATAGAAAACAGTATTTTTAATCAAGGACCATAATGTCTTACTGGATTTCTGGGATAGGCCAGCTGAGCATCTCTTAGCATTTCCTTGGCGATGGTGAGGCTCTCCTCTAAGAGAGAGTGCACACCTTTTTTGGTCCCCTTCAGCAGACAAATAACCATTGATGGCTGAAAAGATGGTAGCATATAATTGCATGAATCATGTTTTTATAATCATATCTATCACCAGAATCTACAAAATACAACAAACAAGAGTATAGGAAATTAAGGATGACAGATTCTGGATCTAGGAAGAAAATAAAAACCTAAAATAATTTTAGGTTACCGGTAGTTTCCATCGCTTGATATTACTTGAATTTCTAAATTTGGACAAGACAAATACACAAATTCTTTAGACGGTCTTAAGCTTAGCATGACGAGTATGGGAATATTGTGAATATAGGGGCCAATCTGTAGGTTACAATAGAATGAGAATATAATGACCCAAAAAAAAGGACAATATATTTGATTTAACAACATAAAATCAGAGGTTAAATGAGAATTTTATGGCCTTAAAAAATAAAGACTTATCCCTGAGTCCCACTTGTTGACATATTTGGTGCTTATTGATCATTATGTTTTTGCACTAGAGTTCAGCATTGAGAATCATTTAAATTGAATTTTCTGTAGGTGAGCTACCAGCAGTATTCTCTTTGTTTGGTACAGTGATGTTGTCCTTCATTGCTTGTGGTTTGCAGTGTGGTTGTTTTGAGCATTTTTAGAAAGGGCTAAGATAAAATAAAATAAAAATAAAAAAACATATACAAATGTGTCAGGTTATAATCCCCCACCCCCTAATATCTTCCTTGCTCTGAGATGCACACAGCTAATATTCCATTCTCTGGTATTGTGGAGTGGGGGCTTGATTACAGTGGACCCCAGAGCCTTACCAGAGATAGTAGCTGCTGTGGTATTAATGGTGGTGTTACCTTGCCTGTGGCCTGGGCACCCAGCTCCATAGCATTGAGCGGCATGCATGTCACTGCCGCCAGGTGGCCAAGTGCAAGCAATGCCGCATCCAGGCTCTGACTGCTCTTTCTCCGTGCCTCCGTCACCATTGATGTGATCTCCGATTCACAACCCTGGTCGGTGAGAAAATTATCATTTTATCATCATTTTATTATCATTCAAGTCAGCACAAACTAACAGCTTGAATTAAAATTGATTTAATAGTGAATCAATGATAGCAAGCCAACAAAGTGGTCCACATAGTCTGAGGGGTAGGTAAATAAATTAAAATACTAGAGAATGTGGAAAATCAGGAGTGAGAGGGGAAAATTGTGTGTTTAGGTGCTGAGGCTGGTAAGGAATTTAGATTTACGTTTCATATATTCATGTTCTGTTTGGGGCTCAAGGATGAGAATTCCCTCCGCTTGGCCATTTCCATAGACAGAGCTCAAACAGCTCTGAGCTAAGACCCGTCAATCAATGCTCTGCATTCTGATTAGCTACCCCCTGCCCAAACTACGCTAAATTGAAAATCATTTTTCAGCTCAGATTTTGCACTCTTCAACTCATTTATATCCTGCACGTGCCATGAAAAGCACAGTATGTCAGTGCATGTCACTGCGGCAGTTTTTGTGTTTACCTGAATGAGCAGCTGAAAGTATCCACCCAGCTTCTTGACTTGGCTTTTGAGTTCTTCAGCGATGGTGTACAGGCAGCCAGAGGAGGGTTTAACACTGGCCAGCCACTGAGTGGTAACAAGCACTGCACTCTCTATGGCCGTGGCGGCCTTGACCAGTTGAGTCTGAGCCACCAAGTTACACACAAACACTGCAGAAGAAAGAAAATCCCAGTAAAAATGTGTTTCAATACATATTCACAGTTTACAGTATAAGCAAAAAAGAATAGGATAATCCTTGGCCTGAATAACAGGAGGGATTGGTATGTCACTCCAAAAACATACAAAGATATATTATTCAAGTTTGGTGTGCCATGTCAGACAATTACATAAGAAACATCTATGTAATTGTCTGACATCCAAAGTGATTTTTCTAATCAAGGCCTGACTTACCTTAACTACCTATCTTCTATTTTTTTTCTACCGATGAAATCAGTGTTGAAAATCAGAACAGCAGTACACTCCTCCTCTTACACATTACACACAATTTTGGCTAAATCTCACCATTCTCTTGACTGTCGTCATCCATGCTCTCATACAGGTCAGATATGGTTTGGACCGCCGCATATAGCAGGTTCAGGTCAGAAGTCAACCTGTCAGCCATGCTCTCCTCTGTCCTGCTACAACTACGCAGACGGGCCATTGACTGACCAATCAGCTCCTTGCAGATGCCGGGCAGGGCAGAGTCTGAGCTGCTGGAATGGGTGGAAGGAGGTTTGGCAACACCCATCAAGCCTGGGAGACACAAAGTAGAGACAGGGTGTGCGATGATGGCCTCCTTAAGCAACAACACCGTCACTATCAATGTGCATTTCATTTCAAATAAAAATGAGAAAATATTCAGACAATTTTGTTCAGTTTCTTACCAGTAGACTGGGAGGAGCTATTGTGGAGGCTCTGAATGGGATGTACCCGGATCTCATACAGGCGCCCTGAGATTCTTCTGCCCTTCAACAAACTCCTGCTCCTGATGCCAATTAAGAAAAAAAAAGAAAAAAGATTCAAAACCCATTTGAGAACTGGAGTTTGGATTTGCCTTTTCACTTTTAAACATGTTGATGTTCTCATTCAGAATGATTTGGTGCATAGTGCAGAGCGAATTTGGTGTCTCTAGTTTCCTTACTTAATCTGAGTGCTTAAATTTATTAATGGACTGGCATTTACCCTTAAATGGGGGCAGGGCACTTTTGACAGGCAGACTTGATTGAGGCAATTTTTAAAAAAGTATTTTTGGGGCTTTTAAGCCTTTATTTGATAGGACAGTTGTCGAGAGACAGGAAACAGGGAGAGAGAGGGGGAGAATGACATGCAGCAAAGGGCTACCGGTGGAATCAAACCCGGGCTGCTGCTGGGAGGACCAAAGCGTCCACATATGGGGCGCCTGCTCTACACACCGAGCTAAATAACGGCCAATTGACCTTTTTTTTTTGCCAGGATGTCAGTTAAATTTGAAAAAGGGTTAAATTGAGGTTTGCAGAAGAATAAACGTGTTATGAACAATCTAGAGGTGGGAAAGGTCAATAAACAGCTATAACCGTGGTCATGAGGCTTAAAAATGAGTTTAATAGAGTTGGAGTGAGAAATAGTATAAAGGCACCACAGACCTGGTGCCATGTTTGACTTGGCTGGGTCTGCTGGTAGTTCAGGCACCACCAGAAGCACCATAAACATGCTTCAGAAGAATAACAACAATGTGAGGGGAAAATGTTGGTGATCTGTATGTACCACAGGTGCTGTGCACGTGTTTGGGTTATGCGTTGTAGAGTGAGAAACACAAGGACTTGTTGCCCTTTCCCCTTTTCTAAACGCCTTGGACTAGCCTTCGTGGAAATTAAGGTAATGAACTGAGGAACAGAATAAAGAGGGAAATATTCTGTGGACAGGTTGGAAATCACACGGATGGAAATAGGAAGACTTTGTGAAAATAACGAAAATCTTCCAAACTGTTTGGAGAAAAGTGATTTTCTGTGTTACTTCCACATACCTTTCTACTTTCCATATACAGTCATTTGCCTGGCATATTGTTCACATCAAAAGGTAAGTGCAAAGGCTGTGGAATTACAACCCATATGCTGTAAGGCATAAGGTATTTTCTATCCAAGCCCTTGGCACTATTAAAATATAGTAGGTTAGGTTAAGAGATAGTCAGATCCTGCAGCAGTTGAGACATGCGTTTATAAACACTACAACACATTTTCAGTAACAAAAAAAAAATTCTAACAATTTTCTCAAATAAAATGTAAGTGCTTATGTGCTGGGAAGCAGAGTTGGCAGATAGGAGGAGAGAGGGAGAGCTGGATAATTACCTTCGGCGTGAAAAGGAGGAGGTAGAGGAGGCAGAGGATGCCGATATATCTTGCTCCCACTCATCATCGGGGTCATAAAACACATCGTCATCTTTAGAGGTGGAATCCCCCTGCGGAGAGTAAACTACTGCTGACATGACCAGTCTTATTTACTCAACTTAATGAGGAAAGCATGGCAAAGTGATGCAGCACCCCTCCGTAAGGCATAAAACAACCCATTCTGTGCTGTAAATAAGGTCAAACACCTGGGAAATTGGCAATTGCACTTGAGCTGATGTCAGATTGAATATGCAGAATGCGGAGGAGATAGGCTGTCAGAGTGAATATGCTTCATTCAACAGACATCATCCATGGTCTTATTGGAGTATTGGTCCTTGATAGTTGATGATAATTTATCAGCTTCATCATTAGTCTGATCATTGCATCACTGAGACCCTTCAGGGGGTAAATAAGTTTCTGATTTTATTCAAATACATGATCATTCTGATTCTATTCACAACATCCAATAATACTGCCAAATAAAATGCCAGAAAAAAAATAGTGCCTTATACAAATCCATACTTACTCTAAAACCAGAGGCTGTTTAAGACAATCTAAGAACATTGCCAAAGACTAGGAAAAATCCTGGACAACTAAAAAGCTTATGACGGCAGAAATTCACACCCGCATTTAGTTTCATGTCCATCTAATCTGAAGGTCCAGAAAAATGAAGAACCACACAACAAAATATGTTTCAACAGCTTTTGTTTGGGGAATAGCTAAAACTATTTGAAAGGAAGAAAAAAAACAACAACAACAAAAAAACATCATTAAATCAAAAACATGATGGCTGATTTATGACGAACCTGTTCGAGTTCCCTCATGGCTGCCATGTTGTTTTGGAACTTGTCCAGGCTCCAGAACGTGGAGATCCCCAGCTTTGTGTTTTGAACCCGCACCTGTGGCAAATCCCCTTGCTCCATATTCTCATTGTCAAGGCTTTCATGTCTATGAGAGTCAAGAAATGATATTGTATTCACAATTTCCAGCTTGAACTAATACTGTGATTGAGAGAAAGTCTTGCAATCAAATTAGATATAATCAATATGTTACCTGCTGAAGACTGTGCCCTTCCTCAGTTTAGCACTGATCTTATTGGCTTCTTCAATCATCAAGGACAACTTCATGACATCCCACTGAGGAGAGACTGTAAAACAGAAATGGGTGTTCACTGTATAAGACTAGTTCAAATACTCTACATGGGCTACCCTGCACCAACAGTAATACGGTCAATTCTTGGCCTGAAACAGTGACACATAAGATATTGTGGGGATGTGTCAACACAATGGAGTGGGGAAAAAGCAAATGATCAAAAGATACATTTTACTACCTCCATGCAACACATTATTATTGCTATCTATTGCCAATTGCTAAAAAAGTAACAATGCAGCTTAGCGAGAATAAAATTCTTACTTTGCATTGTATAGTGTTATGTGAATGAACCAATGACCATGAAAGTTTACCATCTCACTACAAACTGCTAAATTAGTCATGCTGTATTGCCTCACCGCCTCCTCCCACCTGGTAAACTAATGCGCAGTCAAATGTTCATGAGGTCATCTGCCAACACTCTCTATTCGAGTGTTTCTGGCTGACGTGTACAAATCCCACCCATCTCGAATTTCACCTGCATAGTGTAAAATTGTCACTATAGTTCCTAACTTAAGTACGGTATGTGGTTGTGACGTAAAAGATCTTACCATTTTGGAAAGTGTTCTTTTCCCTTAAAGCCTTTTTCTTCTGCATCTCCTCCAGCTCTCTGCTGATCTTTCTCTTCTCCGCCTCCAGGGCGTCAACAATCTTCGCTTGACACACACGGTGTTCCTCCATCGCCTGGAGTGAATCATGGTAATGTACACAACATTAAAACCCACCAGGCCAGAACATTATGCTCAAAGCCAAGCTCTGCCACAACTCAAAACACATCCCAAATGGCCCATCAGTTAAACATAAAACCTGATGTCAGCCTATTTACTTGAGCTTCTCAAGCTCGTTTTAGATTATCAGAAATCAGGAGAACGAGCAAATGAGGATAAATGTGAAAAGCTAAGTGAAATAAAGTCTGCTATTTCTCTTCTCTCAAGATATTACAACTCTACCACCCACTAGTGTGGATCTCAGACTTGAAGCAAAATTGTTAGTAACTAGGTAGTAGAGACCTGTGACGTTGTTTTTATTAGGATATTTTAAAAAGGCCACTGGACATTAACAGTGGAAAAAAGCAGGTCAAAATTTTGGATGGATAAGAACCTGCCCAGCACAAAGACAAATTCCAAAGAACATAAACAAGTCAAGTCGTCTCAACAGGAAATTTAACATTCCCAGGTGTTGGTCCTGACCTGGGACTCCATGTGCAGGCGGAGGCGTTTCTTCTGGGTGTCCACCTCCTGTTCCAGCTCTATCTTGGCCATCTTCAGCTCTGCCATCTGGGTGGCCACCCTCTGTTGGTTTACCTCCTGTTGACGCTTCCGCTCATTCTCTTCAATCTTAAGAAATTATGACATGACATTTCTCAGTGGAGGAACGATTGTTAAGTATTATATAAGGTTTTACAACATGTAATCTTAGTGTTGTGTACCAGCTCTCTCTCTAGACCACGGATCCTGTCCTCATAGAGAACCCTCTGATCAGACAGCTCCTTCTGGGCCACCTCTTTTGCCATCTGGATTCCCTGCATCATCTCTTCTTTGGCCTTCAGGTGGGCTTCTTCAATTTCTGCCTCCAGCCTGCGACACACAAAGTTGGCTTTAGGGGAGGTCCCACTTTTAACAAACTATATATCTTTAATCTGCTCGTATTTACTCACTGAGCCCTTTGAGCTGCGAGTAGTTCATTTTTGGCAAATTCAAAATCTTTGTGTCCGTCGCCTGCGCCTGTCCAACACGATACCCGCTTCCCAGACTGCACTTCAGCTGGATGGTTAAAGCGGAAGTAATGGTCTCCACCCAGAATCAACCTGTCACCCTAAGAACCAGATGCACGGGCAAACGTGAGGAGAGTGAAACTATTTGTAATATGCTCAGGTAAAACGGGTATTTTACTTTCCGATCTACTCACATGGTGTAGGACAGTGGAATCTGAGATGAGGTTCCCATTAACAAAGGTCTTGGCACTTTCCATGGGAGTGACGCTCACGGTACCATGGATGTTGGTTATGACACTGGAAAGATAAAAATCAACAATTACTGATTTAACAGTTGATAGAAAAATTAAAATACAATTTTAAAATGATAAAATTTATGTTAAGTTTATCTTGAGATTATTTATGAACAGTAACTTATTTAACTTTTACATAGACATAGTCTTTTTCTTACTGCAGAGGTGCACTTGTCAAGACTGTACCCATACAATGTATATATCTTTACAAAATGCCATTGTTTTCACATTACAGACGTATTATCTCACCAGTGTTGGTCAGCGATGAGAGCCCCAGTCAGCTGAATGTCATGGCTGGAGCCAGACTTGAGTTTGCCTACTGTGGTTTGACCCTCTTTGATCATGTAGAGAAGCATCTCAGACAGTTGAGGATCCTCGTTCAGGTTCACCAAGTTGGGAAGACGATTGTCCACCTTGAACGTCACACCTGCTTTCTAAAGACACGCAACAGCGAGAATGTTTCTTCAGTCACTACTTTGACAATCACTGCACTGTTGCAAATTGTAAATGAGAGTCTTGATACTTCAGGTGAAGTTTAATATAGTACATATAAATAAGCCATAAATGTTCTGTTGTAAATTACCTGCAACTCTTTGGTCTCCTCACGTTTACGTATTTCAGCTTGTTCCAGTTTCTCCCTCCATGCTCTGCCAGGAATTTAAAACAATTATAGAAGTTTTAAAACAAATCTGAATTTGCTCTCCATATAGAAATACATTATCAATGTGACATAAGTTGGAAACACAAATCTAAAAGAATATCAATATGCTCCATATGTAACAAGGAATATTAAGAATCGCTTCACTATTAGGATTGTCTTGTACGTGGAAATCCTACAAAGCTACAAGTTTCCACTACAATCCCCTTAAAACAGAGCATGACAACTACAGTGCGGGTTTCAATGAACAAAATCAATAAATTTGTTATGATTGCATCGATGCTGACCGATTGGCCTCGACCATTTCTCTCTCTTGCTGACAGAGTCTGCTCTTCAGTGCTGTGATCTCCTGCTGGAACAGCCTGACCCTCTCTGGTTCAATTCCCTGGGAGCTCATCTGGGCTGATCGCAGCTTCTCCACCTCCGCCTTCAGTTCTGAGACACACACAAAGTATGTTGAAAATTAGACTGGTCAATCAATCAATCAATCAATCAATCAATCAATCAATCAATCAATCAATCACAACACAGCATCAAGAAATATCCCTTAAGTGTGACAACATACAGTACATGTTGGTGTGACAAGATGCTCAGCCCTACAAATCATACACTGCAGATAACATGCTTGTCTGGAACAGAACCAAGCACAACAACATTATCCTATCCTAAAATTCCCACAAAATGTTTTACTCATTTAACAATTATTATAACTGTTGAAATAATTGCAGTTTGATTGTTCTTGCACATCATTCAGGACCAGTCCAATATATTTCAACAGCTGTGAACAAATGTAAATTAGATGAATAGTATACCAGTCAGCATAAAGGGTCTTTGACAAATCTGAATATTTTAGCAATGACAGTTACTGCTAAAATCTACAGAAGTATTGACCCGATTTGTAAAGTTCAAGTTGTCTTCACTTTGAGCGCCTCTCACAAACTGGAGATGTGAGAGAAATCCACAGCAAGAGCTCCCCTTAGTGCTTAAAACTTCAAACAGCAGCACAATCACCTCATGAAAAATAATCCTTGCATGACAGTTAGCCGCCATGTGCAGATGACAGTGCATAAATATGGCCTGGAGACAAGGTTAGGGCCCAGCCTTAATTGAACTGGGTAGTACATAAGACGGTGATGGATAGATGGGCAGACAGGAGGGTATGTGGGAGAGACGGAGGGAGAAGATCAAGAGCAAGACACGAGCAGTAAGACAGACGTGCGCATATAAAGTAAGAGAAAAGACATACAGACAAAGACAAAGTGATACAGAAGTTAAGAGAACTAGATGAAACCAAGACAAAGAATCGATGAATGGTTTGTTGAGATAATATGTGCGTGGAATTAAACCAGTGATTTTTTTTTAAGGATTCCCCTTCATGGTCACGGCACAGAAACGCCATTGGGTTTTCCCGATGAATGGGGACATGCAGGTATGTGATGCTGTGAAAGATGGCAGTTATTCAGTTCAAAAAAGAAAGTCTTTTTACATAAAAACATCCACCGATTCTCTTTGAGATCCTTTTTTTTTTTTACCTCATGGATAGAACCATTACATTCCCTTCTGTTGTAGAGACAGAAGGGAATAATAGGCCATATGTTTTTTTAAGTCTCAACCTCGCATCGGGGGGTCAGTCATGTACAGACAGGTACACAAACATATTAATAAAACATAATGAAACGATTAACTATCTTTTATTATATTTTAGGTTTAGAGCAATAAAAATGTTGCGCAAATAAACAGGTTTAAAAAGTCTGTTAGACTTGGATCAAGTGAGCTTTTTGGTTGAGGAGCGACTGACCTCTGATGAGCTTGGCACTGGTGTCTTCGTTGACCTTGGCCACATTGATGATTGTTCGAGCCTGTTGGGCATAGCGCAGAGTGCTTAGGCTTTCCTCCACATTGCTGCCTGCTGGGCTCAGCGTGGCGATCATAGCCGTCTTGGAGTTACCTCCAAGACTCTCTTTCAACAGCCTGCAGAGGAGGAGAGTCTGGATTAAACTTCAAAGCTAGAAAATAATGCTAACTGGGTCAGAGTTTTAGTTATTGTATTTTTATTTATGTCATGTGTATGTATGTGTGGGAAACCATGACTGTTTTCTTATGAAAAAACAAAAGCAAAAGATAAACATTGTGTTCTACAACAGCTACGTATGCACAAGCACACTGATCTCTCACCATGTGAGGACAGACTCTCTGTATGGTATGAAGACCTTTTTCCTTGTCAGTGCTTGTTCAGACAGGGCAGAGATGACCTTTCCAAGGGTAAGCAGGGATTTGTTGATGCTAGCACCCTCCTGTAATGACACAAAAAAGCATTTGTTTTGAATCAGAGCATATGTAAAAAGGCAGTTTACGAAACAGAAATGCTGGACGTAACCTTAACCCACTATAAGAAGATCAATTTTAGTCTAAGAATTAAAAAGGCCCTCATAAATAGCAGGGCCTGAAGATAATTTTTACAATCACAAAAACCTAGAAGGAAATATCATCGGCCCATGTGGCATTTTCATTCTAATAAAATGAAATACATACAAATTAACAATGACACAAAATACAGAAAAGTACATTCTCATTTATGCGCCACAAACTAGTGTGTGTGCACGCGTATGTACCCTGAGTCTGTCTCCACTTGTCTGGGCTGAGTTACAGCGTTCACTGCCTGCGAGGTCCACCAGGTTGATCTTGCTGGTGATACTGTGGTCGTGTTCCTCACCCTCCACAAACTCTGTCTGTACACATACACGCACAGAAAAACAAAGTACAAGTGTAACGCTCAACTGAAACACATGAAAGACTTTGAAAGACTAGACAGCATTTTATTGTGTGTTTGATAATGACAGAGTTAAGGTCAAGAGGCCATACCTTGGTCTGGGTCATAACCAGGGTGAAGACAGAGTGAGACCTGGAGCTCTTGTCATTCATTCCTGTAGCTGCTGTGGCTCTCTGCTTGTTGCCGAGCTGAAGCCATCCCTAAAACACAACGCCAGTGTGAATTATAACTGAATTGTTTATATGATACCAATACCATTTTGTTTCCATGCTACCCTTTGGATATACAGCAACTCTACAGCTCAGCACGTATCTGCAAGCTGTGCCTGCGCTGTACATTATGATTCAGTCAAACGTGGTGTGTCTGTACTCCGTGGCCTCTATGTCTATCCAGCACTGAACCTTGACTTCCTCCATCATTCAAAGTTGTTCAAAGAAGCATCAACTGAAGGCCACAGATCAGACAGAAGTAATCTTGACTGCAGGTTCAACCCACCTGAATGTCATTGTAGGAGCTCACGACATTTCTGTAGGGAAATTTTAAAAAGAAAAAAAGTGAGCAATTGTGCAAATCACACCATTCAAGAATGTTCTTTTGGAGGCCAAAGAAAGAAAGAAAGAAAGAAAGAAAGAAAGAAAGAAAGAAAGAAAGAAAGGGTTTTCTTACGTAGAGAGCTCAGCAACATAGGGACCGTGGACTGGATGTTCCCTCACCCTCAACTAGAAATAAAAAACAAATCAACAGGGTTTTATCTTGATGGATTCATAGGTTATTGTACAACCCTAAACTATATCATTAGACATATTTTCAAATAGATGTCCATACTTGTATTTATAGACAGGGAAGTCTTTCCAGCAGCAGTTTTAGCATGAACTTTCAAATTTAGGATGCGTCACAAAATTTAAAATGCTAATACTTGACTGGGTAATGAAGTGTATTATAGTCATATGTAAGTACTTACTGGCATCCTCCTTTGGTTTGGCTCATCTCTTGTCACAAGGAGATCATGGATCTTCTCATTGTACACTTCAAAGTAGCTCATCTCTACATGGCATTTGACCTGAGGTGTGACAGGCCAAATTGGTCATTTGATGAATCACATGTTCCATGTTATAAGACTTGAACATGTTACACATGTTCAAGTCTTATAATCTTTAACATTTTCTGGACAAAATGTGACAATTTACCTCCTCATTTTCCATGGTGGCCAACTTAGAAAAAAGTTCACGGCAGAAACGTGGGATAACTCCTGCCTCTTCTCCAAAGCCCATCATCCTGTAAAACGAGTCAAAATACCAGTTGTTTGATACAATTTCAAAAATATAATGCACTTCAAGCTCAAAAGATGCGAGAGGACAGTGATTCAATGAAAAATGAATGACTATAATAAACTAAAACCAAAATAACTTACGTGTATGACTTTCCTGAGCCTGTTTGGCCATAAGCAAACAGACAGGTGTTGAATCCCTCAAAGGCCCTCAGTAGCAGAGGTCTGGCCAGGGTCTCGTACACTGTCTGCTGGCTGGCAAATGTGTGATCACTCTTATCCACCGAGCAGAAAGAGAAGTCATAAGTGAAGGAGTAGCTCTGTTTGGACTCTGGATGTTGGACAAGAGTCTCCTGGTGGTTCATAAAAATGACCTGCAACGCCTTCTCTGCCTTCTCCCTGTAACAAAACCAGAAACATTCAAGAACACACAATGTATGATAAACGTCCTACCCTGGGTCATCATATTTTAGACCCTGCAATAACTTTTAGAGACCCACACACTTTAGATACCAGGTGTCAGACAACTTGAGCGTTGCATTGCATACCTGGCATTGAAAGGGCGGACACGGACAGCCACAGTCACTGCGCTGTTTTCCATCTTAAATGAGTCCTGCTGCTTCAGAGCCTCACTGGGACGATGCAGCGTCTGCTCGGTGGGTGCTGGAGCAGGGGTGCAGGTCTTAGTCTGGGTCACGTCTCCTTTTTGGCTCGAGGTGGATGTGGATGTGGATGTCTTCCTCACCTGCTGCGCAGCGTTTGCCTTGTGCACACCTGTGGACGCCTTGCTCACTCGAGGGGCTGGGACAGGTTTATTGTCTTCAGCTTGCTGTGCTCGGGGTTTGGGCCTTTCTAGACTTGCGGACTTGGCTGCAGCTGGTTTAGAGGTTTCTTTCCCTGCCAGCCTCTCAAAAACATCTCTCTTGGCTGCGATTTTCTCAAACGGGGTCTTCTTAGTGGGGGTTTTAAAGGTGTGGGCCTGGTCCTCCAGTTGCCTAACTGTGGAGGAAGGCGTCTTGCTGAGCCCCAGCCTCCCTTGATTTTCCTCAGGAGCTTCTCTGGCTTTGTTTTTAGTGGCAGCCTCCCTTAAACTCATGGACCTGAATAAACTTGGTGTCCTGCCGTTTGGTTCACTGAGGATTTTCTGCGTTGGCTGCAGGCCAGCGCCGCTGACCCCACGCTGGCCATGTGAGTTTTTACCCATGGAGGGAGTCCTGGTCCGGCGCTGCAGCGTCAGTCTCTTCTCCGGGGCTGGCGTGGTATTCTGGCTGCTTTCGACCATGGTTTTATCTGCTGTTTCAGTCCCGGTCTTTCTCCTTGACCGCCTCTGTAGGGTGAGTCGGCTCCGGTAAGGAGTGTGCTGGCTGCTGCCGCTCTTTGACAGCGCAGAGATGACAAAGGTCCTGTTAACCTGCCGGCTCTTATCGGATAATCTGCTGTCTTCACCCGCAGAGGCTTCGGATGCAGTGTCGCTTTTCCCCAGTGTTGTGTCCGTTGCTTTTCGGTCAGCCAGGCGCTCTCTGCCCGCCGGTGTCCTGGACGATGGTGTTGACATAAGATGGTCATAAAAAGCTGTATGTTTCCTGGCTTGTACACTAAATAACGACATGGCTGCGGGCAGCTAAAAACAAAAAAACAAACAAATAAAAACGTTTACGTTTTAGCTAACTGCGCTAACGATAACTCCGCTTTTTTACTCAAACTACAACACTACAGGAAATGAAACGTATATAAACGGACGCAACTACAGCTCGCCATGTTAATAAAATAAACTAAGTATAAAGGCATTTGAGTAAAATATAAGCTGTGTCCACACTAACAGAGCTACTTTTGTTTATAATTGTCCCCTCTTCCGCCTTCGCCCGCTTCAATTTCAAATCGTCTGCGTCAGTGGCAGCTGATTGGCTGAAATCTTGGCAAGTTTTACGTCACGCCTCGGTGCAGAGTACCCGAGACTGACGCTAGGTGGCAGCACAATCAAGGCTAAACGGTCGTGAAGCCAATTACACTCCTGGAATAAACTGTAAAATGTAATCAACTTTAGTACTACTCATGTTTTCCTTTCTAAATTTAGCACTTTGCCGTTAGAAAGGTGACGTACACTATGTGGTTTAAACAAAGTCTGAATTGTAGCCTACTAGATCTGCTGAGGCGTGCTGTGAGATATGATTGAGATAACTCAATAATCTCCAAATTTAGAGATCTAATGTTATGCTTAATTCAAGTCTTTGTATACGGCCTATTTGTTTTGTATGTTGTATCCATGATATTTTTGCATCCCATTGTTGTTGTTGTTTTTTTATAGATGCCTGCATCTTTTTGTCGCTTTATATATATATATTTAGCAGTATATCTTTTTTTTTTTACCTAACTGATCATCAATTAAGACACCAAGAGTACACCACAGGAGTGGGAAGCAAGACTCTCTAAAATGTAGCGCCTGGATTGAGGAAGATACAATATATCTCTACAAAATTGCTTCTTTTGTTTATTTTTTTTGAAAAGACAGCATACAAAATAATGTACAATATAGAACATAAACATTTAGTACTTCTTCAATAAATAGACAGCACCATCGCAGTAATGAAAGGAGGAACTTGCTACTTCTTGCGAGCATCATGTTTCCTAATGATGTCTATGATGTTGTTTTGGGTGACAAGTGTGTCTTCAGGTTTGCTCCTTTGTCGTTCCCTCCTCTGCTGCTCATGGAGGTGGGGTGAGTTTAAGAGCTGTGGAGGCAGGATGGATCCCGTGGGCTTGACCCTGTTCACCACCTCCAGGAACAGTCGCTTGTTGTTGTTGTTGACAAAAGTAATGGCCGTTCCCCTGTGTCCCAGCCGCCCTGCTCTGCCCATCTGGATAGGAAGAGATGAAAGTGGGAATATACTACTTTCATCATAAAAAAATAAAACTTTATGATGAACACGTCCCCACATCAGTTATTACTAACCTGATGGACGTACTCATCCATTGTATTGGGCATGTCAAAGTTAACCACCAGTTTGACGTTGACCAGGTCCAGTCCTCTGCCCAACACTCCTGTACTGATCACCACCTCAAAGTCTCCATCCAGGAGACCCTGAAAACACCACAGAGGAGAGCACACATTGAACTGGTGGACACGTTTAGTATGATAACCACTCTACAAGGGCTGTAAACATTCGTGAGCAGCATGACACATAATTCGTGTGCATGCATTATCCAATGCGAAAAAAAAAACTACCCCACTTTCATCTCGGATTTACTCGAAAATAGAATTTTCCACAAAGTTTGGGCTACATCGTCCGATAGATGAGTTATTACACTAATGTTAGGACTCAGAGTGGAATCGAATTCATTTTTCTTTTCTGTACACCTTTAAGAAGCCACTGGTTTCTAACAAACTCAAATTTAAGAATAAACTCAAATGAATAAACTATGAAATCTGATGGCTGCTCCATTTTTATTTCTGTTTTTACTGAGAATGGTGACCAGCTGTTGGCATCTGAAATTAAAATCAGGATTGTGTTTTGCCTTACTACAGCCACTATGTTTTACTTCTCAACTTTGCTTTTCCTTGTGTTTTCAGAGTTGCTTTTTCCAAAGTAGTTGTGGTTTGAAAACCACAGCTCATCTGGCCTTCATGTTTTTTTAACAAAGAGGCTGAGCGAATGAGATGGTCTGTTAGTTCTTTCAGCCTTGATATAATAATAACATTAAAATCCTTGTGCATTCAATATCCTGATAAAAGCAGCAGAGTTATGTCTCAGCTCTGAGTGGCTGTGCTCTACCAGCTAATGGAAAATCAGGAACAAACCCTCCTGTGGACACCAGAATGGGAGCACAGCTAGTTATCCACTTGACTGTGCATGCCCTGGCTGCCACTGGACTCACCCTTAGGATGCGATTACGTTCCCACTGGGTCTTGTCAGAGTGAATCGCCACTGTATTTAGGCTGGTCACCTTGGCAACAGCCTCACACAGCAGATCGGCCCCCAGTTTACAGTCTACAAACACCACCACTGGAGGGTGGTACAGCTTACTGTCCTGCAGAGCCACATAGAAAGACAGAGTCAACAGGGATTTAAAAAATACATGTTTATATCTCAACATGAAAACTTTTTCAATAACTACAGTGCATACAGATTCAGCCACTATGTACAGCTATTGAGTGCTTGTAAATAGGTTGTATATTATTAAAGCAGAAGTAAGCAATATTTTTGTGTTAATAAGTCTTAAATAGTTATATCTTCCGACAGCAATCACTTACATAGAGTGTTTGGACCGAAACACGGGTCTCTCAGTCACTCTGCTCTGCTCTGAGCCGAGGAGAAAACTTTTCTCGTATCCTACAAGTTTTATCCAATGAGGAGAGAGAACGGCATGAAGTGCTGTGTGTGCAGCCAAGGGATGCGCCTGAATGTGGTGACGTAGGGACGAGGACCAATAGATCCATGACGAGGGCGGGGGCTGCTAACTCCATCGGCTGACAAGACGTTATGGTGCGTTCAAGGCAACCCGTAACTCGTGTTTTTCCGACCTGTGAAGTCGTACCAGTTCGATCTGGTACGACTTCACGGGTCGGAAGTTACGAGTGGCCGTTACAGTGACTTTCACAGGTAAAACAGGTCGGAAAAACACGAGTGGGTTGCCTGGAACGCTACAAAGTCGTAAGTCGTGACTTGAAGCTGTAATTTACGGTTTCAAAAGCCGGCCTGGAACGCAGCATTAGCCAAAACGACCGGATCGCTTACTTCTGCTTTAATGCTATATGCTATATTAATGCTAATCATTCAGCAGTGGAGCAGCTTCAGCTAGTGACCTACACGTTCAAGGAAAATAAGTAATGACTGGCTGACATGCTCAGAAACGATTCCATTTACCTGGCTGGATATATACTGTATCAGGGTTTTTCCAACTAAAACATGTTAACTGGGGGATGTAGCAGAGCCAAGTGCTAAATGCAGCCAGACTTTAACAGATGAGTGAAAACCACTTCCCTACTTCTCTCCCCTGTCCCAGTATATTTACTGCCTTCCTACCACGATCTTGACAGAAGGGCTTTACACAGCCTAAATAAATGTTATGAGAGTGAGCTTTTCATGTGTCTTCCTTTTCCCTGAATCCAACTTGTTATTTCCCTTGTTAATGAATCAAGTGTCTCTGCCTACAGCATCGGGGAAGGTAAAGTGATAATGATGAGGCTTCTGTGTTAAATTAAATTCAGCTCATAGGCCACTGATCTGGCTTCAGTTGGTGTGTGAACTTGGTGTGTGAACTTGATCTTCTGAGTTAAGTTTGAGTAAACAATATTATGCTGTAATGGCACTGGCATATGAACAATTTGTAACCAAGTCCCATCCACTCCAGAGTTTTGTTTTTCTATGGATGTCCCCTCTAAATCCAGTCTAACAGCCCAATGATCCTACAGGAATCCTGCAGGACCCACCCACTAAAGTGCTCAGAGATGGTGCTGGATTAAATAACAGCAGTCACGAATAGAAAAAAAAATCTCAATCACAACATCCCTTTAGCAGAAAATCTCCTGTTACTCACACAATGGTCTAACCACACTTCTTCACCGAGTCAACTACAGCAGACCTTTCCTGTCCTGCCCTGTATAAATGGTACAAGCCATTGCTGGGATTCCTGGAGTGGGGCCATGACTCAGGACCCACCCATTTCCTCCAGACGGGGGCCAGGGCAGCAGCAATGGCTGTCTAAATATGGTGTAGTGAGGAGACCAGTCTATGCAGCTTTAGGAATCCCCACCTTTAAGCAACTAGTTCATAAAATACCAAGCTGGTACCAGTGCATGTCGAGACTGAGCGATGAATCGAAGCTGAGACAATAACCCATTTTCTATGTACGTCTCTACCAGAGCACTTTCTGGTTTGTCTTGGCTACACAAAAAAAAGAAGAAGAAAAAAAGACTATGAAAACAGCTGACTAGTTAAAGAAAGCTTTGTTTGGAATTGGAAGCACTAGGACAAAGATACTCTACCCAAAATCTCTGTATTAAGGTTTTAGTGAGAACTGGATTTGTTGAAAAAACATAAGAAAAACCATCAATTATTGGAACCACCACGCCTCACAGAGTTATTGAGTGGAAATCTAAACAGGTTGCAACCTACATTGAGAATCTCAAACAGCTTCTTCTTCTTGGATGGCTCCTCTACCCAGAGCAGGATTTGTCTGACATTGGAACAAGGCTGGTTCTTCTCTCCGATGGTAATACGGACTGGATCACGGACCAGACGAGCCGCAAGCTCCTCTGTCCCTTTTGGGATGGTGGCCGACGCCAGCAGAGTCTGGTGCTCTTCAGGGACTTTATCCAGAACCTCCAGCACCTGCTGCTGGAAGCCCATCTTCAACATGGTGTCCACCTACAGCAGACATCGCAAATACATGTGGACTGTCCACATCAAAACAGTGTGGCTTCTACACACTAAACACTGCACAGTGGGACGATTCAAGTTTTTCTCAGTGCAGCTCTTATATAGTCACAGTTTTACAGCATGTTTTGGGATATGATGTGATATTTGTCAAAATTAGCAATTAAAGCCATTTTTCGCTAATCACAACTTAATTAAATTTAAGTAAAGTCATTTCAGAGCTGGTATCCTGGAGGATTTTTAGAACCAACTGTTAGATTCTGACAGCGCCAGTCACTTGAAACATTACTGTCCTTGATGCATCTTACTGAAAAAGAAAAATCAAATACTGGTATTTAAATGAAACCTGTTAATCTAAAATTACAGGTCCTTTGTTCCCAGAAGCACAACATTCTAATTTGCTGAACTCCTACACTGTGTCTGTCATACCTCATCAACCACCACAATCCTCACTTTGTCCAGTTGCACCGCTTTCTGTCTCAAGATCTCAAGGAGTCGCCCAGGGGTGGCTATGACAATCTAAGGGGATTAGAGGGAGAGCTTAATTAAGAAAACTAAACAGTTATATAATTTAATGAGAAAATGTTTTGATGAAAAGATTTATCAAATACTAGGGAAAAAAGTAATGTATTCTGTACTGTACTTTGATGCTGGATTTGAGGCGATGGAGTTGCGGGGGAAGTGGCATGCCGCCCACCAGTAGGGCAGTTCTCATGTTGGGAAGGCATTTCACCAGTTCTTTGCACTGTCTCTCTATCTGAATGGCCAGCTCCCTGGTGGGAGTCAGGATCAGAGCCACAGGGCTGCGCACACTCTGAGCTGGTTTCTAAAACAAAAAAATGTTCAGCATGTTAATAAAAATGAAAGTAGTGTTTTCAACACAGTTTATCTTAAAAGTCTCTCCTTTATAATAATAATAATAATAATGATGATGTTAATTCTCCTTCGTAGGTAATTCCTTTTAATTGTCCCCTAAGAACAAAATGTGGCATGCAATAAAAAACACATCTGCAAGCCGTTTTAATGGAAACAATAATCATAAATCCAAACCACTATTATATTCCATCCTACCTCAGAATGGCAATTAAGTTTTCTACAGATTAAAACTGCAGGGCTCCAGGCTGTGTCTAAATTTGAGACAGTGCAAGTAAATTTTTCATCTACTTGCACATTTGCAACCAGTAAATGTACCTTTTTTTTTTTTTTTTTTTTTTTTTTTACACTAGTGTAACATGGAAGGGACAACTCAAAGAATCTGGTATCTGTCATCACAGGTGGAAGACCAATGTGTGTGAGGATCATGAATGAAAAGGAAATGTGACAATTTGCTTTGCAAGTCGATTTACAGTGTGCGCCCCTAAATTTTCTGCTTGCGCTCCTAAAATTTTAAGTAAGGGGATACTGTGCTCCTGGTAAAAAACGTTAGTCTGGAGCCCTGAACTGATCTGTGTAGGAACAAGCAGTTTTACTACTATACCTCAAGTGCTCTCACTACCACTGGCAGGAGGAAGGCCACAGTCTTCCCTGAGCCTGTGTCAGCGCTGGCGATCACATCCCGGCCGCAGAGACCAACAGGCACCATCTGCATCTGGACCGGCGTGGGCGTCTCGTAGCCGGCCTTCTTCAGGTTCCCAATCAGTGTGGCAGGGAATGCACAGTGTTCAAACTCAATGATGGGTCTCCTGACATCTGTCCCCTGGGTTTCAATGCCCAGCTCCTGTTTAATGCGCTGCACCTGTTCATCTGAGAGGCCTGCTATGAATCGATCTTCCCTGTAGGAATACCCTGCTTCACTTCCACCCGTCCCACCAGTGTCAGCTGCAGGCTGCGGAGGCTGAGGAGTCCTTCCATCTCTGTTTTCATCCTTACGATTAAACGCATCTGCCCCAGTCCCCATTCCCATTTGCACCAAATGGTTAGCTTTGCATTCAAGACTGCAAACATCATTGTCTGTGCTGTCACAAATGTACTCCCCATAGCGACCACACATCACACAGACAGGTTCCCCTGGCTCCGGCCATCTCTGGCTCTTTTTGAATGATTTGACCGGCTCCTCTTCCTCCTCATCCTCCTCCTCCTCCTGCTCTGTTTCACGTGGGGAAGACTTCCGTCCATCATCAGGCACTGAGCTCTCTGTCAGATCTGCAACTCCACTTGCTTGCAATGTCCCTTCATGTGTTTTGGTATCCCCACATTGTTCCTCCTTGTGAACAGGCGTCTCTGAGGTACCTTCATCTTTCCTCTCATCCTGCTCTGCCTTGCTTTTCTTACTCAAAATTTGTCCTGATGCCTGTGCTGGTCTCTTCACTTTCAGTGCTCTTGGCATAAACATTTTTAGGGATTATCAATATGTCTCTACAAAGGGGGAAAAAACACATGTAAACATTCAGTTGTAATGTCAAAGATTTAGTCAAGTTCCTCAAATGAGTTCTTGTTTAGTAACAAAGATGAGATAGGACCAAGTCCGTGTCTTATCGATTTGCACCGCGTGACAAATCCGTCTTTAGTGATATATACAAAGACAAATGTAACTCCTGACTTCTTAAACCAGGGTTCGGACATGACTAACTCATAAATGCCCGGCAAGTATCTTCGCTGAGTTTAAAAGCACTACACATACCTCCTTGCGTCAAATCTTCCAACAGTTCAAAACAATCACCGACGCAAACTGATGACGTTTATCGCATGGCACGTCGGGAAATGTGGTTCGCAGCACAGCCTCTCCGCTGTGCTTTAGTTTGATAGTGACCGTGTAATTGGCTTATTGTTCACAAACTTAATTGTCATATATTTTTATTAAATATACGAACTATTAACCTATTAAACGTTTAATATTATAAGGTATAATGTGAAGTCATGTTTTCCATTGAGGGTGGTGGATGTGACTGGGGAATTGGGCTTTAAAAGTCAATATATCAAAAGGAATGACAATGGTTTGGAATAAAGCCAATATGATAGAGAGAACCTTAAAAAATGTCCAGATTTATGTAATTAACACCCAGTCCAGCTTTGTTTTCTTGCTTTACATGCAACCTACCCTGAACCTACCCTCTTTTATGTGCTACATTCAAGTGTCTATTGTAAAGTCGACAATTCCCTTTATACTTCACACAGCAGCCGTGTGGTAGACCGATGTAGGTATTTAGTAGCGTTTCTCTTTCTGCTGTCATTTTCCAGATATTTATTGCAGGAAAATGCATTAGGCTATAGACCCAAAGCTATTGTTACATTTTTTTTTAACTATTCATTATCACTTCATATCAATAGATTTGTTAATTTTAACCAGTTTACGTCATTCCATCCGATCTAGTGCAGTAAAATATGTGTTTGTACCGTTCAAACTAAAGAACTGAAATAAAAGTTTTACTATTTCCTACGGTCGCTGAAGACGACATTCGCGCATGCGCATTGTGCAACAAAGGTGCAGGGCTTGGAGAGCCACAGTGCGGCAGGAAAACCGCACCACGGCACCAAGAGACTGAATAGAGGAGGGACTGCTAAACACGTAGGCTATCCATTCAAGAATACATGGACATGAAAGGCAGGAGCCGTCTGCTCCCAAAGAACCCAAAGAATGGAAATTTCTCCGCTTTCACTCCGGTCAAACAGCTTTCTTTTTTTCCACTGAAACCCAAGGAAACCTTCCCAGCTCGGTCCGACGGAGCCCATTTGAACTGGTAGGGAGCAGAATGGATGGAAAACACCAAGACTAGCGATTCATTGTGTCAACAAGACTGAAAAAATACGAAAACACAGCCAGCCTAGCGTTTCATGACTGAAAGAACCTGTGAATAATCGTCGGAAAGACACCGCATCTCTCCATTTAACTCTTCTATTTATTGTTTTCCACGAAATTCCACTAGTGGGATGCTTCGGCGCTGTGTGGTAGCTTCCTAAGGTCTAACCGTATAATTGAGGGAGAAATATGGGAGAAGTTCAGGACGTCAGGGATTTCCACAAGACCTTCGTTGCTCCAGCAATAAAGTCTTTTGAGCACTATGAGTTCTCCAGAGCCAAAATCTGTTGCAGCCTCACATGGCTGGTGGCCAAAGCGTACGGGACAGGTAGGTGTATTTACTGTACCTGCACGCTGCATGCATGTTATCACTGCAATCTGTGCTTTCTTTTAAAGGGCATGTCTGTCATCAACTATTAACTCATTTCTGCAGAACCTGATGAAACACACGGGTAATAGGTGTGTACATTTTGAATCTGAATCGACGTCATGGAGTCCTATATAGGTCTCACTATTGATTTCCGGAGGCAGTTGTATTCCCTGAAGAGATATCTACAGTGTTTTTCCATCAGTGGTTCACGAAAACCATTGTGCTCTGTTGCTGTTTCCCTGTGCGGATCATGTTAAATTAATTGTCTATTGGACAGACAGTAAATATTACCCCCCCCCCCCTAGGAAATATGAAACCATCAGCTCCACTGGAAGCCACTGATCAATAAATATGATGTTCTTCTGTTCAGTGGAGAGCTAGAGAGGTGTGAAGGTGTCCCAAATTATGTCACCCTCTGCTGCATCCAAGGCAAATTTAGAAAGAGACATCACACTTGGGACTTTTTGTACATTTTCACCAGGGTATATAGAACACAAGGGCTGTGCTTGTGGACATGAATGTAGGTTAAAGAAAAAAGTTATTAGGATGAAGCCAATAAGCATCATGATAACAAAATGTATTTTTATTCCTTCTCAGTTTATGACTTGTTTGATTTGTGTGTGTACTGTATGTTGATCATCTGGCAGTATATGATATTTAAAGGGTTAAGTCTTTTGCAGTCACAATATAGATAAAAGAGCGTTTTCACCACCACTGCATGATGTAGTAGGCCTATCTGAAGTATTAAAAATGCATGCCTCATAGAGAGGGCATGTTAATGCAAGGAATGTAAGGATATAGCCTGGTTCCATACTGACGAGTCACCACCCACATCACCAGCAATGCAGTGAAAACAAAATGGCAATTGAGTGTGATAACTGGTCAGTAGAGACTCACCTCACACAGCATCAATCTAGGATTCAAAACAGAGATTAAAAGGACCAATTGTGGTTGCATAGCTGACACACACTGCACAATCAAAGCAAGGCAGGTCTTTTTATGCAAAATATGATTTCAGATAGGTGTTATGAATGAACAGATGTGCACAGCAGTGATGGATTTAGGGTGGACATAGTCATACTGTTATATGTAACTCATTGTTTCCCTCTTTTGTCCATCAGCTGGATTTACAACAGTGTGGTTTGACAGTGACAATACTCAGTCAGTACAGGAACTCCTCTCCTCACTCCTCCTCTTATTGTGCCTCTGAGCTATGGTGGCTTCTTCCTTTAAGTCACATTTCAACATAAGTCTATAATGAAGACATAATACATCGTGATATAACACACCAGGGAATCAGCCTGTGTTATATACCCTTCAAAGTGGAAATGTGCTATATTCTTATGCATATTTTTTACCCTTAAGAAGTTGAAATGCTTATACAATCAGTAGATAATGCAGAAAGTGCTCTGAAAATATAGGAAGCATGCAGTTATTTAAAAGTTTAGTTCTGAAAACATCTTAATGCCACTGATACAATTCCTGCTTCTTTCTTTAGTTCTTATTAATAATAATAATAATAAATTGTATTTATAGAGCGCATTTTCACCTGAAGAACAAGTCTCAAAGCGCTTACAATAAAGATTAGGAAAAAAAATAGAAAAGAAAAATAAAATAGAAATAAATCTATTAATCTGCTAATTTCAGTGTGTATAAAAGCGGATTATGAAATGTTTAGTGTCATGACATAAAATTATTTTTCATACTGCTGCTGACTGTTTTCCTTAATTCCCCATGTGACACATGGGATGAGCACGTATCTGTTCATGAGCCATGTGACCCACACTACTGTATATGAACTTAAATTTCAGTCATTACAGTAACTCGATGTTCATCTTTTTCCTGAAACAGTTATAAGATTTGGGCTTATAGCCAACCTGGTTAGTGTTTGAAAAGATGAATCACATCACTTAAAACACACAGAATTAAAATATGTTCCCATTAAACGCACAAAGAAGAGCAGTAGCTTGGGCTTAAAGACATTCTGCAGTATGAATGAGGCCTTGCTCCAGTTACACTGTGAAATGAAAACGATTTTGGTCCAAAGCTGGGTTCTGGAAATCTAACCTCAGGAGTTTGTTGCTGAGGTATCACTCTCTTAAGGGTCTCAGAAATAGAGTTATACGGTCAGAGTGCAGCAGCGGGTCCTGAGTTTATAATCCAGTTTGTTGTGTCAGAGTTAAACAACTTTACTCATTAGAGAAAAAAGCCCCTTTTCATACATTAAGAGTTAATTGAAGTTAATAGGGAACAATGTTTCCCACAGGTTGAGATGGTTGCCTCCTATAGCAAACAGATCCTTGATGTATCACGTCAGAGTGGGTTGCAAAACAACATTATTCATTCAAACTGAATCATGAGCACGGGAGTCACTTTCTTAATCTACTGTCTATAATAAAACTCTATGCAACATGTATTTCCAATCTGACCTTTGGAAGAAAAGTACAGATAAAAATAGTATTAAATCACGTCATTAAAAACTATCTAGGTTGACCAGAGTTTTTGCACAAAGTGAAATGATCCGTTTCATTCATTTGTTGTGATCCCCGTAATTGTCTGTTTACTGGTCACATTAAAACCAACAGTCACCCCGTATCACCAGTGCAGACAGAGTGTTATTATTCTCCTGTAGCCACAAAGCCCATGATTTATTGCCACTATGTTGTAATAGTCCAGAAAACATGAGATCTCCTGCACATCCTCTAAGTATTTTCAATCAGGGCTGAATGAAATGGGTTGATTCCAAAAATACGGCCCTCCAGAGAGAGAGAGTGAGAGGCTGAGGTAGAGTGCACGAAAAAGAGAGGGAACGGGCTTGTCTCCAGATCCCTGCCTACGCTGCTCTGAATACTTCACATGCATCTGCCTCATTACGCCAGTGCACTGCACCAATACACAGTCGAATACATGCTATTGAGATGCACACAAAACAGCAGATCATGGGCTATCAGGCGATACTATCAAACAGCACGTACTGATATGTAATGTACCACACGGCTGTGTTTCATAAGCAGAGCTCAGTTAATAGCCCCTGTGACCAGGAGTCAAAGTCAAAAGGTGCTGAATGAAAACCAGTGTAATTTTCTGTATTCTCTTATTCTCTCTCTATTAAATGCTTTGCAGATGCCCTTGAGCTAAGGCTATTAAACTCAGAGCCCCAGTGGTTTTGCTCTGTCAGCGACTGAAGGCTGAAATATTGTGAATGTGAAACAGACAGTCAGACTTTTATCCACATAAATGAATAATGATATAAAGCATAATTGAACAATTTGTTAAATTTGGAGTTTTCTGTATAGTACCGATATATATCTGATCAAGTTGAGTTTGTTTGACTGCACTGATGACTGTAGATGGATGCTTTTGTTGTGTGTTTCCAGATGTTTTGGGTTGTTTGGGTACTTAATGGCATTTAAACTAAGTGTATTTTTAAAGCTCAGCACACTGGGTCACAACACACAAGTGTTACCGCAGAAGATGCATTATAACGACAACATGAACCACGATTCTAAGAGTCAGAAATCTAAAAAAGAAAAATTCACATGTGGCCCTTATCCACAACTGCAAGCCTGCATTGAATAATAACAACAACATGAATGAAATACAGTAAAATGTCATTTGTTGTTGCTTCAGCAAAGTGGAGGCACACTACCAGCTACAGGGGTTTTGCTCTATAACTCAGCCTGACCTGTCTGACCTCCCTGAGGAGGGGGAGGGCCAGGAGAAAGATTCATTTCTTTGCCGGGATCAATAACACGGACGTAGTAGTACCTACAGGAGAAGCACATATCCTGGGTAGCTGCTACTGCCTCCGTCTGCATTTCTGCTCCATAATAAACCCACGTCCTCCTGTAGATGACCTTGTTGACAGTGGTCACCCTAAGCAGGTGATTCATCGACTGGTCAGGGTGTGTGTGCTAGTGTGGGAGGATGGGAAGAGGACTTGGAGGAGTGCAACGTTTAAGAGCATGGACATGTGATTTAATGTTTATTTTCTACACAGCAGTAACAACTCATTTGAAAGGATCTAAACATGGTTTTCTAGTTTATTATAGAGAGAGAGGGACTTGCTTTGGTTCCCATTGAAGCTACACTTTGTCTTTACAAGCAGTGGTTTGTAAAAATGCCTCCCAGCTAAGCAAACACTAACAAGAAAGGTGGCAGACAAAAGGCCGGGAAAAGAAAGACGTTTTTTTTTTAATCATATGAAGACTATCCTCCTGCAGTGGACTTGCTTGAGGAGGTGCGCACACACACACACACACACACACACGTGCAGGCTGTGTCTTTGATGAGACAGGCGGTGAGAGGGGTGTTCCCAGGGAGCTGGAAGTTGCAGGAGATACACAGACTAGTAGATGAATCGATTGGGTTCCTCCACTCCTCCTGCAGTTGCTATAGCAACCCTGAGATCTATTCACACGTATCCATGTCAAGATATTGTCAAAGCATGGTAATAAAAAATGAAGCAGACCTGCCAAAGTAAAGTAAAGGCAGGGGAATCTGCAGGGGAAAAAATAAAGTTGGTGTCACTGTACATCAGCTCATTTCAAGGCTACCTGGTTGTTAATTTGTTTATAAACTATTAATTGTGAGAAATGGAAAAAATAGTTCGCTTTTTTTTATACACAACAGCTTTTGCTAACTCACTTTTTTCTACTCTTTCATCTCATGTATTTTGCCTTTGATGGTCTGGGTTGCCAGCAACTCATTGCATGTTGTTTCTATTGAGCCACCCAGGAAGTCAGTGAATGTCTAACAGATCCCCTTTTCTCCCGCTTCTTCATACAGACAGCATCCCGTCCGACTTGAAGGATCCCTTCTACACGGACCAGTATGAGCAGGAGCACCTGAAGCCTCCTGTGGCCAGCCTCCTGCTGTCTGCAGACCTCTACTGCAGGGCCGGCAGCTTCATCCTGAAGAGCGACGACTCCAAGCCGCTGCTGGGCCACGACGCTGTGATCCAGGCACTGGCACAGCGTGGACTCTATGTCACCGACCAGGAGAGACTGGTCACTGAGAGGGACCTTCGAAAGAGGCCGCTACAAATGGTAGGAGGGATTTCGCCATTTGTTATTATCTTTTCATTTTAAGGGAGACAAGTTTGTCTTTATTATGGTACATTCCAACCTCACACAGGTCCTGTACCATACAGTGATATTTCCTTTTCTTTCCTCATTCTTTGAGGAATGTGTCATGCACATTATCTCTTTCCCCTTGCAGGCATCTTTTCATCCACGTGTGTTTACTTACTTTAAAAACACTTTCTGAAATAGCTATGTAGGAAGCAGTACCTGTATTCAGTAATTCTTTTGCTTGCATGTGCTTCTTTACAAGTTGCATCCTTACTGGCCAGCTTTCCCTGTGCAAGTTCTGATGCCACTTTTAATTAGGGTATTTTATTTTGAAATGCCATAGCACAGCACGGATAAGCAAATGATTAAAAATAGAAAATAAATCCTTTCAAAATCTTCTGATCTCTGTCAGTTAAAAGAAGCCAAACACAAGGATTTCTGAAATGAGGTTTCCATCCATTTTGCATTTACCAAACAGTAAAAGAAAATCTCATAACGGCCATTTAGAGCAATTGCACCAAACTAGTAACTGAAAAGAAGTGACAAAATTCAAAACAATAATAAAAGAGGTGCCAGTTTACGGACCGTGTGGAGATTCAAGTTGATCATTTTCCAGCTGCAAGCTGAGTTAAGGCCTCCAGTGTTACTGTGAGTGTCTCTGTCCCTCTGTATTGTCTCTCTCACAGCAGAGCTGACTTTGTAGGCAGCCTATTCAGAGAGAGAGAGGGATCCTCATTATTTTGGGGCGAAATCTCAATGGGAGGCTGTATTGCTTCAGTGAATTGCAATTGAGACATGATTAGCGCACAGTATGCCTGCAGTCTGTTTGTAGAGTCTTGCTGGTTTTAATTTCCTTTCTATGCTAATTCAAAACTTATTTAAGTTTTGTTGTGCTTTACATTTGGCATTGCAGTAAATACATATCTCGCACATATGTCACATGGTTTCCTAACTGTAATTTCACTTTGCTCTTTGACTTGTAAACACAACAGCACAATTTTGTGTTTATGTTTTTTTTCTTCTCACATTTGGGTTGCATTATTCTTTCTGTGCTGAATAAGCGTTTTACACTTGATTTTTGACCCAATGTGGATCATAACATGACTGGTTTTGCCAGAGAGCGACGGTGTGTGTGTCTGTGCATGTGCGTGTGTCAGTGAGCAGGTGGTGGTGAATGTGAAAATGAGCTGCTAGACAGCTGTGACAGCACCTTTTTAATTTTCTCCCTCCGCATTTCACTGTTCCATTTTTCAACCCGATATCCTGCATTCATTTTATTCTTATGTCATTCCCATCACTCTGACATCACCTCCTTTGTCTTCCTTTTCACCCACCACTTTCCTATTACTTATCTTCTTCCTGCCCTTTATCTGTCCCATACTTTCTTATTTCCTCATTTAATTTCCACACATTTCCCTCTGCCTTTCCTTATCTCTGCTTTCTTCCTTTCTTCCTCTTTTGCCTTCTTCCTCAATCATTCCTATTCTCTTTTCCCCACTCCTTTTCCTGAACACTCTTTTCCATTTTAGATGCCTCCCACCTTATGCCACTAATTTTTCTTGACTACTTCAATCCCTCCCTCCCATTTTACAATTCAATTTCTACCTTACAATATACTCTCCTTCTCTGGCAGAGGCAGTGGTTGTCTTGGTTTTTCTGCTCCACTGTCCTTGGATTTCAGATGAAGTGACACATGTCACAGGTCAAAATGTATTGTAGATGCACAGAAACGCTGTCCATTTAATGAGATTTCCACCAGATTTGTCAAGCAGTACTTTTCCCATAAGGATTTTGAGCACTATGAGGCAGTTTATGTGCCTTAGGTACCTGCTGCATATTGGACTGACAGCTCAGGTGTAAGGATCCTCTATTATTTAGAGGATGTTTTAAGTTGGCAGATAAGGTAGCTGACTGTCCAGGCTGAGCCCTGTGGGGCCATGTGTGGAGCAGAAAAGGCAGAAACGCCATTTCTTCTGGGAGACTAAGAGGTTCTCCTAAAATAAAAAACATGGCTGCTTTTTACTCCTGACGTAAACCGTGAAAAAGAAAGAGACTAAGCGCCCCACCTGCTGTGGTAACCGTAAGCTCCTCTAGATAAGACAACCGGCAGTGTCATTAAATGCTGCTTCGTGGCATTTTAGCAGAGCATCTTTATTTTCTGAACTCAGCAGTTTGCACAAGGAAAAGTAATTGTCAGAATAAGCAACTTTGGAGGATGTTCGAGGGAGCGAGTGGGTCAGTCAGCAACAGACTCGGATGCTGCTGATGTTTTGTCTGACGTGTGTCATAACTGAGCACATTTGCCGATGTTTTCACAAGGTTGCCAAACTGACTTCTCATCGTAGTCTTATTTTTTTTGTCTGTCTTTCTGTCACTATTCTGCCCACTCATCCTTCTGTCTCCTGCCACGTGATGGATTCCCACATGTGAAGACGAAGGCTCCAGAAATCACACTTGCCGCCCACTCGGTTGCCTACACACATTCTGACACTCTCTTTTACCTGCACTGCTCGCAGAGATAGAGCAGGAGAAAGGGAGATGCGGAGGTGGACTCGGGATCTGAAAATATTATTATAGCACTACACATTACAGCCCACATGAAGCACTGCTGTGAGCCCCATAATAGCGAAAAAGCCATTATGAAAAGGCTTTAATTGCAAAGTTTGATTACGCTTATTCTCTATTGTGTTCTTTTAAAAGTGTCAGCTCACCACCAGATAATCTCTGCAGAATTAAAAAACAATGTCTAAGCTTCAGGAATGGACAAGCTGATGTATAGTCTAACCCCGTAGCTATGGCAATGTCAAACTGAGTCTGATAAATGAAGTCAAGCCAAGGAATCTTAAAGGGATAGTTCAACATTTTGGCAAATTGGCCTATTGCCATAATCCCTAGGTTTGTTACCTTTAATTGTCGGTGTAAGATGCTTTTAGAACGGCACGGCAGAGCCGTGAGCTGCTCAGAACTACGCTATGTAGGCTAATGGGATATCTTGGTTTCCCTCATCAAGCTCATCAAATACACAATCGAACAACTCCAAAACGCTCGCGTTGCCAAAATGTTGAACTATCCCTTTAACACCTGTGCATGTGTAAGTGTGTTTTATGAGTATTGGTACATGAGGCTCAAATTGGACAAAGCTGAGGGGAACAGAAGTGCTCTTTGAATGAAAAGACTGTATCCATACACACTAGACAAGGTGGTTAATGCATAGAAATTGTGGTTGGCGTTAAGTCTTCTACTTCAACATGAGCACGGCGGCTCCTCTCCACATTCATAAAAGCTGCAAAAAAAGAGCCACAGTCTAATCTGGTAGATGCCGAATAGCCCCACTGGAGAAGTGACTGTTTATTGCCTTGCTCAAGGGCAGCTCTGCAGTGATAATGAGAACGGAGACCAGCGCTGCTCATACTCTCTCTCTCAAATCAGCATCACACAGATACAGGATTGTTCACTGGTTTACATTAAATGGTGTTAAATGGGTGGTGGTGCAATTTTACCAACCCCAAATTGAAGTAAAAGAGAATAAATCAGACATTTTCTCTGGAGATCAGGGCAGGGTTTCATGCACAGCTGCACTACCTTGGCCAATACAGATTGATGTTGTGTCATGGCTTTAATAGCTTTAATATTTAATAATATTGTAAATAGGTCATGTGGCTGCCAGGATCTTTAATGCATAGTTTAAATGAGACTCTATCACAGAGGCTGTGTGAGTACTTACTGTACAGTACGAGGCATAGTACCTTATATGGTTTCTGAGTCGCTTTATGGGTGCCGTCTCTGTGACTGTATGTCAGAGGAACCATAAAACAGGCAGGTTTATTGTCACACTTATTTTAAGAGTGTGCTTTCAAATTCAACCTTAATGGAAAATGCACTTCTAATGACAGCAAATTGTAATTTGGAAGACTCTACAATCGAAGAAACTTGCATCTGTAAAAATGTGTCTAAACGAATAGGAACAGTCATTTAAACCTCAATAATTAGCATCATTATACTGATATTTAACTGAATTGATTAAAACATGTGTTTGCCAGTTCAGTCTCAGCGACAGATTGATTCATCAAATCATGTATGGCAGAGATGAATAGAGGTGAATACACTTCTTCCTGTTCCCTCTCTTCTGCTGCCTCCATCACATCCCCTATTGGGCAGGCGCTCCGTTTCCATGGTTACACTCCAGTAAGGCAGGGTGTTGTGCATGCGTGGTGTGTGTGTGTGTGTGTGTGTGTAGGTAGGTGCAAGAGTGGGGGTGCTCATGGTTGCATATGTCACATGTGCAGTGTGTACGTGCAGCTACGTGCAGCTACGTGCTCGGAGGGTGTGTGTATGTGTGTGTGTGTGTGTGTGTGTGTGTGTGTGTGTGTGTAGTGGGGGTTGTTATAGTGAACACTGCCAGGCTCCGAGACAGAGAATGCTGAAATGCTGGATTCATACAAGCAGGCAGACAGCATTGCTAAGATGCTGCATCACACACACAAAAGACGCACATCGGTACGCCGGTGCACACAAACACGGCGAAGGAACACAAAGGTAACCTGTGCGTGCCAAAAAAAATAGTGTCAACATCAAACTGGCTTCTTCTGTCCCTTTTCTCTTCCTCTGCACTTGATCTCACGAACAAAGACGAGCTGAAGCAGCAGGGTGGAAGGGAAGCCCATCCAAGTAGTTTCTGTGCTCGTCGGCCTCGACCAAGTCACAGCCAGTATGTTATGCCCAATGCCAGCGGCGACTCCCAGGCAGTACAGTATGGATGGATAGTCAGGGAGCACGTTATGAGATGCCATGTGATGTCCTCGGTCCTGAGCAGCTTAGTAGAGTTAGAATATGATTTACACTGATGCTTTGTTTGTTTTTTTAATTCATCTTTTTTTTTTCTCTATTGTTTGGGTAGAAAAATCCACATAAGAGGGATGAGAAATCCTCAGGATGGTTCTCTGCTTTTAACCCCCAACGCAGGAGAAATAATATTCATGATGATTTGTCTCATCAGTTGATACAACAGTGCTCTGACAATGTGTTTGATCTCTGAAGCTGCATGCATTCTGTCTTTTGCGACTGTCTTTGTAAATATTGATTTAGTGATGTTGAGATAGAGGAGAGAATGCCACTCCATTCGAAGGTATTTTAGCTGAGGGCATGGTTCGTCCCTGTGGAGCCTGTGAGGTTTGTTTAGGGATCGTAGGGATCGTGTATGAGTGTCTGGAGGCTCAGTCTGAAAAAAGGAAACCTTATCCACAGGTGACGTACTGTTTTTGCTGGTGCTAGAGACACAACACTTGAGTTCTAATATTTGACAGAGATTTATCGTGTGAAAGTGCATAATTAAACCACATCAGTGTTAAATGTCACATCTTTGAATGTGGTGCTTTTAGCTTATTATTCGATAGAGAAGCTCTGTGTCATTTGTGTCTCTTTTATGATTTGAAGCAGGGATTTTGCGATAACTCGTTCTTATTCCGCAGGCCTGGAAATACATTTATTCACCTGATTCTCCCCATTATTGACTGGCACTTAATCCTTAATGAATTTATGCTCATACAGATCTGGTCATATACAGACAGAGGTTTAAACTGGAATCCCATTTACTGAGATTAGATGATAGAACATTCTTTTTTTTTTTTATTAGTTATCCTGTTACAACATGCGTTTTCATTGCAGTTCTGAAGAATTAAACCTCAGAGAGGATTTTGGTGTGCTTCAGCAGGTACAACGGTGGAGTAAACATGCAATCTTACAATACAATAATACAGCAGTATAAAGAAATGACTCCCATAAGAGAACAATTAATTAGCTCCTGGTACCAGATTTAAAAAAAATCAATGACAATGCGTTAGCAGATAATGTGTTGCACTGTGCTCAGACTCAAGTTTTAAGAAGAAAAAAAAAAGCAACCTCTCAGACAAAGACAAAGACGTTGCATGAAAGTGCATTACCTTCAGAAATAATGATGAGTTGTGCATTCAGCATTGTACCAAATTAATCTGGTAATACATTTTCCTCTGTGGTCAATGGCCAGTGAAATAATGAATGCAGTGAAATTCTATCTGCATTCTCAATGGGGGCTCACTGTGAACACAAGGTGAATGTCCATCATATTTATGTAAAACAAGTGATATTTCTTCACTATCAGTTTAATCAACCACTAAAATCTTATCACTAACCACTCATGAAATCGTTGCAGCCTAGAGGCCCTTCTCAAACATGATGGAAGGCTTTGGAGCTCCAGTGTAGGTCAACACTGGCTGGTAGCCATGATCCTGTCCCCAGATAGTGTTCTAAGGTTAGCTTTGAGGTTTCCATATAATTGCTAGGTTGGGTTTGGAGCATATGGAGGGGGGAAGGTATGTTGCTTAAAAGCTCCATTCCCACAACTGATGCCAGACCTCACAGTTGGTATTTTGTGAATCCAAATGTGTGTATAAGTGCTATTGTGTATGTGAGAGCTTTTTTTTTTTTTCAACTCACAGTGGCACAGGCTGTTGAAGGAGTGGTGCCAGCTCTCAATTTGAAAAGCTAAGCAAGTGCTTAAAAAGACAGAAAAGGGGATGGTGCTTTTTATACTTCCAGAAAGATTCCTGATTTATAATAACAGAATTTATCCAAATTCAAAATGCAGCTCCGCTTCATTGAGACAGTTTAGGTGAAATGCATTAGTGCAGACTGATCAGCTATGTTTGTGGGAAAAGTCATGATTTGGATAATTGAGTAGTTAGTTTCAGTTCAGTTTGAATTAAGCTCCTGTGACTCAAACGATGTTATGTCAGTCAGTCTGTTGCTCTTGACAGCTACTGGACTGCACTGTTGTGAAATTTGGTTCAGGTACAGATACCCCAGAGGAGAAATTGACCCTATGACCTGAAGTTTAACACCATCACCAGATTAAACTACTTTGATTGTTGACCAAACACCTGCCAAGTTATGGCATTCCCCTAAGTCTTAGTTGTACTTTGTGTTTAGTGTTCATTACTAAATGTTAGCAAGCTGGCATACAGTACTAAACTAAGATGCTGAACCTTGTATTGCGTTTAAAGCACTGCTTATATTTTATATATAGCCTGACAGAGCCGCTATAATGATGTCTTAGTAACCACATGCTATATCAAGTCCATGAAGTCAGAGGTACACATCGGGGAAGTGCTTTTTTCTGGTTTGTACCTCATTTTCAGTTAGTCCTTATAGGGACTAACCTGGTAAAATGAAGGCTTAAAAAAAATCTGTCCGCTTGCTAGGGCTGACCCAAAAAAATCGAAGCTTTGAAGCTTCGTTTGTTGCCATGGTAATCGATCATGAAGTCTGTGATTGATTGTTTTTTTGTTCTTCCTTTTTCCCTTTTTGACACTGGTTCTCATCGGCAAGTTGGCACCTGCCTGATTCTGGATATTTTTGGAGATATGCAGCGTTTTTTTGCCATTACTTTCATTATTTCCGCTACCGTAAAAAACTTTTCTCTAACAGTGCCTCCTTTTTACCCACTACCACTGTTTTACGGTACTTATGGTGACCTTCAAAAGAGACCAGAGAGAGGCACAGCTGAGTGCTTTTCCATGTCCAGCTGAGTTGGCGTGAAGTTACCCGAAGCTAGACAGATTCAATTTTCTGACTTCTCCCCCAGCATTGAACCTCTGGGCCTGGACAGGAGAGCTGTGATACTAAAAACAGACTGCATTTTCAATATTGCATCACCCTTGAGTTAATGTTGATTCACTGTGAATGTGTTTCCTCTGTCCAGAGGAGGTCCAGGAGACTGCAGTGCAGAGGTTTGTTGCTTGTTCAGGTTCATGGCTCTTCTGTGCTCCTACAGATGCAAAAAAAAACAACTTTGGAGATTATCATAAATAATCAATAAAAAATATTGCACTCCAATAAAAAAAACTGGCCCAGGCTGATTATTAGCCATGATCCAATAGAGCCCTTTGAAATGGTTTCACTGAGTCATCATGGTAAAGACATTACCGTAGTGATTACATCAATTCATTTTCTGGTGGAATAAAGTCAGTGTGGAGACTTCAATGATTTCCTGTGTGTAGTATTGTACATCCTCTGCTCTGAATACCTGGTTCAGGCCTTAACAAGCAGCTCAAAGCTCTGACAAAAGATAGAGAGATTTTAGTTTATTTACAACATTCACACAACACTGAGGTGAAATGCAGTGTCTTTTGTAGGTCGCTTCAGTTCTTATTTACACTTCTTTTGTGCGATTGTTAAATCAGGCTTCTACGGTGGATTTTCATCTCTCCTTTGTCACGTATTCGTCGCATTAAAGATGAGGAGTCTTTGCCTATTTCCCTGGTCGGAAATACTCAGAGCCAGCAGTGTAACAGTACAATAAAAACAGGATATTGACCGTGAAGGAGCATCTTCTTACCCCATGAGAAATCAATACAGGATTTATGGACACAATCAGCTTAGATGAGAAAGCAAAAAAAAAAAAAAATCTGTGAGTAGATGTGTTTTTGTGCATATGTGACTGTGAAAATAGGCAGTTGCTTCATCAGAAAGAATGAGCAGCCATTAGATAGTTTTCATAGTCAGTTTATTACTTTGAAGAAGGAAGAAAATGATAAAACTCAGCACAATTAGAGAGCAGCCAGTTTGAATTGTGGAGAAAAACAAATAAACTGGGATGAAATTAGCAACTTTTTCTCCTCTTACAGCTGTCTAGGTAGCCCCAAGCAGGGCATTTGATCACTGAATGCTGCAATGGAGTTAGTCATCAGCAGTGGTTGTGGTGGGCAGCTCTAAGGTATGGATATGTCCAACTGATAGTGAAGTGAAGTGATGCTGAAGGAAAAACCATATGTGCTCAGCTCAACTTAAAGGTTAGAGAGCATGACGTCATGAGATGTCACAGAGGAAACGGCATTATCGCAAACCACAGGCAGGTCCTCTCTGATGAGAAAGGCTAACTCTTCCTTAGGGCAATGAAGTATCTACCTCTGCTTCACCACTTCCTCCGCTCTGCGTCCGTCCAGTTACTGAAGCTTTTATTTCTTCAACTCTCTTGCTTTCATCTGACATTAGCACAGGGTCAGCTGATCCTCCACTGACCCACCGTCCGTTTCCCCTGAGTGTTACAGTACGGTACACCAGTTTTCACTCCAAACTAATTTAATTGAAGCTGTCTGATGCTTCATGAATGCTGAGTGCAGAGGGCCATCGAAGAGCAGAAAAAGCAGATTTGTCTATTTCAATGCAACAATGAAAGAAAAGTTCAATTATGGGGCTCGGTTGTTAAACTGATTGCAAAGTGCTGAGCTCTCTGATAACAAAAAGTATTTATTACGTGCATATTGTTTTCTTCCACCATACATTCTCAACAGATCAATAGCAGATCAGACTGGACGTACTGAAATTGATTTTTACAGCAGCGCTCGTCACAAAGCAACCAACCCTAAGACGTCCACAGTTGTTTTGATGCGGTGTTCATCAAAGTGATGCGCACGTCAGCAATTTGAGTGCAGTTCAAACACTTTTCCTGTCTGATTTCAGGAGCCAATCTAATTACACCCTGTACTATGATCCACAGTTTGAGCTCTTCAACACCACAATGCTCCCGTGAGGCTGTGCAAAGAGACAGCAACATGGATGTTTAAATATCAAAGCTGAGCGTGTGTTTCAGCTGGCCATGGCTTTATGCACTTCCAAATACTGTAGCAGGTGTTTAAAAAGGCTTTTTGTCTATAATTAAGTGTTTGCAAATAGTAAGGAATTCAAACCCCACTGTCAAAAGCCATGGAATCCTGGAATGACCGTGATCCTACACTCACCTCTTCGTCCTACACAACAGCCTGGATTCATTCAGTCTGATTAGAGACTGCAGGTCTGTGGTCTACTAAACAAGATTAGTTCACCTCGTTGTCAGTTTATCTCATCAGACCACAGCAGATCTGAGTCAATATCCTCAAACTGCTCGGCAGAAGGGAGGATGCAGGAGGGGAAAGAGGCCTTGGAGGATTTACGCCGGTCCCTTGGCCTTTTAAAACTTGTCCTTGCAAGGAGCTGATTATGTAGGAATACAGGGCAGATCTGTAACTGCTTTGGATAGTCTGTTTGAGATAATGTCTCACAGTGTTTGGACAGGCTAAATGAGGGCCAATAGGAAACATCTTGGCAGTGTATTATTAAATGGGATTGGTTTGTTGTTGGGTTGCCAGATCAGAGATGGCGGAAATTAAGCACTAAGCTAATGCTGTGTCACACAGAAAATTCATTCCAGGGCTAAAAAAAATAAATTCACTCACAGTTACTGTGTTGACAGCCAGTCTTACCACACATTACTAAATTATGCTATATATTGCATAATTGTTTATCCTTTGCTTTTTTCGAGAAATCATCTTCACACTAAGTTCACAGCCACAACTCATCAGCTATTGCTCCGATATTAACCTTAACATTGCACACTTTTTGAACATGAGTAGTCCAAAAAAAACAAAAAAAACACACTTTACCAACTACTCAGCCTTATTATCAGCAGAAAATGACACAAAGGCTGTCATTGATAGAATAAGTGAATAACATGCTCTCTTCAGCATCACTTCCACAGTAAAAGGGAAAAAAACTAAAGTGAGGTTTTTATTACCTTGTACCTTTTCGTCAGCTCTGCTGCACTGAATCACTGTGGATCTTCAAAGCCACTTAAACTTTATGGTTGATTAATTGGATTAGCTCATGGAAAAGCTGCTGCCCAAGTATAAATATTTGGCAGACTGATTCCTGGGTGGTGTGTGCTGGATACACAAGATACTATAGAGAGAGTCAAACGTAGGAGCATGAACTAAAATACACAGATGACATGCTTTTCACTGCTTTTATCCACATCACATAGTGCAGTAAAGACAATGTTAGTTTCTCCTTATTTGTCTCATATTCATGCCCACATTGGACATTATAATGCCTCATGACATGTCAGTACACTACTTAGATTAAGTATGTTTAACAGGACACTGTAAGAGATGAAATGACACTTATATGAGGCTCTGATTGTGTCTGTCTGTGTTTGGCTGGTTTGACCTGATGGAATAATGTTTCTAATGTATTTTATGCAAATCATTCATTTCTTGCTGCTTTGAACAAGCTTTTAATAACATTGCACCAGATTGCGATGTTACATAGTTAGTGAGCATGACTAATGAGGTGTCAGTGTACAAAAATAGAGGGTAAAACTAGACTAGAAAAATATATCTGTAAACAGAAAGGAGCTGAGCAAAAGGTCAACAGCTACAGTCCACTTTTAAAAAATATATATGTGAATGATGCTGGGGAACTAAACTTTGACAGTATTCTGACCTTTGGGTTAACATGGCAACATGTCTGACTTGACACTTAGGCTACCTGTGACACTCATAAATTATTGACACTGTCTAAAGGTTGGTCGATTAGCCTGATGAGTAACAGCAGTCGGTTTCCTTAAGTTCTCATATCTCTCTGTCTTTGGCCCAGAAATGCATTTATCCTGTATCAGAGTTATTTATCCTTGCATGTTCAGAAGTTGCCTACAACATAGTTAACAGATTCATTGCAGGTTGCAGGATGTCCTTGCTTTTAAGCCAGGCTTGACAATAAACACAGGGCAGCATTATAGATGAAGAATAAGTGACTCAAGCAGATATCCCTCATTTCAAGTAAGAGATACAGATGACTGTAAATCACTGGTTGCTGTATTAATACTGCATATTAAATGATGGAAAAGATTGCATAAACATATTTGCATATTGCAGTGTAAAACTGGTTAAACCGCTTGTTGTTCTATGCCTTATTTCCTTGAAAGGTCAGGGGGAGCGACTGAAATGTGACACAGCTTTTCTAAACAAGGAAATGTGCAGGCGTAGTCACATAACAAGCATCAAATATAATAATACACTTGACTGGAGTCTGGTGTTTGTCTTAGATTCACTGATGTAATTGTTCAAAACAATTACCACAGTATTACATAATGAAAAGAAGGACATATAAGTTGGTCAGTAAATACTCAGTATGATGAAAGCTGTTGTCCTTTCATTGATAATGTTGAGCATGTATGGGAAGCCAATTCTGATAATTGGCGTCTGTTGTAAAGAAGATGTCTTATTTGGGCTCCTCAAAAGGCCAGCAGTCGCTGTGAGCAAAGTGGGTCGCGTAACCAGGAATGGATGCACTTGTTTCCAGGGCAACAACCACGGGGGAGTGTTCGAATGAAGGCAGACTTACAGATATACAGTACGGTGGAAGATTAGAAGTCTTGGTCTGATGCTATAAATCAATGTCCTTTCAGCACCAAGCTTCCCATGCACCATAAACCCAGTTTACACAGTGTGATTTTGGTTTGTAGCGATGGGCTGGTAATAGTGACAGAATCATGGAGATATATCGATGGACAAGGCTCCAAAACTGAGAGATGGTTCAACAAGGTTCAAAGATCACCGTAGTCACAGTTTTACAACCAAAATTTCTTACACTGTCAGAAATTCAGGATTACAATCTCAGTGTGAATGCTGTTAAAAGCTAAATGTATGGATGCGCTGATCAAATAGATATTGAAGATATTGACTATGATAACACAAGCCCCAAGATATTGCAACTATTCATTTTACATAGTGTGTTGGTGGAAGTGTGGACCCTGGTATGTCTTGGCTTTTGTTTGCAATCAATAAGTTGCAAGACACAATATCCTTGCATCCGTGTTATCTTGATACTGTAAATACATCAGATTTTCTTGTAGTCTGAAAGCTCAGTCTGTCACAGAGATTCAAACATTTCAATTCAAAGTTCAACTCCTCTCAGTAACGTGGTCAGATCTGTCTCTTTACTGTAGATGAAATGTCAAGGAAATAAATGGAGCCCATTACCTCATCCATCATTTTCTTTTCACACTTGGCAAAGGCTTTCGACCGCTGCCGCTGTGTTTGACTCATAAGCAGAAGATACAAGAATGCAGTGTTTACGGTATTTTCTGTGAAGTGCAAGTGAATGAGAGCGAATATAAGTTCAGCAATCAATTTCAAGCTCTAAATGTTTCTTTTACCTCTCTAAATCGTTCTCTGTGTGTTTTTTCTCTTCCAGAGCGCCCATCTGGCGATGATAGACACTCTGATGATGGCATACACAGTGGAGACGGTGAGCGTGGAGAAGGTGATGGCCTGCATTCGTCAGTATTCATCCAGCAACCCTGAGGTGGAAACGCCATATGACACCGAGGATGCAGTGACCACCTGGATCAACAAGGTGGGTGACGGCGAAAAGACAAAGATGGTGTGGAGTCTGCAACAGCTGTCTCAGTCCTGTCTCAGCTTCCACCAGCCTGTGTTTTACTCACCTTTGTTTCCTGGACCTAATTCACGATATCAGGTGTTGTGTCCATCATTTAAGTTAAATAGAAATCTGTTACAAGATGTCAAATTTGATCAGAATTACAGCTCACATGAGGTTGTGATTATATGCATTGGATCCTGGGGTCATATGGGAACCCTAACCCTGCAAAGCAAAATGCCACATTAGGTATTACTAGGTACTGGTATTTCCCCAAAAGGTTATTTTGTAACTGTGCATAAGATATATATTTTTTTGTGCTGTTACATGACAAATTTAAACTAAGACTTTCAGTCAAAGAAGATCACTGGTCCACATTCTGTACACAGGAGAGCTTGAGCTCTGAACTCAAGTTCCCAAGATATTTCAGTGAAAAATACTGACCTAAATACCATCAAATCTGTTACACACACACACACACACACACACACACACACACACACACACACTGCATCTCCATGCCTTGAGGTTATGCCGTATCACGTGCACAGGTGAAGTGAGAAAGCATCCTCTTGGGTGTAGTAAAAGTGGAGTACCTTGTGACACGTGCTTCCTACACGTGTATAGCAATATTATGCATAACTCACTGGATGTGATTGAGAAGTAAAATGTAAAGCATGACAATTAGCCAGTTGTCACATGAAATCTGTCAACGTGTCCTATTAAAGATGGTTTTACTTAAACATTATCCACACCCTGTTTAGAGTTGATAATTACATGTAAGAGCTGGCTGTTGTCAAAGCTCCTCGTGTCTTCTGGCTCTCCCCTCTGACACTACAGGATCCAGCTTACCAGGGTTTTAAAGGCTGATACTGATAATATTATTTGGAGGTTTTAAGCAGCATTTAGCACTTTTTGATTAACTTATAATTACAGCGTTATGTGTCAAAGTCCTACAAAAGTAAAACTACCCACTAATTTGATAATGTTAATAATGTGCAAATTTATTTTATTATTATCCTGGACAAATGAGAATATTCACAGGCTTTATCAGTACAAAAATGTAGGTCATTTTTGCTGCTTGTCGTATGTAGTATGCATGTTCTGTGGTAAATCTTTCGACTTAGTTGTGTTATTAAAAGTGTTAGTTCAGTACATTTATTATATAGCACCTTTTGCACTTCCGTGTATCGTATCAATCAATTGTTTTGAATTATAAGATAAGTCTACATGGCCTGCATGTGCAGATGGCTGTGACTCTTCCATACAGTGCTACAGGGCCCAGTCTGTTTACATTCTTCTGGTAGGAAAGCTGGGATGCTGCCAGCTCTGAGCTTCACACACTCACATACACACACTCACACAGACACACACACAGCTAACAGGGGGTGTGGTCATGGAGTCCTACTGGTCTGACATATGGCTCTCTGTTGGACTTCCTATGCATTCCAAACAGACAAAAATCACCAGCTTAACAACTGGTCCCTGCTTTAAATCGACCCACATGAAGTTTTGCAGATAAGTGCAAGTTGGCCAAAGTTAAGGACTGAGTGAGATTAGAGTTGATTCATTTTAATTCAACTCCACTCAAGTCCATTGTGAGTAAATTCAGATCACTATCCAAAAACTCAGAATTCTATGGAAGAATTTTATGGAACCAACACAAAACCACAGTATTAAATACAGCTGGCAAAGTGATAATATACAGTGAAAAGTTATTAAGTTATTAATCTGTATTTTACAGCCAAATTAAATTAAATGCTTTAGTATTATCTGCTTGCTAATGTTCCATTATGATGACTTTTGAAACTGAAGTTTTAATATTGACTTAAACCCACAATTATCTGTGGAGCCTCACTTTAAATACCAAAACAAATTAAATTTTTAACTCAAGCAATATGAGCTGAAGTATTAGTCATAGTCTGCTTCACATATTCAGTTTTTACTCATTGATGCTGCTGCTGCTGGCTTAGGGATAATGAATCTGGTTTGTCCTCCCTCTCCCAGGTAAATGAGTATCTGAAGGATGTTGTGGCTCAGGAACAGAGAAAGGAGACGCAGAGTGCTGAGCCTGCTGGGAGTCCTCGGGTGGGTGCTTCTCTTTTCCTTTCCTCTCCCATCTTTGGCACTCCATTAACTACAGTACACCACACCAACACGCAGACACCACTAGTTTGATGGACAGTGTCACACAAGCTAAGTGAAATCCCTAGCAACACTTAATGGATTTAACAACCGGCGTTGTCCATTTGACTGAGAGCTATTTGTCCCGGACCTCTGTGTCTCGTTGATATCTCGGACCATTGGCCTGGACAGAACTTAAGCTGTTAAACCCCAGTGAAGATGATGTTCGTCTGTAGCCAGGAAACATTAAGATCATACTGAGTTTCACTGTATTTATCTTTTACCCAGCAGATCAGTGCTCTCTCTAGTGTAAATGGGCCAGCAGTCATTTAGTGCAGGATCACACATGTCCAGGGTCCAGCCTGCAGTCCATATCTGTTATATAACTGACTCTGGTATCAACAGCAACTTCCGATGCCCTAGGACAGGCTGGCGTGTGCGTGTGCATATTTATACACATATGCAGTATGTATTTGAATAGTGGGAGTAATGTGTGTTTGGATTCTGTTGCTTGATGCTGCGTTTGTCATCATTCACCAGTTCACTGAACATTGACTTTATTCAATGGAAATAGAATGCTGTAACATAAAATTGATATGCAGCCATTTATAATGTTCACAGTCAGTATGTGTGTTTGAGGATGTAGCCTATGTATTGAGGGCTGTACAATACAGACAATTTGGGGGTTGGGGGAGGGGTTTGTAGCAGCATTTTTAGCTAATAACAAAATATTCAGTATTTTCAAAATGCAATTGATATCATCATGTTCTGACACGAATTCGTAGTTAGACCTGTTTTTGTTCAGCATCATTTTAAGCCTTTCAGACTGAACAGTTCCTTTGCTCTCATCATATTTCCAGTGAGTGGAAGGCTTTTTACTGTGAAGCAGCTGCTCCAAAATGTTTTAGTTGTCCTGGAGTGCCAACCTTAGTTAGCCTACATCAACCCATGTGGAAAACCGCTTCGTGAATCTCAGCTCCTCTGATGTCACAGCCCTTTATGATTTGCATATGAGGAGATTCCAGCTCCAGTCGTGATAAAAATACGATATATTTTACAACTAATGAACCTGTGTGTATGTGACTAATGTGTCCTAATGACTCTGCTCTAGCAGCTATTCTACCAGTCGGGGTAAATTTGCTATCATGGTCATAGTGGTAAGGAGGGTCATGGTGTTGGCATGGCAACCACCAACCGTCACCCTGACACAGCAGATGAGACGGAGGACGGCGAGTGGCCGGTGAATGATGTCACTCCACACGCACCCATGTTCATCCTTCATGCTCTGCTGCCTTTCCCCCTCCACATTATTCATCATGCACCAGCAGCAGTGACCTTTTAAAAGTTTTATTTACACATGAAAGTCACGAACACCCCCAACATGTTAGATAACGATAATAATTTACCAGTTCACATTCATCAGCAGCAGATTGCTCATCTTTCTGCTGTGCTTATCTCTCTTATTCTTATTCCCCACCTCTACAAAGTAACGCTGCCCTGCTTTTGAACTCCACACTCAACTTTACATCTTCATCTTCCCTCCTCACCCCTGCTGCTGGGTCACGCCTCCACGTCCTATCTTCCGCTCTGTCTCAGGTCACGCCAGGCAGCACACTATGACACCACACTTGTCAGCGTTGTGGCTAAGTTAGAAGGTTTACCGAAGGGAAAATATTGCAACCCTGTCACATGTGTTTGAGCATGCAGCGAGTTGAAATAGAGCACTGCAGTTTGTGTGTGTGTGTGTGTGTGTGTGTGTGTGTGTGTGTGTGTGTGTGTGTGTGTGTTTCCCATCCCAGTCCCAGGGCTGTGTGCAGACTTGCACAGTGTTTGATGCTGATCTGTCCAGTCAGTGTGCAGACACAGCATTGCATGCCTCAGCTGTCCTACACACACACACACACACGCATCTGACTGGAGAAGGTAAATCTAAAATAAGTGACATCACAGCATCATTTAATGCTTGATAAACAAAACTAAAAGTTACAACAGACACTAACCCAGACTTTGACCAAGTGTCTCACATGTACAGCCACGCTTGCACTTGATGCGAGTGTTACTGTAATACACCCGCTTGTCAGGCTCCCAAGCTGGAGAGTTGACCCCTTCAGTAACGTCAGGTCACATGGACTCTGTGTGTGTGTGTGTGTGTGTGTGTGTGTGTGTGTGTGTGTGTGTGTGTGTGTGTGTGTGTGTGTGTGTGTGTGTGTGTGTGTGTGTGTGTGTGTGTCCGTGTGTGTATGTTGGTGGCCCTGTGGTTGTTTTGACTTTGTTTGTGTCCAATAGCTTAGCTTATGGCTCATAATGTCCTGGTCTGAATTTGGGTGAAAGTCACAGTCATTGAATGATGCAGTTCAACGCCTTGAAGTTGATTTAAAGTGCATTCATGTCAGTCAGTGTTTGTGTCTGCTGAGATATTAGGATTTTTGAAACTTGCATCTTTAAAGTTTACAATAAATTTCATTGTGTGTGCATAATGGCTGCTAAAGACAACAATGTGTAATGCAGTGTTGAAAAGGGATTTTTTTCTTTACAAGTAAAAACATAAAACAGACTGAGAAGCATAGACAGACAAAGTAGGCTGTAGTGGATTGTGTGGAACCAGTGTATTACCACTCTTCATGTTATTTAGTCAGGAGAGTTTTTCAACATTTGGGTCTTGTAACTTTCAAGCCTTCACTGCCTCAGCCAGGAGACATTGCATAATAGCCACATGCTGTTTTGGAAGGTGAAGTACAGTCAGCGTTTTGGCCAAATTGTGTTCAGTAATGAGTTTGCTTCCATCCCAGCATTATGAATATAATCACTAGAGAGTGAGGAGGAAGAGTGGAGGATTTTTTCTGTACAGTTTGTTAAGGAAAACATTTTTACCTTGTGTGGAAAACCAGGAGGAAACAAAATGTATAACTCAACTATATATAACTTCCACTACAGTAATACACAAAAATAGTGCTCCTCTGTTTTGTTTTTTGTTTTTTTGCTGATGCCTAGCAGCTCCATCTCTCCTCTCTCTATTCCCCCATCACTCCCCACCTCCCTAGACCTACCCCTCTTCTTTGCCTTTGCAGTATGACTGCAGTGTGAGTCACACAGGCAGCCTCTGTCTCAGTCAGACTCGTACCTCCCAGGACAGCGCTGTAGAGCTCACCGGGGCAACTGTGTTTTTATTTGAACCTACTGTGCCGTACACGGGGGAGAGGGAGGGTGGGTGGAGGGCAAAGGGTGGGAGGACCGCAAAGGCGACGTCAGGACAGAGAAGAGAGGGACTAATCCTTTTAAGTTGCAAAAGCTGAGCTGCAGCTGAACCGGACATGTCTGGCTTCAGAGGATGAACTTTGATGGGAAGGGGGAAGTGTCACAGGATGATTGAAGTGGAGTTGGGTGGGGTAAATGTGTAAATACACAAGTATAACGTGTGTGTGTGTGTGTGTGCGTGCGTGCGTGCGTGCGTGCGTGCGTGCGTGCGTACGTGTGTGCGTGCGTGCGTGCGTGCGTGCGTGCGTGCGTGTGCCATAAGGAGATGATGGATGAGGGCCCTACCTCTCCCCAGGGGTTTGATTGGTACTCTGCCTGACCCTGCTTAGCTACAGTTTGATCATTACTTCAAATGCAGACGGTCTTCATCTCCCATATCTTATTCTCAAACTGGGCCAGAGGGGTTTGGAGCTGTGTACTCAGAATAACCTGGCACAGGAAGTTCAGTTCGACCTCTTCATAAGCTACATGTACTGTAGGTATTAGTAGAAACTCGTGTCTTCATCAAAACCCATAATTTATCCCTAGGTTACTCATTATCATCTCTGTATCAGTAGGTAAAATAACGTGTCAGTTCCTGCTTAAAAAAGTTTAAAATCAACAGGGCTGAGTTACTTTGTTCTTTAGTCTGTATCTATTGTGCTGATTTTGCTTGTTTTTTTCCCCTTAAATATGAGTCTTTCATTGGCATATTTGAATATTTAAAGCAGAAGTAAGTGATATATTTGTGTTAATATAAGTCTTAAATAGTTATATCTTCCGACAGCAATCACTTACATAGAGTGTTTGGACTGAAACACGGGTCTCTCAGTCACTCTGCTCTGCTCTGAGCCGAAGAGAAAACATTTATCGTATCCTACAGTTTTTATCCAATGAGGAGAGAGAACGGCATGCAGGGCTGTGTGTGCAGCCAAGGGACGCCGTGAATGTGGCGACGTAGGGACGAGGACTGTTATGGTGCGTTCAAGGAAACTCGTATTTTTCCGACCGTGAAGTGGTACCAGTTCGATCTGGTACGAGTTCACCGGTCGGAAGTTATGAGTGGCCGTTATAGTGACTTTCACCGGTAAAACAGGTCGGAAAAAAAAAAGTGGGTTGCCTGGAACGCTACAAAGTCGTAAGTTGTGACTTGAAGCTGTAATTTACGATTTCAAAAGCCTGCCTGGAACGCAGCTTTAGCGAAAACGACCGGACCACTTACTTCTGCTTTAATGTCAGCTGTCCTTTTAAAAGTGTAAAAAAAAAAAAAAAGATGCCTTCTGATTGGAGTCATTTGCAGACACAGCCGGGCATAGAAGATTCAATAAACATGAAGTACTGTATGGAAAGGGAAGGAAAAGATAGATTTTGAATTTGTGTGATTATCAGAAACAGAATGTCACTACCAGCCTGAGAAATGATTACCCACAGCCTGATCCTGTTGCGTGTCATGCCACGCTTCCCTCCTGCCAACCAAATGTTCAACTTGGCCTGGAGATCAGCATTGACTCTGTGAGGGTGAAGCAAGGGCAGAGTTGTTGTTTTTTTTCTTTTTTGCCTCACTCTCTGCTCACAAATACAAAATGTCAGGAATGTAAATGTTGTTAGGTAATCTTGTCAGAATCGCTTCAATTTGTGCAGGAATCCGACTCATCATGTCGTTATGACAACTTAAGTGACAAAAAAACACCCACTAAAACATTTTAAATTGACTTTGCTGCGACACATCACGTTAAAACACATTCATGCTGAGATATCAGATTCACAGGAAGTCCATTCACTGGCAAATCGATAAAACTGATTAACTAATATACGTAACAGGAAGATTAGATTACATCAGGTGCGATGGCACTGGACTCACGCAGCTAACTCATATATTACAATTCGTGCGGCTGTGACGTAAATCAAATCAGGAGAATCCAAGAAGGCTACAATCGATCTTTTTATCCTCTCACCACCTTAGATATTTATTTTTTTCTGAGGGGTTCAGTACAAAGAGACTGTATTTTCTCACAAATCGCCATGAGGCTTTGAAGTTGAGGACGTGCCAGACAATTTGAGTGACATTTACATTTGGTTCTTTGATGCTTCTAGGTAGTGTGGGAATTAGCTATTACTGAGGCAGACCTCTCCTCCTCTGGAGTCGGCTTACATTGCCAGTGGAGGGCTGACAGTTTAGTTCCATTTATCCACAGGGATTGTTATTTTGGCTTCTACTTTCGCGGATGCTTTTCTCTCCAGCAACAATGAGATACATATACCCTGAGTTTGTCTGTGCCATACAATCTTAGTATACTTATTGATTCGACCCGTCAGCTGCTAACATGCTTATAAGCACAAAAACAAACTGTCCAAATTGAGAAGGACAGCACATTTACTACAACTGACTACATTTATTACAACAATTTTGTATTTCACACCAAACAAAACTGCCTCCACATGTTTTGATCCATTTTGAGCTCATACATTTTGAGTCCACTCTGACATCGGCTCAGTCTCGTTGCACAAGTCTTGCACCAGTGTAATTTCCATCTGGGCTCCAAATGCAGGTCACGTGATCCAGTTTCTTCTCGTGCATTTGTTTTAAATTGGATTTCAAATGTTTCATCTGTTTTACTTTTCACACTGATGAGATTTGGATAGGGAGGGAAATGATGTTTTGATTAGCGCTGATTTTGCTTGAGTGAAATTGCGACAGTGAGCCCCTCAGTGCAGCTAATATTTGGGCCAAGGATAAATACTGAAAAACCTTAACACCACATTACACTAAACACAATTTCAGGGTTATTTATGTCATGTGGGCTGCTTTTCTTGCACTCTCAATAGCACAGTTTTTTCTCTCCTTGGTCTCACACCTGTCATGTCTTTCCTTGTATTACTAATCGCATTACTAACTAATCTCACTAACGGGTATTTTCTTTGTTGTTGTGGTTTTTTTTTTTCGCTTTCGCTGTGCTGCTGCAGTCTCCGACCAAGTGGTACATGAAGCTTGTGCCTGTAAGTCAACTTACGCTTTCTCATCTACGTATCCATAGTGGCCGCCTCTCCCGCCTCCTCCCTCTGTCTGTCTTGATTGCCATCATGTTATCACAAGTGTGCATCAGCCTGTGACTTCACTGTTACATAAACACAGCTTTTCTCTATCACCCTGTGTTTCGATTAACAAATGTTCCCTTGTGGTGTGTACCCATGTGATTGGATGTACAGCAAAAATGAGAAGAAAAGACCTGTCTGCAGCTGTAACTGCAGAGTGTGAAGGACATTAAAAAGCAGCTGTCCTTTATAATTTAAGGCTATATATTGAAATCCAGGGTTTATACATTTGGAGTGTGTTACTTTGAACTTTTCTCTAATGTACTGTCTTGTACTTGTTAATAGGAAAGTTCTTGTCAGGGGAACAGGACACCCTTGGGGAATCACTGAAGAGGTCCCAAGAGAGACCCCCCCTCCAAAAAAAACATTAAAATAATAGCTTATTTTAGTGGAATTTCATTTCACGGAAGGGATGTCTGGGAGCATTTTGCATGAAATGACTTAATGAATCTCTGCACCAGCACTCAGTGTACACCCTCTTGTAACATTGTCTCTTTTCAGCATAAACATTATATGTGGATATGTAGACGAAAGCACCCTTGGTGTTACTATACATACAAAACGAGACACTGATAAAGCGGTTTTGAGTGTTTTTCCTTTCCAGTGCTTTCTGTAAATACTGGGGGGGTTTATTTAAAATACTCAGCATGTTGAGAACATAATTATTTTCATCTTCATCACAAAATTAGATCACACCATCTGGAAAAATCGATGTGCAGCCCGACTCGCAGCCATAATGCATGTTGTTTCCTCTCACTGGGGCTCACATTTTACCACATATGCTCTAAGGCTGTGTTACATTCATACATGGGTAAATCTAATGATGCCTCCATGAGGTTTAAAGTGTTGCTGCCTTATGCTGTACGTGACTCATTTTGCAGATATGTTTAATGGCTGGAAAAGAAGAGACAATAGATTACTGAAGGTTGGTTTATGTACGTTACACAGGCTCGGTACAGAAAGGAGCAGACCTCAACCCAGCCCGTTCCCTGGATCCCCCCAGTGGACAACCTACTGAAAGACAGCACGGACGGCTCGGCCTTGGGCGCTCTGCTGCACTTCTACTGCCCTCAACTGCTACAGCTGGATGGTAAGGAGCTCGTAGGAGAGGCGGGAAACGGTTCCAGCTAGAGTGGTATGCAGGAAGAGTTATGTGTGAGTGGGTTTTGGGGCGGTGTTTCTGCAGATCTTGCAACAAAGTTCATGATGACCTGAATTTATCTGTAAGAGAAGGAAGAGGAGGAACTTTCTTTGACCAAAACAACACAACAGACATTAAAGAACTATGCTCTCAAACCAGCATTTACAGCTAATATCAGGACTGTGCTGATTCTGCCTGTTAAGATACTGATCTGGGGCTTTTCTTTCTTCCTCTTCGGTGTTTACAGAGTGTGAAAACATTTGATATTTTACCTATAAGGAATTGCAGCCACAGTGTTTTGGAGGTAGATTTGTGTTGTTTTGTCCTCTTCCTGTGAAGGGTTCATTCATTAGAGCGAAGATCAATCGCAAACAAATAATACCACATAATCACATCAGCTGTTGATGAAGTGTGCTGATAGTGATTACAGTACGTTCATACACAAGTATTCAGCTAAACTAAAAACATCACAAGGACAAAAGATCAATCAGTGGAGAGTCTTTATGTCTATTAACACACAGCTCCGCCCACCAGTTGATGACACTGAGCCCACCGTCGTGATTGGTCAGTCATTTACAAACCATTACATTTTTAACACCTTCGCAGCGCTTTAAGAACGTTGACATTGCACAGTTCTCTGATCTTTACCGCCAGCGCTACGCAACCACAACCCTTTAATCATCCAGTTCATGCTGCTTGACTCCTGATGGCTCCCTCTGTCCTCCCAGATGTCTGTCTGAAGGAGAACATGACGCTGGCCGATCGCCTCTACAACCTGCAGCTCATTCAGGACTTCTGCAAAGACAACCTCAACAGCTGCTGCCACTTCAGCCTGGAGGACATGCTCTACGCCTCCTCCACTGTCAAGGTACGGCTCAAATCTACTGCATGAAGAGTTCGGAGGTTTCGTTTTCCCAAAGTGAGACATTCAATTTGACCCTCACTCCTAAAACCTTTTAAGTTTAGTTGATGAACTAAGAGGGCGCCAGTCTTTCAATAGTTGATGGATGGATTTATACAGATTTTAAATAATTTGACAGAGTAAAAGTTCATCATTTTGTTTTTCAGAAATATGTTGAAATCAGTATGAAGTAGAAGTATGAAGTATGGCACTGGTTGGTCTTTTAGTATAAGCTTATTGTCACTAAACATAAAAAATATATATCCAAAATGTCACAAAGTAGAAAGCTCTGATTTGTTACTGTATGTTTAATGATACTGCTCCAGTTGGGTCGGTGTCCAGAGGTCCTTTCACCCTTAAATAGCTTTTACAGTAAGTGTGTAACAGTCATCAGTACAGTCTTGGAGAAATATCAGAAATGTCAGAACTGCTGAACTGCTGCAACCATATTCAAACTGCCCCTTTCAAATGAAGCCAGAAAGGAGAGATGCCAGTGGTAGGTACTAGAAAAACAACCATGTGAAAAATGTAACCTCATATAAAATAATTGCTAAACTGAAATCCAGATAAGTGGCATTGAGTCTTAGAGAGGTCATAATTACAGACAATTTCAAATGTCCATATGTTAAGTTAATGAAGTTTTTCCGTAAACTGACACAAATCCGGGATGTGTTAATTCATTCATGGAGTTTTGACTAAACAAATTTGAAAGCCATATGCTGTTGTATCCAGTCAGTGGGTCTAAATGAAACAGTAGAAATGAGTGGCTCTGTGGGCCAGTGTGGTGACTCATGCTGTGGAAAAACCATTCAGTCCAAACTGTCTACACCAACCACAAGCACAGAGCTGCACTCCGCCTGTTCTCTCTCTCTCTCTTTCACTCTCTCATTCTCTCTCTTTCCCACCATCTCTCTCTCATTCTCTCATCACACTTTCCTTGTCTTTCTTTAACCGTTTGAATTAATTCCCTTCTTTAATTTCATTTCCTTTGTTTTCTTCATTGTCTTTCTTTGCTGGTATCCTTCTACAACTTTGTTGTTGAACTTGGGTGCCCTTTCTTTCTTTCTTTCTTTCTTTCTTTCTTTCTTTCTTTCTTTCTTTCTTTCTTTCTTTCTTTCTTTCTTTCTTTCTTTCTTTCTTTCTTTCTTTCTTTCTTTCTCTCTCTCTCGCTCTTATCATACTCTCCTTCCTCCTGATCTTTTTTAATTACCCATCGTCTTTTCTCTCTCTGTCTCTCACTGACTCACTCCATCTTTCTCAGTTACAAGCTCAGTTTTTATTGTGTTTATTCCCACACCTCTCTTCTGACATATATAGCCTCGGCTGTGTGCCTGCATTTGTGTGTGTGTGTGTGTGCGTGTGTGCGTGTGTGCGAGATTACAGATTGCAGGGTCACTTTAAATCAACCACAGGTCTGGTAAAAATATTCAAAAAGGGGACAGTATGAAGTCACAAAGCTTTGTTGTTTTCAAACTGGCAGAGGTGACAGACTGCTGGATTGCTGTCTGACTCAAAGCAGAGACAGAGTGCTGACATTATACTGCTCTACAGTTGTGTACTTTTCCTTCTCCCTCTCTTGTTCTTGCTTTTCAATACCAGGTTTGTACCAAGGACTAAATGGGAAAAGCTTTATTTAACTCTGTGAGATTGTTCCACCCTCTAATTAATGTTCCGCTTCTTTAGATGATCTATAATGTTTTTTTTTGTTTACTTGTCGCTGTGCACATGTCTGTGTTTTTTTGCTGCTGCAGGGAACTCATCCTTTTCATAAAATTGCCACAATGCCCACAACACCCCCAAAAGCAACTTCTGTTTCTATTTTATCACATAAAAGGGGATAATGGCTACCGCAGTCCCAACATGCTAGTATTTGTCTGATGGCCTCATGTGTAACTTTCCCTCTCTGTTGTGTGTTTGTGTTTGTGTCCATCTCAGTGTGTTTTGCCTGAGAGCTGCATAAGTGGTTTAAAAAACAAAACAAGTGAATATGTCTGGATGAGTTTGACTTTGCCTGACTGTCACCTCAGCATGTCCTCTGATGCAGGACTGTTGTTGTAAGCACAGGCAGAGTACAGGTCACTTTAAGGACAACAGCAGTAGACTGAATAACCTGACTAAACATCAATTTAAATTTCAAGCCACACACCCGAACTTAAATTAGTTAGTCAGCTGAATTGAAAGTGGGATAACAAACAACATGAAACCAGATGTGAAAAATTCAGCAGAGCAGCACAGTAGTAATACACATACTATATCACTCTAGTTCAAGAATAATGGGCTGCTTACACTCCAAGCAGCGCCCAAGATCAGATACCAGACAGTGACTAAAAAATAACAATAATTGAGTTGTGTGAACCAGCCAGCATCAGTATTTTGCTGACACTGATTTCACAATGGATAAAAAAGAGAAGCAGTGCAGCCAAAACAGCACACAGAACCAGTTAGTTTCAGTAACCTTGACCCAGTTTCCAGGTTGCCACGTCCTCAGCAGCTGTACGTCTTGGCTCGGTCATACTAATGGCGACCTTATTATGGAGATTGAACAGAGACATCCATATAGAGGGGAAGGGATGGGGGGGTCCGAGTGAGAGAGGTGTTGATGTGGAAGAAAATGAAAACAGGACAGAGAAGATGAGGAGGAGTGATAACAGCCTGAAATGGTTAGAGAGAAGATGAGGTGGGAAGAGAGAGAGAGAGAGGGGACACATCTTTCGGGAACTTGGTGATGTGTTTAGACACGCTCCATCAATGAAACATACACACAGTCAAACACCGAGGGGACACACACCGTGGCAAATATCACACTTGAGGCTGAATGTGTTTCTGTGCTAATTCATCCATCACATGTGATGAGAGATTATTAGACTTGATGTTTTCAATTTAAATGAGGAACGCAAAACTATATGAAGGAACATTTCTAAATTATGATTGTAATGTGTGAATATTTTCAGCCAACATGCGCTACAGTGTGTTAATTAGTGTTTAATTAGGGATCCGTCTTAAAACAACAATGGAAAGCAATAAATCCTTAAATTTGAGAAACTGATGTGCCTGAAAAATGACTTAATCATCGAAAAAGCTTTGCAAAAATGAAAGTAATTTGTCTTAAATTATTAACATGGTATAAATGTTATACATTTGACTGTCGGCTCAGCAACCTAAACATGGACGACATCAAAACGCAAGAAATACAAAGACAATTCAAATAGGACTGTAGCCAGTGGGGGCTTAGATACTGTAATAGATATTATTAGTCATCTGAAAACACCAGGTACAGTGTGTGCACATGATTCACACACAACCCCCACACTCACACACACACACACACACACACACACACACACACACACACACACACACACCACTCTGTCTGGCAACTCCATCTCAGCTTCGATGTGCTCCTAACTACCGGAGTTAAAGCTCTGTTGCCTTTCTCACAAACTGTGTTTCAAGACTGTGGCAGTTATCGTAAACACAACATGCGTGTTCGCCGAAGAAGCGATCCGTTCACACTATGTTCAGAATAGCTAAATAAGAGACAATGGATTAACCCTCAGCTCCCAACCCCCAAAGCCACAGAATACACACATTACGTATGAGGCCATTCTTTCCTAATGGACGCCAGGCTAGTAAATCACGTCAACCCACTCCCATTTACTGGCTCTTCTTTTAATTAATTCACAGCACATCTAGATTACCATCTGTGGATACAATGAAATTTACCAGCTTTGGGTTTTAGCCAGCATTTACCACCTTTTTAGCAGAAATGCCGAGTTCACCCCGAGGAACGCAATGAAGACACTTAAAGTAATTTGGTTGCCTATTCAACATGGCTGTCAGTTACTCAATCATTTGCCTACAATCTGACTATTGCTTGGACTGTGAGCTATCAATAAGAAAAAATCACACACAGCATTTAGATGAGCTAAACCCCCTACCTATTAGCTGATAATCCCCCCTGTTACTGCATTAAAACAAACCTCAGTTCCTGGATCACCAGCTGGTACAGGGTGCAAAGATTAAGTGACATTCAAGTAAGGGTTGCTCTGTTTAGCTCGCCAATTCATCAGTGGATATCTAAGCCTGAAGCTTTGGTCTTTTCTTTATTTCTCTGCTTTTAGAAAATTTAGAAGTTCCTTTTTTTTCAGCAGGCAGCTGAGGACAGCCCGATAAACTTGGCAGTAAATCAAAAAAGTGAGTTTTCCAGATTGCAGTGAGTCTGTGTGTCTGTCTGGCTGCAGGATCTAGATCCTTTAATCAACTTTCTGGCACAGCGATTGTTGACATTAATGCCCTGTGAATGCTCAGTCGGTGGCTAGGTCATGTGGTCTTGCTGAGTTGGATAATGCAATTTGTAGGGTGTGACCTGCTGGTTTTTTTACATGAAAGACCTATGCATTGATGGTGCATTTAAATGTGACACTGTTTGTGTGTGTGTGTGCGTGTGTGCATAATACATGCAGGACAGAGGTAGGGTGGCCGTTTGTGCCCATCCCCGCAGAGTGGATTAGCTCCCCCACCTCCCTCCCTCCCTCCCTCCCTCCCTCCGACCCCGAGCTCTTCTAGTAATCACCAATCAGCCTCCTGTTTTCACTCTGAGTGTGACACAGTCCGACAGTCAAATCTCCAAACAGCCAGATCTGGCAACACTGCAGACCGGGCAGTCCATGAGCTAGTATTGCCAGTGTCAGTGGGGAGATAGGCGCAGTGGTGGTGTGGTGGTACAGTAGGTGGTTTAGGGATCAGCGTGAGTGTGTGTGACTGCTGACTGGTGGTATTAAGCGACTAACACTCACACCTGGTGTGTCCGTAGTAGTCAGAGGGACAGATGGGAGGAGAGAAGGGAATTTGGATTCCTGCCACAAATCTGGGCTGAACGGAGGATAGGAGATCGTCTCTTTTTCTTTCTCTCTTTTTTTCCCTTATTTCTTTCCAGCTCTTCCTTTTTTTGTTCATCTTAATCAAGGAATGATGAACTCTCCTGAAGGTAACCAGCACTTTGCTATTTGACTTGGTGTTTGTTAACAATTTTGTGCTTAAGAACTGTTTAATCCCAGAGTCATAAGAAGGGCAAACTCTTCTTATGAGTTCTATGCAGTTTCTTATGCAGACGGAAAGGATGATGGATGCAATTCAAAATATTTCAACTGAAGCACTGCAAAAGAAAACTGAAAACTCTTAGCAGCAGTTTGCATGTGGAGATCATAATAGGTATTTTTATACTTGGCTTTAATTACTTTGGCATGTGGACTACTGCTCCTCACACCTACAGCACCTCCTGTCATTGCACACACCGTTTTAGACTTTTGTAGCACTGCACACCAGCATGTGAGGGTAAAACAAAAGGGGGTCGGGGGGAAAAAAAAGAAGTAAAATGCTGCATTAACACCCAAGGGAGACCAGAGTTGCTGGTGTTAATTGCCTCTGCCCCCCGTGATGAGCTTTTGGGCTGCACTTTAGGGGCTTAAGGAGTGAATGTATGATGGGAGTGTGTGCGTGCGAGTGTGGGGCTGGTAGAGTGAAATGTTGCTGATGAGGTAAATCAGGTATCTTTAGAGCTGAGCCATGCAGCACCGTCTTTGTCTGGAGACCACGGGTTGAGGGTGGGGAGAGGGCGTGTTTCCTCAAGGTCGTTCCTGCTTCGATGCACTCATTTTGCATAGACATGTGAATTTGTGAGCATCTGTGAGTGAGCGCCGGCATGTTCACTGCAAAAAAAACTGATCAATTTTAGCTGATAATTAATGGAGCACTGTTCCTGAAATAGGATCAAGTCGGCAAAAACAGCACGACATGGCAATGCAATATATAAAGACTATGATTTTTAATTTTTAAAATAACATTTTTTTTTTTTAAAAGCAAAGCTTGATCAGGAACAGCTTGACTTATTTCACCCTTCGCAGCAAAAAAGAAAATGTTTCATTACAAAAACACAGAAAACGTAGACGCTTTTACAGTGAAGGTAAAAATGGCAACAAAAGGAAATGCCAACCATGCTGTCTGAGCCACGTGGTGTCTCTCCACTAATGTCTAGTGAAGGCAACACACTGTATAATTACTGTTCTACAATATAGCTCCAACCCCAAGTGTAAATAGTCTTTAATGGGTCACACATTTTTACTTCACTGAAAGAAACAGAAAATATAATAATCCTGGGTGAAATGATTCCTAACATGGACATTTTTTGCAGCACAGTGTCCTCAAGCAGTTTGACCTCCAACTGCATTTTGACTCGATTGGGACGTCGACATGACCTGGCACAGCAGAAGCAAAAATCCCTCCAACATTACTTACCTGTTTAATTTAGGTCAGCTGGTGGATTGCATGCGGTGTGATATAGAACAGAAAAAAATAGCTGACCTCTATTTTTATAAATTAGGGTAATGTCTTAATCACCTCTCTCAACTATTTCAGGTGCTACTGACGCTAAGTGGACGATAAGCTTTATCCACCTGGTTACATCTGGTCAGCTAACACAAAAAATAAATCTCACATTATGAAAAGTCTGGCTCTGGAATAAGTCGGGAAATTCACAATTTCATTGAAAAGAACCTCACTCATTTGGGAAAATATCTGTACTATATTCCCTTGTATATACTATACTGTAGTTGAGTTAGTTGAGCTGTGAGGCATTTTTTTCTTATGAGGATACTCTGTGAAATGGAGTAAGATTGTTGAATTATTTATATGAAGGGAAGAGGATTCAATAAACTCTGCTATCTTTGGGGGTGTCAACAGAGACACCTGCTGGAGAAGTAGGTACAAGGCAGTTATACCTCCACTGTCAGCCAACATAAGTGATATAGACTTTGTCCTTGTTTCTTTAAGAGTAATCAAATATAACCAATGTTGTTAATGTATGTTTTGTTTCTTTTTTTTTTCCAGAATAACTACCTGGTGTTCATGGCAGAGCTGTTTTGGTGGTTTGAAGTGGCCAAGCCGTCTTTTGTGAAACCAAGAATGTTGGGAAATGAAGGCACAGGCAAGTCTTCGAAGCTCTGATCTTACATGGGCATCCCCAGTAGCAAAAGCAAGCAGTAACATGCACAGAGAGAGTAAAGAGAAAGTGCAGTAGAATAGTCTGTTGCCATCCAGTGTGATCATTTTGTCTCTGTTGTATCACCTCAGATCCATCATCCTTGTTGAAGAGTATACCAGCCATCCCCATCTCCAAGGCAACAAAGAGAAGCTTCATGGAAAGACCCCCCAGTCCTGAAAGACCAAGGTATGTTAGACAAAATGATGGTACTCACTGTGATATTACTTATGTTCTTCTAAAAGCACATTAGCAAGGCACTTTCATTTCCACTTTAGCGGAGCTGCTCTTTGTCTGCTCACTTCACTTCACAGCTCCCAGGAGTGAAGTGCTCCCAATCTATGGGACAGATTAAGCCAAATGAAATCAGCTTGTTTGGCCTCATCTGGACAAATGAAAGTTAAAAAGGGCAATGAAAGTATCTATTACATTGTCTAAATTGTAATTTTCTCTCTTTCTCTCTCTAGTTTGCCACTCCGACCCCAGCCGAGAAATTCAGGTATTTTTGTATGATGTTTTTTTTTCTGCCAAATTAAACGAGAAGATATAAATACAAAATGCAATTTTCTGTTTTGAATTTCTCTTTTCTTACTTGTGTCCTCTAGGAGACATCAAGAGGTCATCCTCAATGTCTTTTGTTGATGGAAACCTGGGCACCTGGCCCAAAGAGAAAAGGTTTGTAATGTTTCTGTTCTCTTCATATGCTACTGCTCATTCAAAATATCCAATCCCCAAGAGAGTTTTCTCAAATAACCGTTTCAAGTGTCTGTAGATATAATTCGTTTCTTTTGTATTTTTGTGATAAGATCCGGGCCTTACGGAGTGTCTTTTGACATCCCCTTTGACAAAGAGGACTCTGCTCCTGCCGCTCCTTCCTCCACACGTGGCATGGTCCGGTCGGTCAGCACCGATGATGGTTCTGGTTTCAAAGTCCACCACCTGCCCCGTGGAATGAAGCGCAACCTCTCCTTCCAGCCAGTGAACGGTCAGAGCATCGGCATTGAGGAGGAGGGCTGCCCAGACAGCCTGGCTGGCATGGAGCCTGCCAGGCGAGCTTTTCCCAACGGGCATGGGAGTGTCATGGCAACAACACCCTCCATGGAGGAGGCCCTGCAGATCATCCACAGCCCTAGCAGGCCCCCAGTGGAGGGCATCAACAACGGTTTCTTCCTGCACAGCCAGGGCCACGGGGGGGCTACGGCCGGTGGCTTAGAGCCGGTGTCAGAGGTGGACTCCAAAGGAGCTCTGAGCACCACAGACACCACAGAGGTGGACACTGGCATCCATATCCGAACAGAGGACATGCTGGACGAGGACTCCTCTCTGAAAGACTGCTCTGTGAACATGGAGCTGGATATGGATACGCCGAGTCCTTGCCCGAGCAGCCTGAGCAAATCCCCCACAGGAGTGAAGTTGACCAGCTTTGCCGAACAGAAGCTGAAAAAGCTCAATCCGTCAGCGCCAGACTCAGGACGGGGCAGCAGCAGCTCCCTCAAGACCACTCCTGAGGGCTCAGAGTTCGGCCTCCCGTTATCTGTCTCCTGGGCCCCAACTCCTGAACACAGCCCCATCCATCAACAAACCACACCCTCCCGCACAGCACAAGCATCGCCCTCACCTGTCCAGCTTCCACCTAATGACCCTGCCCAGGTCATGGCTACAGAGATGGTACAGCTGAGGATGAGGCTGGAGGAGAAACGAAAAGCCATCGAGGCGCAGAAGAAGAAAGTGGAGGCCGCTTTTACGAGACATCGGCAAAAGATGGGGCACTCTGCGTTTCTCAACGTGGTGAAGAGAAAAGGGGACGGGGCCGCCAGTGGAGAGGAGGGAGGGAAGACCGAAGGAGAAGGCAAGGCAGCAAGCACAAGTCCCGTTTTTAAATTCGGAAGGAGCAAGGCGGACACGCCAGATGGGGCGGAACAAAGCAGCACGGCCTCCTGCTGGACAAAGTCCCCCGGTGCCGGAGAGGAGGGCGGACAAAGTCCCGCTCAGCTGACCGAGGTGGACCTCACAGAGTATACCCGGTCGATCGAGAAGCTCAACCACTCGCTGGCCTTCCTCCAGACGGAGATGCAGCGACTGGCTCAGCAGCAGGAGGTCATCATGGCCATGAGGGAGCAGCAACAACAGCAGGCCTGGGTCATCCCTCCTCCGCACACAAACCCCTCGCCGCAAAAACACAGTCGAGCCGCCACTCGATCCTCAGGACCCTCTTCTCCTGCCGACTCGCCTCGCTCCACCCACCGCTCTCCCACCAGCATCAAACGGAAATCCGCCTCTTTCCACTCGCGTAATCCCCGCACCGCTCGTCCCAGCGAGCTCAAGCTGGCCCCCTACAATCGAGTCCTGACCGCCCCGCAGTCCGTCGACAGCATCCCGAGGCTGCGTCGATTTTCTCCCTGCCAGCCTTTGGCGAGTTCCTTCGTCTACATGGGAGAGAAACCAGCGACTGCCCATCCGGAGACAGTAGGTCCAGATGGAGATAAAAACAAGGAGATTGATTCCCTCCTTTCCCCAGAGAGGGAGTTTGCCAGCGTATGTGTAGCCGGCTCACCCCCCGGCTCCCCCAACCTGCAGAACAAAAGAGAGCAAACAGGCGGAGATTCAAAGGCCAAAACCCAGGAAACAGAGGCTCACGGCCAGTCTAAGATCACTGACTCTCAGAAACCAGTTGTAGATGTCAAACCCGCAATTGAGTCGTCGTTCCCTGAGGTCCTGGCTCACCCTGTGGTAGAAACCTTCACCCTTACACCCACGGAGATCCCTCCCCAAGCAAAGAGCAGCTTAATCGAGGTTCCTCTGTCTGTGGTGAAGCCGCTGGAGGATCTGACCCTCGACGATGCTTTGGAGATGCAGCAGGATAATGCAGAAGGCGTGGATGAGGAGAAAGTATGTCGTGGTTTCTTCTTCAAGGTAGGCTGTTGTTTCACACAGTTTATGTCGCCATATTGCATGAAGAATGTTTGGACTTTCCCTCACTGCAGTTCAGCCTATTATCTATCAAGCATCTTCTCTATTCAAACCAGCACTCAAAAAAAAAAAACATAAACCAGAGACAAAAGCCCAACTTAAGTGTAAAACGCAGCTCTGGAAAAGAAACTATTATACATTTGAACCTAGGGCAGCCATACTGTATTAGTTTTTCACCATGAAACGCTCTTGTTCCTAACATGAGATGGTGAATGGTTACGGAAACATGCCAGCTTGAGGACAGTGTAATCTTTCCATTTATGGGTTGTTGTGAGATGGCTCGGTCTCTGCAGTCTGGGCTTTGATGTAGGTCAGAAAACTGGGGCTGTTGTGAATAATTCAGGCACAGCTGTGGAAGCGTGGGGTTGAACAAGTGTTAAATTGAATAGATTGTGAGGGTGGATACCGAGGGACGAACGCAAAGATCCACCCAGTAAATAAAAATCTAGATGAAACTGATTTATGCCAACTGTATGGTGATGTAGTAACCTATGTTACCCACTACATTTGAACTGAGTTTGGTTTTGTAGTGGCATAGTAAAACCAGGATTTCCTATTAATAATGGATTCACAGCTGTGATATATTTATAAACCATGTTTTCAACAGTCTCCTGCTCCTTTGCTGTAGTCTGGGTTCATGCACATCTATCTTTATATGGCCAAAAATATCAAAGAAATAAAGGAAATACAGATGTATTCTTGCACATGGTATAAACATTGGAATATTTTGCAAAAAGGGTCTATAAAAAAAGAAGAAAGCAGAAAAAAAAGAATCTGCTGTGTTGCCAGCCTTTTAACTGTCTCATTTAATCATACCAAAAAGATGACCTTTCACAGTAACAACTGATGTTTTGCAGTTATCTCATTTAGGATATTAGATCAAATGAATAAAAGTATCACACTGTTAAGAGCACTCCACTCAGCCTCTTCAGCTACAGCATGTCACAACTGGCATCAATTTTACTTCATAAACTGCAGATGAAACAGTTACTTAATTAAATGACCCTGACATTTTATTCAAGCAGCAGTGTTAAAGTGACCGGCTTTTGTTTCCTTCACACCACAGGAGGATGGAAAGGCAGAGGAGAACATGGCTCAGAAGAGAGCGGCGCTGCTGGAGAAAAGGATGAGGAGGGAGAAGGAGAGTCAGCAGAGGAAGATGCAGCTGGAGGCTGAACTGGAGCAAAAGAAAGAGGAAGCTCGGTATGTTGACACATCGGCAGGAAAAGTCCATACACACTTTAGTGGAGGCAGTGGGGTGTGCTCTCAAGCCTTGAAAGGGAAAATTAATTTATTGCACTATTTTTATGTTAATGTTCACTGTTAGAAATGTGTTTGGATATAGTAATTACACACCTTTTCCTAATATGATTGGTTCATGCATTTCTCATTTTCTGTCTTCTTTCTTTTATTTGTGTAAAGTTTTGGAAACACATTTCATTAAACTGCCAGTTAGTTTGCAATCTAACAGTCCCAAGATGACATCCTCAAAGTGTTTGTTTTGTCCAACCAACAGTGAAAGCCTTAATTTATTTGATTTAATGTCAGGAAAGGCAAAGTAAAGCAAACATCCTCACATGCCGGGAACCAGAAAACGTTTTGTCATTTTATATGTGGCATTGAATTACTCAAAGTTTATTCCTTTTTGAATTTCTCCAGTGCATAACCATACATAATTCATACACCAAAAACAGTATTTCTTAGCACCAACTCTACTATAATGTGTCTGGTCTGCCTGTTTAGACTGAAATCAGAGGAGGAGCGTCTCAGGAAGGAGGAGGACAAGGCCAGGAGGGAGTACATCAAACAGGAATACCTCAGGAGGAAGCAGCTCAAACTGATGGCGGACATGGACACCGTCATCAAACCTCGACCCGCCGGAGGCGCCAAGCAGAGGAGGGGCAGGCCAAAGTCCATCCACCGTGACAGCATGGACTCCCCCAAAACCCCTGTCAGAGCTGCCACAGGTAACCATGGAAACAACCTCCAGTCAGAGAGGTCAAGGTCATCCCATCTGTCCAATCCTTGTGTCTGTGTGTCTCACTGCCACTCTGCTTTGTACCACCTGAAAATGTCTTAAAAAACCAGCTGGTACTTTCAGTAGGCTACATTATGCCAGTTATAGCTGCCAGTATTATGTACGGCATTAATTGATATATTTTGTCCATAGCCTAATTAATATTAAATATGGAAACTGGAAATAATAAAAAGCATCAGTCTTTTAATGTTGTCTGGTTTGTGTTATTTTATGTAAATTTAATGAAGCATAATATCATTTTACACATTTAAGTAAGTGTGATCCTGCCAGTTTTGTGTGTATTTTATGAATGTGAGAGCTCATTAGCGCATTGCTCTGTAACAGGCCTTGGCACAAAACACAGTGGACAGTGATCTGGTGATGTTGTCATTCGTGGTGTTGGTGTAATCGTGTCGTGCTGTGCCACATCTCATTGTCTCACATCCAGGTTCACGCCAACGTGTCTTTTCAGTCTCCAGCTTGTCCCTGGCTTCCCTCAACCTGGGAGACAGCGACAGCGTTCACTCTGAGAAGAGAACACCAAGGTGAGATGTTTTCATTGTCTCTGTGTCAAATGCAATAATAAAAAAAAAACTTAAATGCCAGATTCAAAGTTTAATTTTTCTAGGATTTTATTCATTTTCAGATACACAACTCTCATTCTTTCAGAAATACGGTAGTGGGATATGTTTAGTAAAGTAGTGCTGTCATCAGTTAGACTGGACATGTGATGTGGTTATTAGCTCCAGAAAGCTTCACACAAAACCTGAGAATATCTTATGAACTTTGATCTTGGGTTGATTTTTAACACCAGTCTTTAGTTGTGTATTCTTCATGTGCATTAATGGTGATATTTTCTGACTAACTGACTTCCAGACTAACTCCCATCCTCAGGTCTAACATCTCACCTGTATTTTTCCTATGTTCCTGTCCTACCACTTTCTTTCCTGCTCTTTCACACACGTCAGAAGTGCTAGTTTAGCCTCTGGCAGCCTCTTCTACTTTCTGAGCTCTCCTAAACTGAGAAGGAGAAGGTTAGTTTCTGCCCCTCGGTTCACGCTGTCCCACGAGCCCAATCCTCTGCTGAAACCCTGTCTCCTCCTCACTGGGTTTTATTAAGGATTGAATAGCACTTATAGTAACATGTTTTATTTTCCTTCTGATTGACTTCAAAAGCACTGATTTAATGCTTTGCTTTTAGCAGCACTGCCATCACAAAACATTCACTTCTCTTTTTCCACATCACCACCCCTCTGCTGTGCCTCCCACACCAATTTACACTCGTTTTTCTGCTCTGTTTTTTTCTTTCAAAGTGAACTGTTTAACTTTGTCTAAAGCTACTACATCACAAATACGTCCTGTAGAACACACTCTGCTTAAAACACCCATCTTATCAAGTCATTTAACATTGTATTTTTTCTTAAAATCTGCCAGTAGGGTATTCAGCATCAGGATATATTCAAATCTAAATTGGACTCCAAGAAAGTTAAAATGACTTGTTAATGTGGACAGTTTATATTCCTTAAAAAAATGCACCACAAACACGTGGCTTTAGTTGCTCTTATTGTACTGTTTCCCTGCTTATTGACTTTTACACAGTTATATACTATAATTAGATATGTGCATTTTTAAATGCATTTTAGTGGAATAAGTGGTGTTTGCTCTGTATATTTGCAACCTACTGCTTCACAATGATGGTAATGTACAGAGAGGACACAGCATCCAGTTGCCGTCTGCAAAAAAGAGCAAGTAAACACGAAGTGCTGCACTATAATTGATTGATTGACCTCTTTCAATGACCCTCAGTGCACCAGACTGCTTCACTCACTGCCTGTGCTTGCAAGCTTTGCTGCTTTACTAGTTACTGTTCGGCTCTCCAGCCAAACCAAGTCCAATCTCAAACTGTGCGCTGAAACAGTACCCTCAGTTTCTGCCACAGTAAAGGATAAATAAATATGATGTAGACAGGGTGGGAATGTGACACCAGCCAACGGTCAAATTCAGCTGTTTTACAATGGCTGGGTCGGTTCTTTTTTTGGAGCTGGCTCTGTTTATAAAAATATCTTGTTGGCTTGTGAAGAGCACAGTTTATTTCCCTGCCCTGCCTACAGTATAATTTGCTGAGTGTTCAGCAGCAGCATCCATGCAGAAAGGTGAACTAATTCTGTGTGTGTGTGTGCGTGCGTGTGTTCTAGGCCAGACTCTGCAGACGGCCTCCTGTCCCCAAGTCGCTCCAGCAGCAGGAATGGAGAGAAGGACTGGGAAAATGGATCCACAACCTCCTCTGTGACGTCAAACACAGAGTACACCGGTATGTCAGCTAAAAAAAAATCCTTTTTCATTCAAATTAACATAAACATGCTAAATCACAAAATAAAAATTAGTTTTGGATTTAATCCATTATCTTCTTTATTCTTAGCTTTGATCTTAAGTCCACTTCATGTCTGTGGTTTTCTTGGGCTGGCATCCCTTCAACGTAATCCCAAATTTTCTAATGTGCTTTTAACGCTGCATGTCTAGCTCATATTCCTTTGTCCCACTAACCGGTGAGACAGAAAAATGCTACGGGTTGAAAATCTTCATAAATGATTTATCAAAAGAAAGAGCAAAAAGAAAAAAAATGCGAGGGAGGCCTCCCTCCCTTGACATAACTAGAATGGTTGCCATGACAACAGTCTCATCCTGACGTCTGGCTCCCCCTGTTTTCATCCAGGACCGAAGCTCTACAAAGAACCCAGTGCCAAGTCTAACAAGCACATCATCCAGAACGCTCTGGCCCACTGCTGCCTCGCAGGCAAGGTCAACGAGGGCCAAAAGAACAAGATCCTGGAGGTAATGGAGCTTTTAACATTTGTTTTATTCACTGGAGAGGTCAATGGGTCCCTGGTGGCTTTACTGATAATGCACACCATGTACCCTCAACACCGTGGATTGAAATCTCACAATTTATGTATTCCTGTCTGGTTTTAAAAGTGTACATCAAAGGCACATATGCTGTAAATTCAATAGCAGAGAGTTACTGGAATTAAAAATTTGAATGAAAACAGAGTAATGAGTAATGGTAGGAATTTAAAATTATTTTTTTTATTTGTCCAGACAGGTAGGCTCATTAAGCTAGAAATAAAGCCTTGTCAAAATAAAAGATGTGGTTCCCTCTGCTATAGAGGGAAACAGAATTTACAGTATGAAGGTGTCATAATGATTTACAAAGAATGTAGTACCAGGTAGTTATTTTCCACCAATGTGTGGTTACAAGGATAGGATGTTTTTGCAGAGAAAAAACACTTAAAGTCTGAGGTATGGGTAAAATGTGACCAAAACCTTATTTGTATCCCTTTAGCACACATGACCTTCATTCTGTATCCAATGAGCTTTTCTCCCCTGACTTTAACAGGAAATGGAGAAATCAGAAGCCACCAACTTCTTGGTGTTGTTCCGTGATGCTGGCTGCCAGTTTCGCTCTCTCTACATCTACTGCCCTGAGACAGAAGAGATCAACAAGCTGACAGGCATCGGCCCCAAGAGCATCACACGCAAGATGATCGACGGCCTGTACAAGTACAACTCGGACAAGAAGCAATTTAGTCAGATACCAGCCAAGACCATGTCAGCCAGCGTGGACGCGGTGACGATCCACAACCACCTCTGGCAAACCAAGAAGCCAGCCACCCCTAAAAAAGTAGTGCCTGCCCTGTCCTAATGGAACTTGGTACCCCCCAATCATCGCCATTTTCCCCCTTTGAATGGAACATACCCATTTCAATTTGCACTTCACTGTACATATCCATGAAGATTCAAACACCTGCAATGCCAGTTAGATGAATGCATATTTGTCTTTTTTATGTCTGTTTTTCCTCTCATTGCATTCCCGTCCCTGTTGTTTCCTCCTTACTCTGGACCGAACATGATAGGACTCAAAGATTAGGAGCAACTGGAATGTACGCCACTGTTAAAGAATGATGTAAATGCTTACCACTTCTGTGTTTTTAGAGATTGTCACGTTTGAGTCAGTTTTACGAAGGCATGTATGAGTGTTCTTCTTGTTTCCTATGTGCCAAATGTCAAAAAAGAGACAGTATGAATGCTAGGACATTTTACGCGGTACAGTGAAGCACTGAATGTTTTTAATTCATGTACAGATTGATTTCTGTTTGCGTTATCCTGTTTATGTGTGGCCTTATGCTCGTTTTATTTCTAGTGTGTGCGAGTGCAATGAGATGGTTGTAAAGCAGCGTATATACTGAGGCTTTTTTTTTGTATTTGGAAGAACATGTTTTTTCTTCATCTCTGTGGGTAAAACAGTTTGTATATTAAGGGCCAAAAAAACTAATTGCATACAGCTAGTATTAGCCACATGGTACATGTGTGTCCAGTTCAGCAAAGCCAACCGGTTTAAGCTTTTTCAGAGCCTTTTTTGGGAAAGTGATTTTAAAGAATGCAGGACGTTACTCTAGATCACTGGTTCTCAACCTGTGGGTCTGGACACCTGCAGAAAAATTGAGCTATACAATGTGTGGAAAAAGATATATTTCTAATATACAAATGTGCTATCATGTTTCTAATTGTAATACATTATTTGTTTTTCTTGTAAGTAGTTGCAACCTTAAAATGTAGTCTGATAATTAATTAAAACTGCCTGACGGTGAAAATAAAATCATCCCATGTAGCATCAGAGTTAACCTGAGGGGTAACACAGAGGCATCGTCATTTCACCCAATAAGGTTGAGAACCAGTGTTGTAGATCACTTTGCTGCTGGTTCACAGCAGGTTTGTGAACAAATAAAAACACAGTGTTATTATTTCTTCTTTATTTTTGAAATGCTGCCTACTGCACCACGGAGTAACTGTGCAGTATATGACATATTGCACAATCACACTCTCACCCACTGGTATCAGGAACATGACTAAAATCCAAGACATAATGACACCTAACAAGTTCTTTTTATATCAGGACTTAAAATGAAGTTGTGCTAGCACAGGCTTGACAGTATTAAATTCAAGTTTCACACACTGCTCATCTTAATAATGTCTATACCCATGAAGCTTTAAGGCACTGCAGATCCACCCAGCACCAAAATGTAGTTATTATAGTGCATACACAAAGTTTAGATTTCTAATTAGATAAAAATCACTAGCTCTGTTCTTAAAGAAGCCAGTCATAGATGAGTGAGGAATCGTCTCACTCAAAATAACCACATGGTTACAAATTGGCTGTCATTTGCATCTGTTGTTCTTTTTTCACACAAATGTGTCTTAACCCAATGTAAACTATCTGAGTGTGTATTAACAGCATCAGTCGCCTATAAATGGAACACGTCCTTAATAGGCCAGGAATATTTTAGATTTTTTCTTTATTATTAAGAGAATGAATCTCACAGAATAATGCAAGAACAGAATAGGGCAGATCCTTGTTGCTGCATACGGGTAAGAGACTCGCCACAGGGTTTCACTGGTGTCAGTGTCACGTTCCTTTTTTTTTTGTCATGGAATGTCAAGTCAACACCATTCGCAAGTCTGTTTTTCAACAAAACAAATTTGCTAACATGGTGCTTTGCTTTCAACTGGGGATAGGGATGGGGTATTTATGACCAAAAGAGAGCCTATACATGTCTTTGAAAATGTAAAACAATATGACAGAGTTAAGATGTGCTTCTCTGATGTTTAATTGGAAGGATTTTGTCCACAGAAAGCTCTGTCCACCTGCTTTTGGCTGTTTAAGGCCAAGGGAGGAAGATTATTTAAAGTGTAATGATATTGTACAGTGTGTTCATGTGCGCTCATACCTATTTACTATGATGACCCCGTTTTGTTTGTCAGACGCTGTGCTGTCATTCAACATATTTGCTGAACATGTAGTTTAATTTTTCTTTTTCTTTTTTGCATTTAATAAAGTTAAGCATGGCCTCAGCATTTCTGTGGTGTTCACTTTAAAACTAGACTAACTTTTAAAAGTCTAAAAGTTATTTGTGGCAGACAAAATGTAAGAAAAGTAAGCAGGATTAGCCTACTATCAATATTAATTTATTGATTGATTCATAGAAGGGATTAAAAGGTGACACTTTTGAGAGAGGTGTAGCAGAACTTGAGGCAAAATTATCACAATTTACTTTTTTTTTTTTTCTTTTCTTTTTAAATTTTACATAAAAGACTCAAAACTGATCCTTGGGACAGAATTAATGTGGCATAATCGAGACCTCCCAGCAAATGAATAGCCATTTCAAAGTATTATAGTCTGTTATTAAGCAAACTGAGTTATAATACTGACTAGAGGGCGTTTTTATACAGTCTATGGTTTGGACTGAAAGAGTGAGCTTCTTCTTGGCAGTGCTTTACGGCCTCTATGTGCGTTGTGTTGCACTGGAACTTGGAAGAAACAATGTGCAGTCAGTGGAGGCTGTTGAGTTGACGAGCTGATCAGAAGTAGTGATGGGAATTCCGGCTCTTTTTGGAGAGCCAGTTCTTTCGGCTCGGCTCACTAAAAGAGCCGGCTCTTTCGGCTCCCAAGTGGCTCCTCAGATTTTATGTTGCTTATCACCAAAATAATGCAAAACTATGTGTAAAATTAATTACTAATGTAAAAAAAACAAACATTATATCAAATATTTTCATTTATGCCTTTATTTAGGCCTACTGAACACACTCAACCTTGAATAGAGTGTTACAAAAATAAATTATAAAGTAGGCCTATAAAAAACAAAGTCCAGGGCTCCAGACTAACTTTACTTTTGCACTTATGGATGAAAACTTCTCATGTCAAAAAAAAAAAATCAAAATCAAAATAATCAATCAAAATTGTCAATGCTGTACATCCTGCATACAGATGTGCCTGTGCAGGTTGTTTGTGGAGCCTGCTCCATATGAGATTTTCACCTTGCACAATCTACACTCTGCCTTTGAACTGCTTACTGCTTATTTAAATGCCCAAATGCCCCCCCTCCTCCGTTGGACGGTCAGACTGTCAGATGGGGGGAGGATAGCAATTTGAACGCATTAGCGCGATTTAGCGCATTTGTTTATTACTGTCACTACCCTACCTGTCCATGTGCCTGCGTGAGTGCCCGCACCAGCTAGAGAGAGAGAGAGGGGGGGAGAGAGAGAGAGAGAGGTGCTGCCACAGGCTCGTGCTGGATGCGCTGGTTGATTAGTTTCGTTTTTACCCCCTTCCCCCGTCGATCTGTGGCTTTCACTACAACAAGCAGAGGAGAAAAAAAAAACAAAAACGGCTCCCAATGAGGAGCCGGCTCCCGTCGTTCACTTCAAAGAGCCGGCTCTCAGAGCCGGATCGTTCGCGACCGACACATCACTAATCAGAAGCAGGTGTGCAGGTGGTTTGGCGGGAGCAGCAATCCGGGAGGCCACGCCCAGCAACACACACACACACACACACACACACACACACACGGACAAAGACAAACTGGGGACAGGAAACATAAAGATGGAGAGAAACAGCGGGAACCCAGGGCAATGAGGGAGAGGGAGAAGCAGAACATTTGCTATAAATCCCGACTGACCGAATTTGTACAATTCAGGCAATCCACCATTAGCTGCTGATAAATACTGCTGGCTAAATACCATAATTTAATGGCATTTAAAACCAGTGGTGGGAATTTACTCAAGTAGGCTAGGCTACTGATCTTTGTTCAAATTTAAAGGGCATTAGGCCGACATTGCCACCACATTTATTGGTCTAGCCTATATTTTCCTAATTTAAGTTAGCCTACAGATTGTATTCATTAAAATCAATCCTGTTACTCCAATGGGCTTTTAGGTAGCCACTCGAGCATTTTGATATAATCTGTAGAGTATTTCTACATGTGGTTTTATCCTATCGTCAAATATTTGTGAATTTCCTCCCAAATGTATTTCAGTCACAAAATTTTGCAATAGGCTACAGTTGGTGAATATACTGTACACTTCTTCTACACTGTATACACATTTAAATAATAGATTTTTAAAAATAAACAATAGTCATGGTGTAGTCAGCCTACGTTTTTAATATGCCCGTGCATCACCTGAAAGTTCGTCTGTCCCGTGCAGTGGGTGTGGCCACGTCATCGCTGCAGTTGATTGGACGTTTTGCGGCTGCGTCCGCATGGCAACGGCGAGCTGTGTACTAGAATTAAGGCAAAGAGCGGCTTTCTGGAAACACAAGTAGACATTTCACCATCCACAGAACATTATTCCGTGTACTTCTCCGTCGACACTGTCAGATTTGGAGACTGCAGACCGCGCTGAGTGGCTTTAATGCGGCGCGTCGTTGGCGCAGACTGACAGGTGAGGAGTCAGCACGGATTCACGGTGGCGTGTTAGCCCGGAGTGTACCAGTCCTGCATGATACCCCGTGTACCTTGGAGGGAAAATGAATGCTATTATCCTGCATGTGTGTGTGTGTGTAACACTGAGCTGCTGCTGTGTGTGTGTGAGTGCGGACGAGTGTGCGCTGTGTGCCGTCATGCTCAAGTAAACAAGGTGTGTCTAAGGAGGATGTCAGGTTTGGGCCGCAGACCTGCTGTCACATCCAGAACCAGAGCTGGATGTTGTTTTATTTGTGAGTGTGTGTGAGTGTTTGTGTGTACGGGAGCTAACAGGGCGGTGTCACCGGCTGCTCTGCCTCCAGCACGGACACCTGGAGACAGACATCACTGCTCATCTCAGCCTTTTTTTACATAGACACAGGACGAGAGCATCATGCATAATGCAGAGCCCTTCATCCTTTATTGTAGCTCCCTATGTGATGCTCCAGTGGTTAACCATTAATAGGCCAGCCTGGAGGACTGCATCTTTAGATATCCTACCAAAACTGTTTGTAGTAGGAATATTATGGTGAGATTAAACACAGCACAACACAAACAGTGCAGTAATGTCCTATGCACAGCACCCTGGAGAACAGTTTAATCACACAAGATCACTTTAAAAGTATTATCAAACTCACAAATGCCAGATAGTCACAATAGGAGCTTTACAGAAACACTATCCTTTGGTGATGCAGCAGTTACAACATAACCACAGAGTGCTGTAAACTCACTTCAACCTTACTATTGGGGCACGCAGGCGCAAGCTGTTGTGTAGAAATTGAGTTAATAAAAGACATAACACATGGGGTGATAAATGATGTTGAGAAGAGCTGAAACACCAGTAGTCCCTGTAGGAATATTACAGTAATTGATCCACAGCGTGTTGGATGTCATTAACATTGATCTAAAACTGTTCCGCTGCCAGGGTACCTTTGCCACATCTCCATCACACATTGTAAAAGTTCATGTTTTGTATGAAGTTCTGTTGAATCAATATTTGTTAAAGAACATCTGTTTAGTGTTTACAATTTTATTTGTTTTTGGCTGTATCATTTTAAAGGAATGAGGACAGCATTTCCCTTAAATAGTTGATGTCTACACTAATTTTAGAATGGAAGTCTCTGAATTTAGGTGGTGAACCTTAAAAATAAGGTAGTTTATTTTCTCTCTACTCTGTCCCTCTATATTCCAGCCAGCTACAAGCTGCCACCACAGATCTGTAATCATGACGGCAGACGAGACGATCAACATCAAGGAGGCGGAGGTGATCAAGCTGATGCTGGATTTCCTCAACTCCAGGAAGTTGCACATCAGCATGCTGGCCTTGGAGAAGGAGAGCGGTGTCATTAACGGGCTTTACTCCGATGATATGCTCTTCCTCAGGTGCATTTATAGTGTATTATCTTTATACAGTTGGTTGACTGTTGTGTTTTGACTCAGAAATGTGGTGGGAAATGAGAATGCTGATGCCTCTTAAACTATTGGCTGCTTTCAACAGGCAACTGATACTTGACGGTCAATGGGAGGAGGTGATGCAGTTCATCCAACCTCTGGAAGGAATGGACAAGTTTGACAAGAAAAGGTGGGGGAAATAATGTGGGGGATGATTCTCACTTGATTTCTTTAAGCATAATATTAGAGTTTTTTAAATTTTAATGTTTTTTTCATCAACCATTTACTGACCATAGTTTTAGGAGGGGCCGTTGTTTGAGTGTGTTTTTGATTTATTGTTAAGCAGTTATGAGGAGAGTAGAAGACTTAAGAGAAACTCAACTTTATAAGTTAGAATAATATTGAATTTCACTACAATCAAGTTGCTTGTTTGTGTGTTTTTTTGACATACAATATTAATAACAGCATTGGTGACATTTTACATTACTGGTCACTGGGCAAGCTTTGGCAGTGAAGTGGAGAGTGGTAGCCTCGGGAGCTAAATCAGGTCACATCCCAGTACTGTACTGGCATGGGTACATCATATAACTGGCAGCCTCTCAGCAACCACCAAAGAGATTTTTCAACTCAGTTGTCCTACTTAAATGGCATAACCAGTTTATCAAAAAATGATTTAATCCAGGAATTATCACCTGAAGGTTAATCAATCCATGTACTGCAAAATATAAGTGTAAATACCGAGATTTGTGTTTCCAGGTTCCGCTACATCATTTTGAAGCAGAAGTTTCTGGAAGCTCTGTGTGTAAATAACGCCATGTCTGCCGCTGAGGACCCTCACAATGTATGGATATATTCAGTTTTTCACAGTTGTCAACAAAAAAAAGCCTCAAATTTAGCTTAACATGAACTGATTTACCAACAGAAATCTACTTTTGAAAACATAAGCATGGACACTCTACAAACCAAATGAATAAAAATAACAAAAACACACCTCACCCTCAGAAAGAGCATTAACATAGTACTCAAATCCTCTGTAATGTTATTCCATCTACAGCTTGAGCTCACCATGCAGGCGGCAGTCAAGTGTCTCCACAGTCTGGAGGATTTCTGTCCATCCAAGGATGACTACAGCAAGCTGTGTCTTCTCCTCACGCTGCCCCGCCTCACCCACCATGCAGAGTTCAAAGACTGGAACCCGAGCACAGCGCGTGTCCATTGCTTCGAGGAGGCGTGTGCTATGGTGGCCGAGTTCATCCCCGCAGACAGGAAGCTGAGCGAGGCAGGCTTCAGGGCGAGCGGGAACCGCCTCTTCCAACTGCTCATTAAAGGGATTCTTTATGAGTGTTGTGTCGAGTTCTGTCAGGTAATATCACCTCTAAGCACTGAGAGTGTTACAAGGGAACTCCACTGGTGTTTGATGTTGCATTGAAAAGTTAATGGACCGATTTGTGTTTTTCAAAACCTTTAGAGATAGAATGGTAACACTTCCTGCCACAAATCCCCTACTTGATATAGCAAAGTGCCATAAAGTAAATTTCTGTCTGGATCTCATGTCAATCATAAGTTTTAAAATTTGTGATTGTAATCTTGCATTCACTTCAAAACCATCAAGGATTACACAAAAGCTCTACATTTTCTGTCTGTGGTCTTAACAACATTGTTTCTGTTTTCTAGAGCAAAGCGACTGGTGAGGAAATCACAGAGGGTGAGGTGTTGCTTGGTGTGGATTTGCTCTGTGGGAACGGCTGTGATGAACTGGATTTGTCGCTGCTGTCCTGGCTGCAGAACGTCTCTCCTGGTGCCTTTTCATGCGCCTTCCAGCAAAAGGTCCTCAACATCCACGTGGACCGGCTGGTGAAGCCCAGCAAGGCAGGCCACGCGGACCTCCTGACCCCATTAATCAACCGTCTGTCTCCCTGCCCCACCTCACCTTTCCGCCAGAGGCCTCATTCAGCCGACACATACATGTCCAGGTCTCTCAATCCAGCTCTGGACGGCCTGTCGCATGGTCTGGCAGCGCAGGATAAGAGAGGCATGGAGGCGAACGCCAAGTCTGCTCTCAGTCGGAGCCTCGTGGAGAATAATGTGCATCAGCAGGATGATTCACCTGAGAGGTAAACTGGAGCCCAGCTGGGACAAACGGTTTGTGGTGTTAGTTGTAAGCGCCTGAAATAACAGATACGGAGTTTAACCCTTCTGCAGCTACAATAGCTTTTTTTTTTATTTTTCAAAAGCTTTCTTACTATCTCCCTCTGCATGTGCACCTGCAACCTCAGGCATTAAACCCGGTGGTAGACCTTTTTGTATGCCACAATGTGTAGCTCTATTAATCCCATTAGCCCCACTTAAACAGAGACATAGTGCCTCAGCTGTCACTTCCCACAGTGCTGCACAAAGCAGCTGAGTGTTGATGGACGTAATAGAATCTAAAGCCTCCACTTTATAATTCACTAATTTAAATTCATACTAATACGCTTTATGAAAATAAAAATCCTCCTGTTATTTCAAGGTACTTTTACTAGTAGTGCTTTTGGAAGTAATATAGCAGATGTTTAATCCTAAGGAGCTAGACCTAAATGTTAATATAGACACTGTTCCTAAGAGCAAGTTTTTCCATTTTCAAATACAATGTTCTCCATAATAAACCCTGATAACAACAATATCAAGGAATTTTAACAGGCTTTATTTGATTTTGTTTGTTTATTTTATTTTACTATGTTTCCTTGATCCACATGACGTTTCCCACAAACAGCGCTGCATCAGCTACTGTAAAAGAGGCTGATACAGCACATGTACGCTGCATGAGAGCATTGGGTTGCCAGCTCGCTCTGGCTCCACCTGCAGGATTCTATGCTGCAACTACAACTTTAGTTATTCTTCAAGTTTAAACACAACTTAGCACATTTTACACATTGTGACACTGACATTTTAACTTGTTTGTGTTTTTTCCTCCCTTTTGCCGCATACAGTAATTAGTGAGGGTTTTTGAATTGTGTTGTATTGTTTTTTCTTTCTACTTTTAATGTTTCATGATGTTAAAATATTGCTTATGAATTTACATAGGAAGCAGCCACAGAGGCCGGATGGACCAAACACCACACGGACACCTCTGACCCCTGGGAAGGATGGTGGGCCGCCCTGCAGCACAGAAACAAATGAGGTAGTAAAAACTGAAACCTAGCAGTACTTTGTTGTATGTGTAGTGATATATTATAGACCTTACATCGAGCATAAATCAATAATTAGGGCAAAGACATTCCATATATGCAGGAATGTACTGTGTCACCTTTGGTTACTCAGGCTAAATTGGTTTGATGACTTTTGAGGATTGTCTGGTCACTCAGTATTCAAGAGATCTAAAATAGATTCCCCCTGAACTTGTGGACCTCCTTGCCTCCATGTGTTGCACTTCCTCATAAATCCTTCCCCAACTCTATACCACGCCTGTACAAGGGGCACTCACGCCCTGCTGACCCTGTCTTAGTGAAAGGGGTGGAGGTCATGGGCACTGAAGGCAGATAATCCTGTTTGATGTGCGGTCACACCTGAGATGGCCTGCTGCCGCTATCATCGCTCATCTTTATGCATCCCAGGTCCCATCTAGACAAGTGAAGTGGCTTGAGATTAGATAGTTGTGCGTGTGTATGTGTGTGTGTGGAGAGGGAAAAGTAAAGAGAGACTAAAGTGTAGACCCTTTGGATATAATGAGGTCCTTGAAAACTTTTTATGGGATGGATGATGAAGGACAAGGCCCTGAGAACTTAAAAGCTGTCAGGACTAGCTCTTGGGAGAGAGTTTGTGCGTGCGTGCGTGCGTGCGTGCGTGCGTGCGTGCGTGCGTGCGTGTTCATTCACAGGGCCTGATTGTGGCTTTACATAACATTCTTCTAAATCTTCTTCAGTAACAGTGTGTTCACATGTTGATGCTTTCTGTGTGTGTGTTTGTCCAGCGATGTGACTCCACAGAGCACATCCAGGAGTTTTACAGGCAGCGTCTCCGTGTGCAGCAACATCTGGAACAGAAGCAGCAGCAGAGGCAGCTTTACCAGCAGATGCTGCTGGAGGGGGGGGTGAAGCCGCAGGACGGTACCCAACATAACCTCACTGAGACTTTCCTCAGCAGGTTAGGAAGGCATAAGAAAAGCTTCAGCAATGAATGAATAGTGACTATAACACACTGAACGTCTCAACTCAAAATGTTGTCTTTGTCCAGATCCATTCAGAAGTTGGAGGAAATGAATGTGGGCATTGACCACAAAGGAGATGAGGTGATGACACATCTGGGCCAGCAGTGGAATGGACTGACGGGAAACGGCACCTCTAGTCCCAGGACTGCCAACACCCGCCAAACTCCAGATACAGGGGTGCTGAGGGACAAGCCAGGTGGTGTGATTAGCAGCACCCCACTAAAGACTGGGAACCATGGTTTACCTTCCCTCAGTGAGTCTCCAGTTCCTACTAGTCATAGGTAAGAGTCTGTCAACTGTGCAGTTCATCAGCCGCTACAGAAACACCAACTTCATAAGAGTAATCTCAATGTTATCCAGAAATGAAGTCATTTAACATTCATCAACATGTATTTTTGCAGTTAGATATAAACAATGAACTTGTGCATCTCTTTATGTTTAAGTGCTGAGAGGATCAGAGCATCTTGTCCCACGGCGCAAGATGATTCAGGCTGCTCTACAACACGCAGTACACAAGAGGTATACCTAACTGCCAACTAAACATTATAGTACAGAACTCAGTCAGTCTGCTTTTTACTTTATTTGTTCTACTTTACTTGCAGTTCCACATATTCTTATTGTAGAAAAGCTGTAAATGTGGTTAAAAAGACATTCTGAAATGTAGTTGCATAGATGCCATTAATGTATTATAAAGGTTAGGTTAAACAAATCAGTGATGGCAAATGATAATTATTTTTGTCCTCAATCTTCTTGTACAGTCGGGCAAGTCCAAAGCACAGTTTGTGAAAGTCAACCAGCTGGAGGACACACAGGCAGTACGTGCTGTGGCATTCCACCCCTCAGGAGCGCTCTATGCTGTTGGCTCCAACTCAAAAACCCTGAGAGTCTGTGCCTACCCAGAAAGCCTGTCCACCAGGTGGGAGCCATTCACATTTATGTATGATTTCAAACCATGCTACATTCTTACAGCATCGTTAATAATGTACTTGGATACGCTATATGGTGAATTAGAACCAATCAGATGCCTCCATGAATGGTAACATCTAAAGTGGCTGAAGTATTTGCAGTGTTGTACAGTAGGTGTTTGTTATATAACTCAATCATGGCTGAATAAATTGTCTGGGTTTGAATATACTGCACGTCACGCCTTCCTGCACAGTTCTGAATCCATCTCTGTTGTGTTTTCTTGGCTCGTTCAGTGGTTCTGGTGCAGCTAAGCAGCCGGTTGTGCGCTTCAGGAGGAACAAACACCACAAGGGCTCAATCTACTGTGTAGCATGGAGCCACTGTGGACAACTGCTGGCAACTGGCTCTAATGATAAATATGTCAAAGTCCTGCCTTTCAATGCAGACAGCTGTAATGCCACAGGTACTGTTTTTTGTGTTTTGATTGTGCTCCAAGAAACATAGAAAAAGTGAAATACATGTTGAGGCAGAGTAATACAGATCAGATGTTAATTTTTCTCCTGAGATTGAATTGGATCTAATTTCTCTATGTCTCTGTGATCCAGGCCCAGATCTAGAGTTCAGCATGCATGATGGTACCATCAGGGACTTGGCCTTCCTGGAGGGACCTGAGAGTGGAGGATCCATCTTGATTAGTGCTGGGGCTGGAGACTGCAACATCTACACAACTGATTGTCAGAGGGGACAGGGTCTTCATGCCCTGAGCGGACACACTGGTACGTTGGAAACAGTCCTGAGGGAACCATAGGGGTTTGAAATCAGTTTACAGATGGTTTATTTGTGAAATTCTCATACATAGACGATGTTTTTTTCTAACTAATGTGAAACCATTTAATTCAGTATCATAAAAAAGAAGCAGTAAATATAGTTATATTATAACCACTTTAACAGAGTTTGTTTCACCGTTTTGTGTGAACAGGTCACATTCTGACTCTGTACACATGGGGAGGGTGGATGATTGCCTCTGGCTCACAGGACAAAACGGTCCGTTTCTGGGATCTGCGCGTGCCCAGCTGTGTCCGTGTGGTGGGCACAACTCTGCACGGCTCAGGTGAGTCACGTCATGACTCACACGGCTCAAGTTTAGTCAGCCGGTTGTTTTGAAATGGCCATTTATCGCCACTCTTGCCCCACACAGGAAGTGCAGTTGCTTCAGTGGCAGTGGATCCCAGCGGCCGCCTGCTGGCCACCGGTCAGGAAGACAGCACCTGCATGTTGTATGACATCAGAGGAGGCCGCATTGTCCAGACATACCGGCCCCACAGCAGTGACATCCGCTCAGTGCGCTTCTCACCAGGAGCCCATCATCTTCTGACGGGATCCTATGACAACAAGATCATCATCAATGACCTGCAAGGTAGCAACAACCTCACCAAGAGAGTGCAAACATTTGGGGAAAAAAAACAAATTAATTTGTGTTAGATTTCTGACTATGCAATTTGAAATGGTTAAACTTAACTTGTTGCTGATTAGATTGTGTTTCACATTTTTGTCAAAAGATAAATGAAGGTGCCACGGTGCAGTCAGTGTCAGTAATTGCCATGGTCATGTTTCGTTTCTTTTCTTTCTTTCTTCCAAGGTGACTTAACAAAGCCCCTCCCTCAGACAGTGGCAGGGGAACACTGGGACAAGGTGATCCAGTGCAGGTGGCACCCCCATGACCGGACCTTCCTCTCCTCCTCTGCAGACCGAACAGTTGTCCTCTGGGCTCCGGGCCCCTGAGGGCCTGCTACAGAGACACTGGTTAAACAGCAGCACAAGCGTCCACGTACATCTCAACATGGGATCACTTACTGTTGCAGGGTGTATGTACAGTATGTGCGCTTGTGTCCAAACATATGCATACATATTGTGAGCAACAAACTGGTTATATGTTGGTCAGTTCAAAGTTACTGTGAAGTAAGTGTGGCTGTGTGTGAGAAACGTGACCAGAATTTGTGTGTGCAGTCACTTTAAAAATGATGTCTATAATTGGTTTTGTGGGTGTGTTTGGGTGTGTGCTTGTGCTTGTGCGTGCACACGCGTGTGTGCCTGTGTGTGAGAATGAGTACTATTGTATATGTATTGTGAGTATGTGGCTGTGTGTGTGCAAGCAAACATGGCATTCTAGTAATAGACATGTGTGTTTGGTTTTGCAGTTTTAGTGTAATTAAAATTAAATTCAAAGAAAAAAAAAGAGAACATTTTTCAAATGCCATGAGGAAATGAGAATCTTTTATTGTCGCTATTTGTGACATGTGAGGTTAAATATTTACAGTGTGTGTTTGCTCAATACCTTTCTGCTTTTAGCTTTGTAAGTAGAGCATAAAGATTGAATGGCAAAGACGTACTTAGACCGTAGAGATGACTGATGATGCCTCGCATGAGTGAGCTCACTGCAAGCACACTTTCAAGTTAGTTTTAGTTATTTTCTTAAAATGCCAAACTTCACATAAATCAGCCATAGTCAGAGCATGGAGGTCACTTTAGATGGGATGTAGCTTTAGAGAGGGAGTGAGTGACCTTGTGGACAGAAGCCACGTTTGGTTATGCATATCATGATGTGCCTTTTTGTAGCCTTTGTAGAGGTTTTTGGATATGTGGATTAATTAAGAGATTTATTTATTTATCCATTTGTAGCTATATCTTATTTGTCCATATGCCTTGTCATATATAGATTATTTGTAATGGCACTGTAAAGTAGACAGAGATCATCCACTAGGCAGTTGTGCACATCTGTATAAATTCCCAAAGTGACTTTCCCTTTTTGTTATTATAAAGAAAGTAGGAAAATTCATCATGTTTTGAATTGGAATTTGAGTGATGAACTGAGTCAATTTTAGATGTATCTCAGACAAAAAGTTAAACTATAGGTAGGTAAATAGCAAGATTTAAAAAAAGGTAAATGTTGCATTTATATTGCAACCAGAAGTCTAAGAATGACTAAAGAACAGGCAGGCTAAAGCTAAAACAGTGGTAATGATGCAATTTCAAGACTCCACACAGAGTGGATTGACAAGTCACTTGTAGTAATAAGGGTTTTAGATTTTATCCTCACTTTTTGATGCATGTGAAGGAGAAGGTGGTATGGAAGAGGACAGATGTCATGGCTTACTGTAGTACACATCAATGTTTTGTGGCTCACTGGAAAAATTCAGAATCATTTTAAGAGAAATTCTGCGTGCACACAGATGTGTAATGATGGGAATCCAAAGGGGTTGATGAGGTTCTTGTTCCTGTTCTTGCTTTTGAATAAATAAAGGTATTTTTAAGTTACACTGTGAAACCGTCACTGTTCTCTAATATGAAGAGTTGTGTGTATATTTTATATTTCCCTGTGTGTATTATCAGTGTTTGCTCAGAAAGGGCCACACACACATGCACACACACATTTCTAGGTGCACACAGGTAGGCAGAGGATGCACACAATGCAAGGTGCATGGTGCACAAATGCTTACTTTCTGCTTTAGGCCATTGCCTATGTTGCCAATGCATAGGAGGATTGCCAGTGCCTGTCCTGCACACTCCAATTGCTGGCGTGGCTTAACTGAGGGGTGGGGGGGTGGGACATGGTCACGGCCTTTGACAGAGGAGAATCTCATGATGCATTCACCACAGCTGCCAGATCTGACCAGATATTTCATAGAAAACATGCAGATAATAACTGAAAGAAAAAGTTGAAATATGCAGGATGCAAATACATGAATGAAGAGAAGTTGAGAGAGACAGACAGGTGATGGAGGAGAGGGGGGTAACTGCACGGAGTAAGAGCAAGAGAGGGGGGTGGATTTACCATCACTCACATGCTGCGCTCGATCATTCCCTCTTTTGTGAGGTGGACAATGAGAGCCAGGGGTTCAGAGCTTAAAAAGGATACGCACTCTGTTACAGCCAGCGACCCTGGAGAGACACCAGCCAACCCAGAGGTATCAGGAAAAAGAAACTTGGAATTACACAGAATCTGTTTTTACTGCACTGCAAGGAAGTTACTGCGTTCTCTAAGGGTGTGAGAGGCAAATCAACTAAAACCTGTTTTTTTTGAGACGTCAAGGACATCAAGAAAGCCAAAGAAAAGATGAAGTGGAGATCTATCTACCCATGCTTCTCTTACAGAGGAAATGATCTGCACATCTCACAGCCTGGGGCTTGAAACCTAGTTGCTCATGCTTCTTGCCTGAGGATATTGTCAGAAAACGTTTATAGTTCAGACTAAGAGTAGTTTGGATGCACTATTGGAATTTGGAGAGTTTTCACGAAGTACAGTGAGGTGTGCAGGAGTTGAAATCAGTGCATGAAATCACTGGTTTGCTGGCCGGGTGACAGAGGAACAGTGCTGACAGTTCAGTTGTTCAGTTTAGGAAGATTAGTTTGTGGTGCACGGAGGGGAATTAGTGGTGAACAATGGCTCTGAACTGCCGGATAGGCAAGCTTATTGTCATCCAGCAGTTTGGGTCAAGTGCTTTGCTGGCAATGAGCAATTTGACAGCGTTTTGAAGAATGGCTTGGTTACTTGTGTGCCCTTTGGTTTAAAAAAAAAGGCTTCATGAGGATCACTTGTTGAAAGTCAAAAAACTCAGTATTGCTTTATTTTGGTGGTCATCTTAGAGAATTGTGCATGTTACTGGAGCATCTTCCATCATATACTATGTCTGGTTGGGTTTAGATGTGTAGCACATTCAAGAGAGTGCATGCATGGTTTCTAGCTTGCCAGGACTTGGCCAGTGGAGGAGTGGATGTGAGGATAGTCACTTTAAACAAAGTAGGCTATAGTCATGGTTTTTAAACTTGGTGCACACTCTCCAAATGTTCCTAAATGTACATCTTTGAACAGCCATTTAGAACAAAATATGTCTCCAAAACAGGTTGGGCATTTCCGCAGATGATTTTACTACAGTAAATACAGCTCAAACTCTCAGGGTAATTGTGGGGTAACACAGAGTATGGGCTCTAAATGATGCACTTTTTCCCCACCACTCTCTTCTCTTCTCCCCCTAAATCAGTTGCTGAATGTTTAGGAGGACAGTGCTTCCCCCGGCTTCTCCACGATGCTGTATTCTTTAGCAGGAGGAGGCACGCTCTGCGGTGTGGCCGCCCTCGTGCTCCTCATCGTTTCCACGGCGACTGATTTTTGGATGCAGTATCGATACTCGGGGAGCTCGGCCAATCAGGGGCTTTGGAGGTTCTGCATTAACCACAAATGTCATGCCCATACGATAACTGTAGGTGAGTGCTCCAGAAGTAGTAAAACACTGATGTGCCCTCTTTGGCAGGAACTCAAACTGATATTTTGTGCTGATATCAGTAAATCTAGATATTACAAGTGGCCAGTTTGGTGTTTCTGAGGAAGTTATTCTTGCAAAAACACCATTTGCATAGACAATTTGTCAGTACATTGGCCTACCCAGAAAATAAACCCTAAATTTGTTGGTAACTTCAAAATAGCTTTACTCACAACAAGAAGTGGGCTGTTAGAAATGGATCGATAACTAAAACTATAAACTGGGTTTAAAAGAAGAGAAAACTAAAAAGAAAACTTACTGCATACTGGGGTGAGGGTTACAGTCTCTGTATTGTGCGTGTATGCAGACAAACTCATGCAAACATAGCATTACAGTGCATGTATGCAAAATAGAATATTAGTATTTTAGAGAAAAGCCTGTACAAGCAGGAGTGAACGTGAACATGTGTTGATGTGTGTGCTCGCCTGTTGCCCTCCTGTGTCCAGCTTTCTGGGATGCCACACGGGCCTTCATGCTACTGGCGGTGCTGAGCTGCTTTGCTGGGGTGGTGCTCGGCCTCAGCGCCTTCACTAACGGAACCAAGAACAGGAGGGTCCGCACAGGTGGCATCGCCCTGGTGCTGTCAGGTAACACACACACACACACACACACACACACACACACACACACACACACACACACACACACACATACACATGTCAGGGTGAGCAGGTGGTTAGAGGTGTGGTAGGTACATAGGTGAAGTTTATCAGATTATCAACAACAAATTACATGATCGGGAAGGACTGTCAAGAACTGTGAAGTTTCTTCTTTATGAGCAGTTTTCACTGGTGTGTGTTGTCAGGTTTCCTTGCTCTGCTTGCTTTGGCGATTTACACTGGAGTGACTGTCACTTTCTTTGGAAAACGCTTCTTGGACTGGCGCTTTTCCTGGTCCTACATCATTGGCTGGGTGGCCATCATCCTGGCTTTTGCAGCAGGTGCAGTCATTGTATATTCTTTTCTTTTTTTGTAAGTAGTAGCAGTAACATGGACAAAGTGTGCTTTTCCATTCTTATCTTACACTGTGGGTCTTTTAATCTTTTTCAAATTGTGCACATGTGATTTAAGATTGATGTGAAGATTGACAGTCCTCTCTCATTGCCTTTTAGGCGTGTTTCAGCTCTGTGCTTACCAGAGGACCACTGCAGAACCTGCTCCCAGTAATAACCCCGACAGCTGAACGAGCTGAAAGCACTGATCAGATCCAAGGACTGTTGACATGGAAGTTGCAGCTGCTGTTGAATACGTAGAATGGAATAAATAGAAATCATAGACTCCCGTGTTGTTTCTTTTAAAATTAATTTCCTCAAAAATTGTCCTTTTTTCCATCTTGACCACAACATTTAGAAAACACCTTATTTTTTAGGTTGTGACACATTGACAAAAATATCTGAGGATCTCCAGTAATATTCCTTTAAACGTGAGTACTTTGTCGTGATACAAGGATCAGTCTGTTTTCCATTGTGATGCCTACATGAAAATAATTCTCCACTAGATGGTGGTGTTGTGCCACATACAGGAGGCACAACACACGATACTGCTGTAGAAAATGAAATCCTGCCTCACCAAGTGAATTAACTTCACCTGTGCTTCCCAGTAAAGTGAAACCAGATAACTCGCTGAAAATTCAGACCATGTGGTCTCTCAATGCTGAATGTGTGTTGGCTGTTTTAACCCTGGATTCACCGCAGGCTTAAAGACATACACACAAATCAGGCAGGGTTTGGACCAAATAACCCAAATTAACAAACCCGCAGTAGTAATTTGATACAAAACTATTGATATTTGTGAAGATAAATTAGGTTATTGCAGAACCACCACCAATTATAGGTAATCAATGAATATTAAATAAAAAAAGGTAACATCTAGAAATGTCAAGTCAAAGGAAACTTGACTTCTTCAGGGCAAAACACAAACATTCCACTTTCCTTTCATTCAGTTCTTCTAAACGTAACTAAAAAAGTAACAATTCAATACTCAGTTTTATTTGCAGCCAGTTTCCCTTTGACCTATGAATAATTCAGCCATTCGAAACAAGCAACGTTTGGTATGACCACAGACAAAATAATTCTCTGTACATGCACTGATAAAGGCTGCACAGTGAGTAGTCTGATTATGGGCACAGCCGCAGAAGAAATCCCCAAAACAGATGGTGTGAGATGCCCGTGTGTTTAAAGTATGCGTTTTGAAAGTATCTTCACATCTGATCAGTTTATCATCCCAACCATCAGTTGATCAAGTTCATCTGTCACCCACACAATCATGTCTAGTGCTGGAAAAGTAAAGCTCAACAACACAGAACATTTACTTTGCAACATTTTGATTTATTTTTGAACAATAGCAAAGCCATCTCACAGAGACTACTTTGAATTACACAGAATGCAAATAAATATATATAGGACCATAGCAGAATTTAGGACATTAACAACTGATACAAAATTATTTACAACACTTTGAATAGTGCAAAACCACACAAATACTGCCCTCTTCACTGAAATTCTTGCATTGAGTCCATTTGAGGACAGTGGATGTGTGTGCTGCCCCCTGGTGGAGGGGGCTGGGTTTAAGAATTGACAGTACTGTATATGGCATGTTGACAAAAATCTTTGAGACACATTGTGTATGAGACTCCTGAAACAGGGTGTGGGTGAAGAAAAACCCACCCGCTACACCTCGTCAAGAAGAGCTTCCACAACAAGGGTGATGTTAGATCATTGAGATGTGGTGTGGATATGCGTTGGTAGGTCAGTTTGAAAAGAGTCATAAGAGAGGGGGGAAAAGGTAAAAAAAAGAAAGAAAAGAAAACGCAAGCATTCTGAGAAGCTCAATACAGTTACATCAATTAGTAAAGTCAAGTGAATCTCAATAGAAAGAGTTCTTTCTCAAAGGGACATCTGAGAAACCACCAAAGCCAAGATGTACATAATGGGAACCTCATCATGAGCACTAGACGTTGAAATGGCAAAGGAAAAAATGAAAACCTAAAACCACGTGGCAGGTAGTGCCCACCACCCCTGAGTGAAAACAAGTTTTTTTTTTCTTTTTTTGAAAAAAAAAAAAAAAAGTCTTAGCACCATCAGATACCACAGAACACCAACTTTGCCATTTCTTCTCAATCCAAAACACATGGTCGTGGATTGTGACAGGCACAACACATTTTTTAAAGTGCGATCGCTCACTCGAGCTGTTCTTTCACTCACATCTTTGTTTTTTGTTTTTCATCTCCTTACACAATTTCTTCCCCCCAAAACATCAAGCTCCAATTAAAAACAGCACACAAAGATAAATTACATTTTTGTCATGCATAATAATAATAATAATTTGTTGCATATTGAAATTTCTTTCTGGGACCACTTGTTTTGCTGATGAAAACTTGGACCTTACAGCAAGTGTGGTTGCATATTCTCCTCCCTGGGTGATAAAGAGTGAGAATGCATATACAGTATCGGTTAAGTGTCGATTTCGTCAGACACGTGCATGAGCATTAGAAATAAATTATTGGTGCTACGTTAAATAACCTGAAAAAGTCTAGAAATGCCACTTGGTCCTCGAGAGGCCCGTCAAAGAGAGATGTTTGTACTTTAACACAACGTGGTCTTTTTTTTTTCCTGGTATAAAACAGAACATCGACAGACATCTGACCCAGACAGATTATAAGTCTGCTTTTCGAAAAGCCGTACACAAAAAACAAAACAAAACAAAAACATATGAATACCTCTGAGACTACCTCCTCCTATCCTATTGTACTAAATATTTGTGCATTGATGATGCATTCATCCAGTGGAGACTGGAGAGAGAATAACCTCTGAGCATTGATCATTAAACACGTTTAAATCATGCCAAAGTAAGAGGAAAGTAATACTGCAACCATTGCTGATTGGAGAAAGAGAGAAAGGATACGACCATCAGGAGAGTATCAAGCCTCGATGGGCTGATCTGAGAGATTTCAGCTTTCATCATTTCAACCCACAGCTGATTAAAAGATAAGAGCCAGAAGAAGAGAAGTAGCCAAAGGTTACTGAATTCAGACAGAGACAGAATTGTATATACTGTTGATAGGTGGGAAGGGTAAATAAGAGATAGAAAAATCAATTAAAACTTCATCTCTGTGCACTCATGCAATAGACGTGCACTGTGTGCATCTTTGGCTATGCATAGCACTGTCTCCTGTGCTGAGATGCAACAATAAGCACTATAGTAGGCTAATGCTGATTGGTATAGCCCTGTTCAGACTGCATGCTCATGGAGAAGAGAATGAATGAAGGACAATGGGTAACATAAATTCACAGATGCGGAACAGTTTCTGTCAGGAAAGGTGCCCATCACCGTGGCTAGTGTGGCACCGTGCTAAGTTAGAGCCGTTTGGCTTTGGTTTGAATGACAGACACGCTGCAACCAGGCAGTGTGTATGCATTTTGGCTCGACTCTGTGCGACTTAAGTCGTGGCGTGTCCTTTTTTTTTTTTGTTTACTGCACTAGGAGGAAGTATAGCCCTTCAAGTTTACAAGTTGTCTTTGAAATTGCACAGGTTGGCCGCTCGTCCTCAAGCCAACAGCACAGGCCACATTGGCAGCACAGTCTGAGTACATCAACGTTTCTCCCACTGGGTTCTGCTGGGAAGAGGCCAAAATAATCCTCCAGTCACGGGTCAACCGATCTCTCCTTCAGTCGCTGAGTGTTATGTGTCTTGGCGGTACCTGTGAAAAGACCAGAAGAAAACAGTTCAGAGTGGCATTATCAAGAGGCAACTCAATACACACCTAATACTGAGGTATTAGTTACTTGGCAACAGGGCTACACCTTTTACAGGAATGAATCTCTGAGCTTCCTTGAAAGTCTGAAACACTGCTAATTATGCAACAGAGTCAAGATAAATACACTAAGTAAACACTCCTAACAATGCAAAAATCTACGTATATTCTTCTGTTTCTTCCCCTTCAACATTCCTATTATAATGAACACTTAACTTTCATTACAAATTAAGCTTTTCTAAGTGATGACAATTAAAATAAGAGCATCAATTAAATAAATTCCTCTCTGGAATCACATGCCTAGGTTATTGAAAAACCACTCCCTGATTGGTCTCATTTTTGAGATGATCGGGATACATTGAATTTTTTTTAGATGTGTAAATACAGAAGTACAAATACGGCCGACCCATCCTTTCCTCCAGCGCTGTGGTAGTGTGCACTGCCAACTCAAACGTCTCAAATCCATTTGGCAGTCTATTAATAGGGCTGTTCTGTCTCAGATTACGGATAAAAAGAGTCAAATCAAAAGTGAAAGACTTCTCACCTGCTCTGTAAAGTGAACTCGGGCAGCGCCCCGAGGGATGTCAGCTGTTCCTCCAGAGCCACGATTCGCAAACCGATGTAGCCTGAAGACAGCAGCAGCAGCACAACCCTGGAACAAATAAAAAAACATTTTTTGCCTTTTTATTATTAACTGTGACAGAGGCCGATATGATATCAGTTAACTACTTAAAATTAATGTTTTTCATGGTTTCTTTTAGCTCGCACTCAAAAAAAAACTGCTATCACACTTAGTAAACTGCATTGCAGAGAAAACAAAATAATTTTTTTGTTAAACTTCCATTTTCTACAATGGAATGAGACAAAACAAGATCACCAACTATCAGGACGGGTTTCTGAAATTCCTAAACCTCTCCTTTACGGAGTGCAGCTTTGAGTGCGAGCAGCAGATTTAGATTAGCACAGAGGAAGATAAGGCACTGGATCAAAGGGAGAGATGAGGGGAAAAACAAGGACAGACAGGAAGAGGAAGGAGGATGTACTCACAAAATCAAGTAAATGAAAAGTAGAGTGTTGAGGGTGCTGGCCTCTCTCTGAACCAGCATCGACTTGGCCTTTTCTGTCACATTCCAAACCCACGATCCACCTGAACCAGGAAAAAGAAACATAAACCGAGCATGAGTATCAGGTTTCCAAAGTGGGTTTGGTTTTATCACACGTTAAGAGAATAAACTAAAAATCAAGCAATAAACAAAGAGATAATCTGTAATCTTTGTGAGTATCCTAGGTCTGAAAGTGAAATGTTTTCCAATTTAAAAAAATAATGTAAATATTGTATTTCTTAGTCTCTGGATCAAACACCACTTGCCCCTTTCAGTGCCCTGAATGGTGGTAACTAATGTAACCCACCCTATGTGTGTGTGTCTCCATTACCTGATGTAGACAGCTCCTCTGAAGACGAGCTATCACTCTCCTGCATGTGCAGGCTCCTGAAAGCCGAGCCATTACCATTAGGCACTGCCTCTGCAGGGAAGAGAAAACAGTGTCAGCATGTTATGTTGGACTTTGCATGTCTACTGACTGGAACAGAAATGAGAACATGAGATAACGGCTTCAAGACAAACGGTTAACAGTTTCTCGTCTATCTATGCATAACCGCATAAGTTGAGGATCAGACAAACATCTATAAAAATTTCTGACGTGTCCATTTGAAGGCCATCTGTTTGTCACGTCAACTGTTTGCTGCTAGCCATTTGCTTGCAATGTCAAAGTAGACAGGTGTTGACCTCTCACCTCTGAGTGGTCTATGCAGAGGCTGGTCTTGTAAAGACTGAGATTCAGAGCCGTCAAACTGGTCAAAGCTGTCGTCCAGACTGGACTGGCTGGAGTTCTGAGGAAAGACGAAAGAATGCCATTAGCAAAAAGAAGAAAAAAAACAACAACCTCAAAGACACATTTTTTTAGACAAGTGGAAAAAAATGTTCTCGATCACTTGACTGCTCCAACATAACAACTCAACAATGTTACTTTAGATTTTTAAAAATAGAGAAAAGGTCTCTTACCACAAGTTTGCTCTTATCAAAGCTGTTCTCGGCCGAAGAGAAGACAGGGCTACTATTTGTGCTACCGTCCTGTAACAGAGAGAATTATTTAGATTTCGTTTGTCAAACAATTTGGTATAATTTAATTTTGGGCAAATAGATTTAGGCAAATTTGCCTATTGTAGAAAAGTTATTTATAGACATGCAACAGGGTTATTATGACATAAGGGTTTCTGTTCTGTCAAAATTGTATTTTTCCTTTTTTCAAAATTTGAGATTTTGTTATGAGAGACTTTGCACAGCGTTGCAAAAATGCCACAGTTACACCAGCAATTTGAAGTAATGTACTTAGGAAGTGGACGAGACACTAAATGTACACCTCAGTCAGATTTTAGAAGTGTTGATGCAACCGTCTCGTGTTACACAGACTAAGAGAATAACCACGCTTTCATCATTGTGAAGCTCATGAAAGCTAGAGTTGTGGACGTGTGAATTGTGCCACTCACCTCTATCTGAGGACAGACTGAACGCAGCAGCTGATAACACGATTCTCTGTTCCGCAGTGACACGAACAGAAACTGAAGAAGAAAAAGAAGAAACAGCAGGAACATTAGCCGTTTGCCCAATGGCATCATTTAAGCAACAAAAGAAGCATCGTCACTGATTACATTACACCTAAAGGAGGGTTCAGTGTGGCTGAACAAGGCCTACATTGATTCCCTAAATATAACACAATCTGCATCAAGCGTGAATTATGAAGGACCCTACCTTGTCTCCATCTGAGGTGCGGATCGACAAGGCGTTGGGAACCAGCAACGCCATGTTCTGCTTCTTCACGATGTGAATGCAGGAAACCGGAATCACTACCTGCAGGAGAACAAAGTAACACGTAGAAAAGAGCAGGCTTAGAAAAACTGTGATCTCAGACATTAGGAGCAAAAGGAATGAGGGGGAGAGGCTGAGCGAAAGTCTACCTTAGTGTCCTTAAGTAAGACTGAAGAGTAGAAACAGGCATGGGTGTCTGTGATGTACAGCCGACCATGGTAGGGCACTTCCTTCTGCAGGGCACAGATGTATGCTGGGAGACGAGAGGAGAACAAATGCTCAAGTTTTATACAATTGATTTATTCATAAGCCACCGATGCTCTCTTTGAATTTCGTTTACCTACCATGTATCAAGTCTTCACTCTCAGGAATGTCTGGGAACAACTTGTGGAATGTCTTGTTGTGCTTTATGAAACTCTATAAATAGAAATGATAAAACAAATTCCAAGTTAAAAAAGTTACAACACACGTCACAACACATCAGGACAATAATGTGCTGTTTTGTGTAGTTTGAGACCTTGCTCCCATTCACTGACATTATGATGCACTTAAAGTAACATATAGGTTTAGACTTTTACCTGAAGTACAATCCATTTCTTTTAACGTTTAAAGAAAAGTTAAGGTGGACTTACACTTTGTGTGCTTGGGGTTTCTGTCTTCTCAAAGGGTCTGTTGTCAACCTCGAACGTCTGTGACCTGCGCAGAGAAAAGGCACAGCTGTTGGCTTAAAAAAGCTCTGTGGTTTCAGCAGAATCAGGCTGATGTGAGGTGATACAAAGACACGATGTGACTGCAAGCTTAAGTGCAGTAGAAATGAGAAAAAAAAAAAATAACACTTTCGTTGCTAAAAATGGATAGAGCTTCTGTAAAATGAGAAACGGTTGAAAATTTAAAAAACGGTTAATAAAAAACCTATCGGCGTGTGACGAAGAGAAAAAATCCCTCTTCATCCCAACAAATCTAAAAAAATTGAATCATGTGAGAATGAAAACAGTCAGCCTGCAACGGCTGTGCAGTCATGTGTGTGTCATGACTGAACAGCTGAGCGCCAGGCCAGGTCTTGTGACGCACAGTCAGAATAGCTGCAAGTCTCCACTATATCAAATGTCTGATTTTCATGCATTTAAGGGATTTTGAGTAATTAATAAAACACAAACAAACAAACAAAAAATGTCTTGGCATAGTCTATAGGTCTAATTCATGAGAAGTGGCTTAGTGTTGTGGTGCTAATTTTCCTCTGTACATGTAAGTGAAGTGTTACCAGCTGCAACAGGATGTGGCAGGTATGGCTCTGCTTGTTAGCCTAGTTGTGTGTATTTTTGTCATCATGGCAAAATGTGGACAGATTTGAAGTACTTTGGCAGGAGTTTTACAGCTAAATAGTGTCACAGCCGCTTGTGAGATACAGTCTCCAAACGTTGCCAGGTGTGGAGTCGAGATAAAAATGAACGAATGACACGTTTGAGGATGGGTGCGGTCTATTACATGAATACCGAGTATGAGGAAAAATTCTATTAATGACCACTGCACGTTGGGTTGACAGGTGTCGCAGCTCCTGTGATCCCTCCCCAAGCATCTTATCATATCCCGTGTCATCCTATCGGTCCTACCTGATGGCTACTTGTCTGGTGAGGGTTTTGTGCTGTTGCTGGATCTCGAGCTGGGCCGCCTCCAAGCTCAAGGCCTTCCTGGTCTCCAGCTTCTTGACGCTGCCATTGCTTAAGCTGCTCCTGCTTTTCTTCACCTTTTCTGGAAGCCCGCCACCACTGCCGTCTACTGGGTAGCTGCTGAAAAAAAGGGGGGAGGGGGGCAGGAAGAAAAAGGTGACTTTAGTTAAATGCCAAGTATTTTTGTTACTGTAGAGTCCCTTTCGTTTTGTTATGCAGTGGAATTTTTCTGAGTAAAATGTTATCAAAGACAACAGGAACAAGATTTCATGTGAAAAATGCAATACAAAGGCACAGTACACAAAAAACCCACAACCACAGATCATAACAAAGGTGGAGGAAGTAACCACGCACTGTCACACAAAATCTTCTCAGAAATCCAAAAAAGTATCTGCAAGGGTGTCTAGATCAATTTCCTGTAAGTTACTGAGTGTTGTCATCTAGCTTCCAAGTTAAACAGTTAAACAGCGCACATCATCATCATTAACAACAACAACAACAACAACCCTGTTAACCAAATCATTCTATTTCTGCAAAAATTAAAAGTTGTGCCATGACGGAATGGATATTCAGTAAATGAATGGTTTTATCTTTATGATGTGCTGGAAAGGGTTATCACAAAGTTTTATGGATACATGTTGCATCAGGGTTCAGACGGTGACTGCACAATTACACCACCCGGCTGCTTTACAAGTTGTTTGACGTAGCTTGATGCGGTTTAACTGGTAAGCCTCTATAAACATGCCATTTCAAAAAGAGTTTTTTTTTTTTTTTTTTAAATAGTCCTGTGAAAAGGATCATAGAATTTACTACAGTGACTACGAGCTCTACAAAGGCCATGGCCCGTCCTTGACCAGGAACATACGAGCCACAATTTCATTAAAACCTACAAAGTCAGCAAATCCAAACCTGTTAATTATGTTCACAATGACAACACAAGACAAAACGTGGCAAGCTGACTGTAAAGCGTCCATTCACGCTGAACTAAAACACAACACAAAAAAACTAAAGCTCAAACAACAACAACAACAACAACAACTGTCACCTTACCTGATAAGTTTAAATCGCTTTGATGAACGAAAACTCATGTACCTACTAACAGTAGGCATTTCCTTTCCTTACAGAAAAAAAACTTTAAAAAACAACACCACTCTTTTCCTCTTTAAGCGCTTAACAATGTCTTAACCAAGTTAAAGCTCAAAAGATGAAAAAAATAAAGCACACCACGTGTAAAAAGGTTCTAAAATGTTGTCCAAGATGCGTTTATGTCCGAATTAAGTCAGCGTCCTTCACAACATCCTGCCAGAAAAAACTGTTGCTCTATGAATGTGCTGGTAAAGAGGAAGCCACTTTGTGTTGAGAATGGTGTGACACTCCGTAGTGGCTGACGTCAAACTCAGCCACTCCCCCTGAGCCAAACAAGCATGAAAAGGGCCCAATGTACACACACACTCTCTCTCTTTCTCTCCCGCTCGCTCTCTCAAACACACAGAGCCAGCGGAGCGCAACACAAGTGTAGACACGTTTACAAAAACAAGGCCCATCTCATAAAGTCTTCCACTGGCAGACATTGTCTAATATCAAAAAATCCAGTCTTGTTGGGATTTGCTCCAGGTTGCCCAAAGCTGGATCAGAGGCTTTTCAAAAACAGCTCAGAGTGCAAATGACAAAGTAAAAAATACTTGCGAGGTGCTCAGACTGGCCTGTCTACACCGATCTAGGAGTGGTGCATGATCCCCGTCTCCCTTCAGGCAAATGACTCCAACCAAGGACACATTAAAACATGCCGTAACCTTAAAAGTCTTCCTTAAACGCACTGCTTAAAGACCATCTATACAGGAAGTCAGACATATAAAAAACAGGGATGGATACCATCGTGTTAAAATAAATAGGCCTACCATTTACAGTTCATAGCATGTTACACTGCTTAAAACCTGGACAAAGGATTTTTGATGGAGGAAATTGTGATACAATCTCTAACCCTGTCTCATGAGGGAACAATTTCTTTACCTTGCCGTGTGAGTAATCGGGAGTAAAGGTCAGGGAGGAGAAGAACATGAAAGTCAGCTTCAACTTGATGCTTACTTTCATTAATGACTAATCACAGGGTCAGGAGTATGATACAGGTAACAGCACAGTGGGATTACTTCATCCCATCCATAGTGTCAATTAAGCTAAGGCATGTTTGTGCATGTAGTTTTACCAACCACCTGAAAGAAAACCCAGTGTAGTAGGTTAGTAAGCCTCTGTGGCTGCCATTTTTTACTCAGGCAACACACTGTGTGAGCCATACCATAATTACAGATGAACCGTTGGGACACGTGTGTTCCTGTATGCACACCTGACCTATTTACGGAAAGCAAGACAGGGGGGCGGGGGGTTAAAGCAGCAGTGCAATAAAAGCAATATTCAAACACTCTGAACTGTTTGAATTACTCAACAACTTCCTATCTTTGCTCAGGATGAACCGTAACCACTAACAAGGTCACACTGTAGCCGCTTCCTCTGACACTCACAAAGCCACCAGCTGGCTCTGTACTCGCAAGAGCACACAGTAAAGAACATTTCCCACAAATGATGGGAGTTCATAAAAGTAATTCTTATGAAGATAAGGTGACTGTTAAGTCCCTGTATTACCTGTAAATCATATGCTCATTTACATTACTCCTTAACATCGTCTGATAACTGCCCACTAAATGCTTCTGTATATAATGTTTATTGCTGAGGTTCCAGGAAATATAGTCACTGTCATGACACTGGCATCTTGTAAGTCCGGAAACATGACAAGGAAGGAACAAAAAAAAAAAAAAAAACAGTATCTTAATATCTGATAACATACTCAAGTCTGTGTGAAAGTACATCTCATGCCTACATTATCAAGTCTGTCTCAATCAAGGAAACAAGAGTCGGCTATAAATGTTCAAGGCCAAACTCATAACATATGGCCAGATGTGTGACAGTAACCAGAGTTTGTAAAAAAAAAAGAAACTGTCAACTGTTGAACAAACGTCTGCTGCATGAGGAGTAACTCTAAATGACAAGACCCATGTACTGCATAAACGTAGTGTTTCTTAATGATCACCATAAAGCAGGAGGCAGCCTTTTTTAGTTAGTTAGTTAGTTAGTTTTATTTGTCCACGATGTGGAGATTTGTTTTTGGTCTCATAAAAAACAACAAGGCAAGACAATAACAACAACAACAACAAGCAGGACAACAACAAAAACATCAACAACACTTACACACAGACATCTTCATGGCAAAAGCAGGACAGCAGTGGCAGTTACATTACAACACATCATCGCATCAACGCATCAACGGGGCATGGTGTTCAGTGCCCCAATTGCATTAGGAATAAAGGAATTTTTAAAAATATTACGATTTGCCCTTGGTACTTTATAACGTCTACCAGAGGGAAGAAGTTCAAACTCCCTATTGAGTGGATGAGAGGGATCATTTGCTATTTTGACAGCTTTTTTCCTTAGCACTTCCTCGTAAATACAACTTAATTGTTTCTGTCTTGTCCCTATGATTTTTGAGGCAAGGTTTACTATTCTCTGCAGCTTGCTTCTTCCTTTAATATTTAGATTACCGTACCACATTGCCATGTTAAAAGTTAGAATGCCCTCTATCAGGTTCTTATAAACTGTTTCCATAATGTGCTTACTCACTCTAAAGGAGTTGAGCTTGCGCAGTAGATGGAGACGTTGGTTACAGGTTTTAAAAATATGGTCTGTATTTTCACTGAAATTTAGGTTACAATCAATATATGTACCTAGATATTTGAACTTGTCTACTACCTCTACAATTTGTCCCCTAATTATAAGGGGCTGCACAGGGTCCTTCTCATGAAAGACAAGTTCCTGAGTTTTTGTTACATTGATCTCTAAGGAACTTTCATCACACCACTTCTGGAGAGATGACACATGTGCTCTATATACTTCCTCTCCGACTATGTCCCCCTTCTTTAATAAGGCAACCAGGGCCATATCATCTGCATACTTGAACAAACGAAACTTTTCCAGATCTAATTGGAATTCGTTTGTGTATATGGAAAAAAGTAATGGAGATAAAATGGTCCCCTGCGGGGCGCCGGTGTTAAGCACAGTGATGTCGGACCGAGTATTATTAACCAGGACCTGTTGAGGGCGGTCAGAGAGGAAGTCCCTAACAAGGTGGATAATACCACCATTTACTCCTATGTCGATAAGTCTCTGCAGCAGGATGTGAATCTGCATGCTGTTAAAGGCAGAGGTAAAATCGATAAATAGGGCCCTAGCAAGGTGGGAGGGGGCTTGAAGGTGCTTTGACAGGGTGTGGGACATACTGACAGTTGCGTCATCAGTTCCCCTCTGACTTTTGTAAGCAAACTGGAGATGATCTAAACTGTTAGAAACTGACGCTGTAATTTGTCTGCTTATAACTCTCTCAAAACATTTTCCTAAGATAGAAGTAAGAGCAATAGGCCTGAAGTCTTTTAATTCAGTAGCTCCAGGTTTTTTAGGGATAGGCACAATATAAGACATTTTCCATAATTTGGGCATTGTTAAAGAATTAAGCAAGTTCTGGAATAACTCCAGCACAATACCTTTAAGTTCATGAACATTTTCTTTTAAAACTCTCCCTCTCAGGCCATCTGGCCCCGGGGCCGAGTTTGGCTTAATACTAGACAGGCTGACTGCAATCTCATGTTCATTCAGTGTAATGGGGACATATCCCACAATGGACCTACACACACTATCACGTTCAGCACTAAAATCATTCTTGTCAAAACGACTGAAAAAGACATTTAGATCATTTGCAAAAGATGGAGAGGGGTGCGACAGGGGGGTACGCTTTTGCTTAGTTTCCCTGCCCATCATCACATTTAAACCTTCCCATGCTTTCTTGGCATTTCCTGAGAAATAGTGACATTCAACTTTATCTTTATATTCTATTTTAGCTTTTAGATTATATAGATTATATAGATTATATATTATATTATATAGATTATATCAGTATAATGGTCAAGGACAGAGGCCTTGATATCTGACCTATTTCCTTATTGGACCACTGTCATACAGCCTGACGAAAATCAATGTTGAGCCTCTTTTTTTTTTGAACCATGTTAGACATTTCAAAACAAGCGTGGGCATATCAAATTCTATGCAGCAGCAGATTAAAAATGGGCATGCGAACAGTTAGAGGCGTGAATATATGTCTGGATACACTCCAAAGTACAGATTGTCTCAGGGGTGGAAAACTACAGCGTGAACAGCAAGCTCACATGATGGCATGTTCTGTAAAATACAGATTACTGTCAAACACATTATGATTCAATCCATCTGCATTTGTTCTACCATTATCCAAGAGAGACCAGATAAATCACTTCATCACAGAGTCTTGATGGTCGTCTGCTCTGATCTGAAACCACCTGTATACAAACCTGTTTTCCTGGATTTGGAGTGGGCCTATTGAGCAAATAAATCAGATCTTTTTCCATGGAAATGGGCTGGTAATCGCGAAAGAGATGTACTACAACAAAAAAATCCAAACTCAACTTAGACAGCAAAACAAGTCGCCTAATAACTACATAATATTCAAATCAGCCCTGCCCTGTCTCAGACAGCCTGAGGAGAGATAGATCAGATCAACAACTGTGAACCTTTTCTCAACTTACCTTCCTGCCTCCTTATAATGATCATGGAAAGCACCTTGTACATTAAACATGCCTTTCCTTCTCTCCATGGCCAACTAAGTTTTTTCCCCTCGTCTTCTACAGTTTCTGACAGGTTGTGGCCAGCACTGGTCGATGCAGAGGAATGACAGGGCACGGCCGAAAAAAGTGCACTTAGACCCCGAGACGTCAAAGCCAAACCGAAAGGGTGTAAAGGTCTGTTTTACTGCAGAGGTTTAAGAGCCAAAGAGGTCAAAGTGAAGACAGAGCCAGAACCAGGAGTACACAGCAGGAAAGAGCACGAGTGAAAAGCTCCCCAGCTTTGTCCTTTCTGGGGGCCGTCTAACAATGAGTTGTCGTGGAAACAGTTAACAGTGGAAAGTGGATGGTGATAATGTGTGTGTGTGTGGGGGGGGGGGACTAAGTGAACCATTGCCAGGTTATTCTCAGTTTAGACGGCCTAACAATAACAATCAATGGTCTGTTCTCAATGACAACAAGGAGATGGATTTAAAAGCAGCCAGAGCGATGTGCATGACAACAGTTGGCCCAGTCTCTGTAGAGGATGCAAATGAAGCCATCAGGCTAGTAGGACATTTGTGTTTGGCTGGAGAGACAGAGAGACGATCCCTATGCCTATGGCACCACCATCTAGGAAACTCAATCACACAAAATCAAACTACACTTGTTGACATGAGTCTAAATTTAGGCCCCATACATCTCCCCTCAGCCATCTGTTATGTTTATGGTGTAAACATCTAGGCGTCAAGCTCCAGGATCAACATTATGGTATGGCTGTGTTATAAATAGTTCTTATCATCAAAAACAGGCACAGGTTTGATCCTCCTGGCTGTAAAAATGTGGCCCGTCAGAGTCCTTGACCCTGATAGTGGGACTTCCGCAAATCAGGACAACACATTTGTACGTGAGGGGAGAGTTGGAGTAAAGGCTATCCATTGATGGTAAAGGTTAAACCAGGCTGACTTAGATAACTTCCTGAGTTTACTTTAACCTGTATAAGGCTGATACCTGGAGATCTCTCAAAAGTTTAATTATTCCTTAACATATCATTTGATCCTAATGACATTTACACAGGTAAAGGTCATTCTTTAGATTACTTTGCTTTAAAACTTTTTAGATATTGCTTGAAATATTGTAAATGCAGAACATGTTTACATCATAACGCTGCCAGGCAGGTAAAAGGGGACACTTACTCATACGCCTTACACAATACTTGTGTACATACATACTGTATAAAGATTTTCCATGAGTGTTTGTTACCAACCTTTTTATCTATAGATAAGACTTGCACAATGCTGGTGAGGAGGAGCGACTTCTCACGATAGCACTGTTCATCTTAGATCTGAGGTCAGAGTACACTCAAATTATTACTCTACTCCTATCACCACTTTGAGCTCAACAGCCTGAACACTAACATGCAAACATTACCACTGAGTAGGATGGAATATTTTTGTGGTTCCAACAATAAACTGAATTGCTGATGTTGTCTGATGAGGTATCATAATGCATGCTCTCTTCTCTGATGCATATTAAAAGGGTAGAAAATGGCAATTTTCACTGACTATGAAAACTTAAGGGGAAAAAAAGTTAAATCTACACTGGATACATTAACGATAATGTTTGAATTGATAGGAAACTAGCTTTGACAGAGGTGGGGGCTTTCTTTTCTCCAGCACAGGACATTCCAGCTGGCAAAAGAGCTCCTCAGGGTAAAGAGTTATGGTGCTTTCATTTGCTGTCCCGAGATGAGAGATTATCCCAGGAGTCTTGCTGCGGACGTCAGCCGTACGTCAGCCAGCCTGCTGCTCTCGCGCCCTGAAGACACGACTGCTTCTGTATAGAATTCTTGTGTCAAAACTTTCCCACAGCCGATTCAAGTGCTGTGACAGCGGCACCGAGTTCACATGTGAGCTGACAAAAGTTTATATATCCTTGAAGTCCCTCTGAGATCGTCAGCTGATCTCAGAGGGACTTCAAGGACAGAAAACTTTAAAGCACAGCCAGACAGTGTAAGAGCACCATCTCCTGGAGAGCCGCGGATAAGTAATGATCATCACGTGAACTGCTGATTCCCCACTGTCCAATCAAAACCCGTTTATTCCAAAGCAAGACAACAGATTGATGCAGCTGTGCTTTATTGAGCCAAATAGGACAGTTTAAATGTTTAAGCCTCCAACTAAACCAGAAAACTGACCTCCAACACCAGCCACATGATCAGTGTGATAATCCATTTCATCTTAGGGACAATGTTGCACAGCAATTAAAACTCACGTTGCTGTACAGCAGGGTTTATAATTTGGCAATTTGACAACAATCCAGCCAATACAAATTTAAGCCGATAAGAAAATTAAAGACAACACAAAAATATTCTTCTGGATTGGAGTGAAATGTGTCTCTGCGTGTATGTCTGCATGTGAGCTTCAATAGAGCAGTCAGTATTGGCAAGGAAAAGAGCCAGTGGTAATGGCAAAATAACATACAGTCTGCAGCACCCTGCCAGGGATCAGTCTGCAAGAAAAACTGTGTGTGCATGTGTGCCAAGTGGAACAGAGAGTGCGCCTGTGTGCATGTGTAACAGAATAACTGTGTCTGTTGTGTTTGTGTGTTTGAGTGGGAAGTCATGTGGCCATGTGCACGCAACAGCTCCCTCCACTTCCTCTGAGCGAACTGGGCACGGAGACAGAAAGGGTCTTTCTTCAAGGCGACGGAGCACTCTCAGCGACCAGGCATGTGAGCAGGGGAGGCGGTGGGGTGGCTGCAAAATCCCAGCTGACTTTGAAAATCATTCAACGTAAAATCGGGCCATTCTACAGCACACAAACCGAGTTCATATTTAACCTACAGAAACATTTTTTGTTTATCTCAGCTTTTCAGAACAGCGGGGTGGCCTTGTGGAAGAATTCAAAACTATTACCTGTGTCTAAACCATTTTGAGTCCAAAATTGCATTCATTTGCTGCTCTGAAATTCCTGGTAAAAAACAGTTTAACATCAACATAGGCCTACCATCTAAAAAAATAAATAAGGAAATCTAACAACATCAAATAATAGAGCAGGAGGAGTCTGCCACGTGGCATGTGAGGCAGTGTATTGGGAAAGTCCACAGTCGGTGATTTCACTTATTAGTAACTGCTTGCTGAATACCTCCTGACCCTGAGATACACAGTCCACATGTACATAACTCGCTCATCTTTATTTCATTAAGTCATTCAGCCATCAAATCTGGATGAGTAATGGTTTACCGTTTTTCTTTATTTCTTTGCTGAATTCACTGAAATTTCAAGTCAGAAAAAAGTTGGCTAGTGCATTGTATGGACAGCAAAAATAAAGTGTAGTGCTGTGGTAGAGGGAAAAACTCTCCTGAGGGTGAAAACTTTTTTTTTTCCTGAGAGGAGAAGACTGCTTTTTTTTTGTTGATGTTTATGCTATTTCTCCTTCAGACACTCAAGCCTCAGATGAGCGTCTTACCTTGACACAATGATGTCAAGGTAAGGTGGGTCTACCCACTTTTCCAAGGACTAGGTTTATCTCAAACTCAAGATTAGTATTAAAAAAGGCTGACATGTCAAATCTTTTATGGCCAGCAAAGCCACCTTCTGTCAGCAAGACATCACACCCAATCTTATCCTTCAGTTCAAAACAAAACAGGTACCTGACAAGCCTTAAGTCACACTTCTAGATAAGCATCCATAAAGCCTCATGTGTCTAAATAAACTGTACGGCAAATACTTAAAGTGGAATTCGTCAGGCTACTGTGAGTGCCCAAAGGTGAAACAGCAAAGAATAATATAGCCTTTTCTCTTGGCTCTGTGACAAGGGCAGAGGAACGGTTATTAGCACCAGTCTGACAGAGGCAACAGATAAGTTCAACCAAAACCAGCTGGTGAGTATGCAACCATTCATTTAGCAATAAACTGCCCTGCAGATGTGGTTTTTATCCTCTAACTTGGGCTTTTCCTCTGCGCCTGCAGCCCATCTCATAATTTAGACCTACATGTCTACACTGCCCACAGCGCTAGGGAACTTCTTTCCTGGGAGCATCTTCCTGTAGCCAAAAGGACGCCTGCAGATGTGCCCCACCCAGCCTATTCTAGGCTCCTCCATCTTAGAAAGCTTTGCAGCGATACCACGTTCTTTTTTACTTAAACAAAGCCAATCCATAGTTTTCTGACTGCCTGCCCTACTAACCTGTATGCCAAGCTCAGTGACAAGCAACGTGGTGCATCACTTATTTTATATTCCCCATGTTTACTTGGAGAATTTAAGTACTCAAGGCAACAACTGACCGTTTATTTGTTCAGAGCCAGAGCCACAATACTCTTATATCTGTGTGTGTTGTGGAAACAGATACACCCTACATACCAGACTACAGACACACCACAGCAATACTGATAACTAGCAGGTTACGTCTGATTGGCGGGGCTCCTCCTGACTCCAGCAAATGGCTATCTATGGGGAGGAAAGTGAGATGCAAAGCTGAGAGGACGGGGAGTACTAACAGTGAGATACAGGAAACCTTTATATAACACCGTGTACCACCTGTGGTCGCCTCACAGGAGCTAAAAATAGGCTTTTCTGAGAAAACATAGACTTGCTTGACCCGTGTATGACAAGTGTGTGTGTACGTGTTTGTATCCCAGAGGATAGCGAGTATAACAAAACAGTGTGGGAGTGAATGTAGTTGTGAATTAATGCATGACTGCCAGGCTGGTCTGCTCTGGATCATCCATGATCCACTGACATGACACAGTGATGTCAAATGGATCCAAATGAGTCATGCTTTCTAGGTAGGAGGCAAATGCAAGATTAAGAACCAACCAGATCTGGAGGACTACCTTACTTTTTATGCCACTCATCCTCATACATGTAACAGTGTTTATTCACACTGCCTGGAATGGATTAGCCAGCTACTAGACACAAACAACACACATAACATCACTTTGTAGCACTAATGTGGGTCAATCATTAACTTCTTGGAAATGTGTTACGCTAAAAGAAACAGGGGATTGCAGATGAAAATCCCCTGTCCCACCTCTCTACAATCAATATAATGGAAGTGTATAATTATAAGAGCATGCAATATTGACTTCAAAATCATCATCCATAAAAATATCATATAAACAGGTCATGTGTCTGCACGCATGTTACCACTGGAAAACATTATCCAAGTCTGCCATTAAACATATCGAGGACGTCATATGTTTAAGTCATCAACAGCTCTCAGCAATAACTAAGCTAACAACGTAATGTAAAGCTTATGCTAACAAACGATATAGATTCTCCACTAATGTGTGTGCTAATGTACATACATAGATGCCCCAAAGAGCCAGCATAGTATATTGTTAAGACACGGTGATCAAATACCGTTTTTTACTATTTAAATTCATAGCCAGTGGTTGTATCTAATTATACACAAATGACGTTAGCTAACGCTAAAGTTAATTTAAATGCCCACGTCTTTACACCGGCGGATGGCTAGCATGTTAGCATTATCAACACTCTTCGTGAAAGATATTCCCCTTGTACAAAACATTGCGCTTCGTAGAAAAACGTAGTTCCCATCTCCGTGATAAAAATGGCACAACAATATAAGATGAGATAATATAATCTAAAACCCAGTCGGACAGGTTGGTGTCAGCGAAGGGATGCTAACCGTTAGCCACCCTGTTGATGATGCTGTTCACCGGCGGCAGATAGCGGTTCAGCTAAGCCACAGTCACTCCGCTTACCTCTCTTTCATGAAGTGCTTGATTCTGACGATGGCCTTCTCGTCGATCTTCCTGAGGAAGGTTTTCAATCTCTCCCTCTTGTTTTCAAGCATTCTTCCCTCAGCCAGTGGTGGTCGGTTCGTGTTGAAACGACACTCCACGCCAAACTCCACCGTTCTTGTTTTGGCTTCTGCTTTTTTTTTCTTTCCTCCTCCTCCTCCTCCTCACTTCATCTACTGCTGATTAAGATAATGAGCTTAAATCGGACCAAGTCAGGCAACCAATCAGCGACGGGGATGACTTCAGAAAAAACGGTCATGTCAGGCGTGTTATCCAATCAGAACGGGGTAGTTGGCCACAACCGACCGCCCATTACCTTATATGGTAGTCGGGCTGTCACTTTCTTTAGAGCTATAAAAGGGTGGGCCTGTGTTTTTACTGCACAAGTGTGGTTCTTTTATCAATAATTTACCTGTGATTTCACGTGTGAACAACATGGGGAATACATATTGTGATTAAACAGCAGAGTCTCATGTGCCACATCACACCATGCCTCATGTAACAATGAAGATAACTGTTCAGCACACAAGGGTGGGGCCATAGCCAGTAGCCTACCACTTTACATACAGCTTTGCATCCTTAAACAGAAAGCTGAACATTTGACTGTACGAGGGTGAATAAATGTTTACCAGAATAACATATGAGTGTCTTGATCTCATGTATGACAAAACGTGGCGGCACCCTTTCAGTTAAAAAAGTGACATTAGCCTACATTCCCTCATGAATCATAATGAGCAAGGACACCAGATTTTACTTCTATTCCAATGAAGGGAAGTGACTCAGACAGCAAGTCAGTTGCTCAGTTGGGTTTTTTTTTTAATCCTAATATCACAGCATGAAATATATAATTTTGTTGTTCTTGTAGCCAAGTCACACTTACTGAAGAAAGAAGACAACAACTGCTGCAACAAATGGCAAAGTCACACACCTACTGTAAGGTGAGCACACCAAGGCCATAGTTGGGGCCAAAGTTCAGACTGTCAGCAAAGTCACATTGTAGTCACACTGGAGGATTTGTGAGGTACCTATAACTACCTCATGTGCTTTCTTTTTATGCAATGCATTTTCTTCTAATGCAGTATGGTCCAGACGGGTTGTGTTCTGTGACAACCTTGTCATGTTGAAAGCTTAGGTTCAAGCCTAATCCTCCAGTCCCCCTTTCCATTACAGCAATTATTTGAAGTATACTTAAGCTAGCTGTGTCAAGGTACCTGGTTCAACCTGAACCCGTGAGAAACCACCTCCTTGGTATTTTTTTTTCTTTTTTTTAAGTAAATAATATGTAACCTGCATAATCTATTTCAGTTATTTTGTACATTTGAAGATCTACACATCTTGGGATTGGCTAATTAAAAAAAAAAAGAATATATATATTACAACCTTGAATGTATAAAAAAATACATTCTAAGGGAGAATGACTATATCAGTTAATTACAATAATTGCCTAAAAATATTCTTGATGTCATGTTTAGCCTATACATCACATCATGACAAATGTGTGAGATACATCATTCCTTTGAATTTTAATAGGCCTACAGCTTTCTTACATCATCAGTAGAGTGTTTTGCCACTCCATTGATAAAGACCTTGAAAACATTCAGAAAAGAAAACCAATCATTGGCAGCAGTTTAAAGACATCCGCACAAATCTCGGCATTGGAGGTACTTTTTTCCTCATCACGCAGCTCAGGCGCCGCCACACCACCAGCAACAGGAACAGAAGAGGCAGTGTACTGCCACATGACACAGCAAACACAACACCCTCACACAATCTGGCCTACGCTAGCCAGCCCATGGTCTTCCCTTCCGTCTCCCCTGCCAGGAAACAAAGCAGATAGAGAGGCGGAAATCACGCCGTACAAGGATGTATGTGATGTAATAAAGGGGTGTCAATGGAGCGTAGGCAGTAACAGGCTTTTCTGTGCTGATTCATCACTGAGAAGGTCGGATTAATAGTTGGGCAAAATGGGAAACTACACAGGAACTCACTGAAGCCCAATCTGCACTGTGTTTGTTGGTTTAAGGTAATTTAATTTAGCCCAAATTTGTATGGGAGTATCAGCTATGTAGCCTAAACTATCATTTCTATCTGACCCTGTGACCCTGTCAAGTGTCTAGTGGCCCTGTGTGCTCACGAAAACAGCATTCTTGTTGGAAATGTTATCCATCTATTCATTAAGAAAATATGTAAAGCTATCATTTTTGGACAACATAAACTTTACAGTCTAGATCAGTAGCACTGATAGACTACAATACTGGTGATTCAATTTTTGGAAACAAAACAAAGATTTTGGAACCAACACAAAATAAAACCAAACAGTGGGCTACAGTACATTTACAATTACAAACATATCTCTAAGCCACATTTTACCACTGTATAATGGGTCAGTGACAAATAAGGTTGGCAAGATAATAATTTGAGAAATATCTTTAAGAAAAATGCGTAAAAGTGCTTTGTTAAAAAGAACATTTTGTATTCATGTTGTTTTTATGACATTTAAGAATGCCCTGAAAATATAAAATGGTGTAACCACAAAATAATGAAGTAGTATTAATTATTTTATCCACCTACAGTGGATTTAAGTGTTGGTCTACTATTAAAAATATATATTTTTGCTGAATTTCTATATTTAAATTTTAATGCAATGTATTTACAATACAGAGCAGGACATAAACCTAAAAACATTGCTTTTCTTCTAAACAATATGACAAATAATGTAAAAACTGTTAAGAAACATTGCAAAAATGAATTACATTCATCCACATTTGAGCCTAGACTTATAGTCAGATTAAAAAAATAAAATAAATACTGGTTACACCACTTGAGTTGATTGGGTTGCATCCCGTCATTGACCCAGCTAACAAGAGGTTGCGAGTTATATAAAACTCTATACAAATGTGAAGTGACAATTACATTCAAACCATTACTGCTGAATAACAAACAAACAAATAACAAACAAAAAGAAAATAATGAATTATAATTACCATAGCAAATGCTTTTAGTCCTGTACACCACACATTTTGCTAATATTGACAGTCTGATTCAGAGATCCTGAATTTCTCACCCTTGACCTGGTCAATATTTGAAAATGACTTTAGTGTTCTTAAAAAACTAAGAAAACAAAAAACACACCATGTGTTGAGAGCCAATGAGTGAGCAGTCACATAGACAAGGCTGTTACTGCATTCTTCTGTACTTCTTTATCATATGTCACTCTATTGAGGCAGGATGGTTTGGCGTTGTGGTTTTGAATTTTGCGTGTTACACTGTTGTTTAAACTGTTAATATAAAGTGTAATTTCTACTTGCCTTCAGCTTAGACTTTGTCTTTCTTTTTTTTTTTTTGCAAATTTTGCAAGCAAAGCCTTTGCTTGCATGGAATTTCGCAAGCAAAGCATTTGCCAAAATGCTGACTGCTTTATGTTAAGATCACATCCGTCACAAGTAGGAAACATCCCGTTTGGAAATCAGCCAAGATATATTTGTATATGTGCTGTCATGTAGACATCCAAGAAACCAGAACCTGTCTGTTATCTGCGATGTTGCCTAACTCACACATCTGTTTGCTTTGAAAAGTATAGATGGAGGTCAACAATACATAGCGAGAGAGGAAGGGATCATTTGCTTAGAGGACTGACTATTATCTGTAGCACAAGGAAAGTTTTGTTAGAGAGATCCTTATTATCAGCTCCTGAAGTGAACACCCTGACCTTGGTAGACACCTTGGCCTGAAAAAAGCAGGCTATGACGCAGATACATCTGCAGCCACGCACGTTACAACACAGGTGTATAGAAATGCTTATGAAGCAGGGGAAAGCAGGACAATGCAGTCTATACATACACCTACTATACAACAATAAACTACAGCAATATGGTATAGAAGCATACACCATGGGAACGGGATTGCCATTCAAAAATGTTTATCTTTAGGAATTTAAACAAGTTATTTGAGCCTCTCAATCTCTCATTTAGCATCAATACATACCTTATATTCAGTTTTTTAAAGAATCTTTGTTTGAGAAGGATTGCAGTGGAACCACATTGCTGGTAAGACATTCCCAGTTTGAAAATGTGATTCCTATGGAATTTCCCATATGAAAGAGCAATAGATAGTTCTTTGTGTCCAGATGTGAAAACATCCCTGATTTGCACAACTGCCGCATCATCTGGGACAAAGTGAGACAAATAAAATTGTTATGTGCAAGTGATCGCCATGGCAAAACAAAATGGGCATAATTATGCTGATTCAGTCACGGCTATTTATTCACTATTCGAAATAAACAACTGCAAAACAGTTCTGCTGAGGCACCCGCTCCAGTTTGTGTCTTGTTGGGTTGGCCTTTGAGTGCTGGCAGGGTCTTTTATCTGTTTCAGTCTATCTGTCTCAGCTATTTTAAGTGCTTCCATGTGATGTGAACTTACAATCTAGTACAATAAGTTAGGGAACTGATATTAAAAAAACATCTGTGTACCAGCACAGACTCCCTTCAGTGTATCCGTGGGCTGTCAGTGGGGTCAGAAAGGTCAGTGCATCACCAAGGATTCACCCCAGTCCCCAGCAACAGCCTATTGCATTCAATGTGGCCAACGAAGGAGGGCGGGGGGGCACTTACTCCTCACCCCATGATATCATCTTACCTATCACACTAGGACATTGTCTGTTGCCATCTCTGAGCAGCCCTCTGTGGAAGTCAGTTTGGAGATATGTGGCGCATTTTCACACTCTAGAGGAATTTCACACTTTCAGGATCATGTGTGTGCAACTTGTCTTGCAGACAGGCTGATATAGGGAATTAGATTTTCAACTGTGTCAGGTTTATAAAGAAACCTTTACCCGATGTGTTTTGTTTGTGTTCTCTTTGCATGAGTTGCCAGAGTCTCAGGTGTAACACATACAATCCTCGACTCAAAGTGTATCGGGTTTCTACCTGGCAGGACCTGGCTGGCCTCTTCCAGATACAGTTACCAGTCTACTATCATCATTAATTCATCTGTACTCTTCACCACAAAGCGAAACAGGAGGGAGGACAGTGTTTCTCTCCCTGTGAGAGCAGTGCATCACCAGGGCTCCCAGAGGAGGACCACGCACCTGAACTGGGGCCAATGCAGAACGGGGAAGCCATGAGCCCGCAGGACACTAAGGCAGCAGGGGCTGAAGCCATGGAAGAACAGAAGCCTCAGAACCACAGCCAGAATGAAGGGTGTGTGGAGCCCACAGCGCCTCCGCTTCCTCCTCCTTCACCACCACCACCGGGCCCACCAGAATACCCAAGACCCAGGCTCATTTTCCACACCCAGCTGGCTCATGGCAGCCCCACAGGCCGCATCCATGGATTCACTAATGTCAAGGAGCTGTATGCCAAGATCGCAGAAGTGTTCAACATCTCCCCATCAGAGGTACAACACAAACCCAGCTATGCGTGTAAACACTGCAAAACTACTTATTTACATTTCCAATTATGAAAATGATCAAAGAAAATGACTGGTTACATTCCCTTTTTGCATTTCTGGTCTGGCAGGCCATTTGTGGTCTGGCAGGCAAATAGGTGTTAGGTTTCCAGTCTAGGCTTTTTTCCATGATGCAATATTGAAGATCATTTGCCCTCACTACTGTCTGCCAGACTTTGTACTCATATGCGCCTTGACCAGGATCAATAATGGAAACAAATAACCAGATAGTTTTCTGTAGTCAGTAAACACCACACATACTGTAGGACAAAACAATTTACAGTAATGAAAGTGACTTTGGGGCACAAGAAAAATAGATTAAATTTTTGCTTTGAAAGTTACTTAAAAAACAAAAGAAGAGCAGAAATTACTGTAAGATGAATGCAAATAGTTTCATATCTCCATCCTGCAATCTGATAGAAGATTATCAGCATCAAGGGCAGCAGCAATGCTTCATTTAAACTACTACATCAAGGAGCTGATATGGTATAATAAAAGCCTTTCAAAGGGCCTCTACAGGAATGTACTATACAGTCTGAACACAGGCTTGTTTAGTTCTAGTTCTGGGTGTCCAGAAACACCAGATCCTACATGCAGTTTTCCCACATGGTTTTTGTGAACTGCATGTATAAAATTGGCAGTTCCCCTTTCAGAAAATCTGAGATGTCATATTACATTATAAGTATTATTATTATATATATACTCAAATACTATTAAAAGTGAGAGATCACTTAATATATTTCAGGTACTTCCAAAGTTACACAACATTATGGGTCTAAACTGTTAATTTATAGCACTGTAGTGGATCAATTGTAGTTTGGCTTAAACTGCAGTGAGACCAGAATCCTTGAGAAAAGGTTTACACACAACCTTTAGTGGGTCAGGGAGGAGCAAACCAAACTGCAGCCTGACACTGCTGTAAATACTCAACACCACAGGCCACAGGCTCTTTGTGGTACAGACTTTCATGCATGGATATCACACAAGAAGTTAGACTATTTATTTTGCATTTCAGACATTTAGATTATCAGGATCAGCTGGAAGTAGCCTATATCTGTAAGCACAGGAGGAAAATGATTGTTCAGAAAAGACACTATTCTCTGTCTTGTGCTTGTGAACATTTCTTTTGACAGAAATTGTTCTAGGCCTACTGAAGCAGTTATTGGTATCACAGCAATGTATTTATCAACAATTAGTTCTGTTTAATGTCTTTGTTGGTTGTATGAGCAATATTATTCTGCCTTTAAAAAAATATTTGAACCTTTTTTGAATTTCAAGAAAAAGAGATGGTCAACATGCTCAGCGTCTTCTAGTTATGGTAACACACACAGCAACTGAACGATAAGTATTCTGCATTGGCCTCGCTACTTATCAGTAGTATTATGAAGGCCACCATGAAGGCTTGTTTTATCTCTGTATTGCTACTTGCTGTGCATAAATGACTGGAGATGTGATAATGTAATATACATTCCATATACCACAAACCTTGATGATCTTATCAGGTATAGTCATGATGATGTTTTAGGAGTCGGTTTCTTTGCTTGTGTTATGCAAGTATCCAGTCCCAAATACATTTGGAATGACTAACAAGAGGAATAAGTTGATAATGTTTGATTGTAAACAGCAGTATAGTGGCTAGCTCTTCATAAGGTCCTAGGTATATGAGCTGTGTGGCATAGTTTACCTTCAGGCTTTCTATTTAAAATTAACCAATGCAAGTGTTTGAGTCTCACATAATGGAAAATACATACAATAAAAACCTAATTTTGAAAACTTGAGCCTTTTAAGTTGAGACCAAGTCAGACCAGGCTGTTAAACTTAATCTCTCGGCACAATCTCTCCGTAAAGAGAATAACAAGAAGGATAAATAAACAAATAAGCCCTCTTGGCCCTCAAATTGTACATGAATCAAGAAATTATATCTACATTTGAGTGGTTTTGTCTAAAATGATTGTAATTGATTTAACAACTTATACAGTATATCTACAAGACCTTGAACTGCAGTGAGACATTCTATGAGAAATATCAGTCAATGAATTGGTGATAGTGAGAAGTGCAGCAGTTTCCTTGACCTCCTGTGGACTGAACAGCAGCAGCATAAAGTTACAGTACAGCCATAGAGCAGATGCCGGAGAAGACCTTGGACTGCAGTCAGTCTATTCCACTTGCCAAGAGGATTATCATGTGCAATATCTGAGAGGAACTGCTCCAATAGAGATAACAGTTCATTGAGGTTATCTTGAATTTCCGTTATGGATTATAAAGTTAAACATGACCTTTAACTTTAAGACAAATATAAGACCTGGGACAAATATAAGACCTGGGAGATTTTTGAAAAAACAAAACAAAAGCTACTTTAAAATAGTTAAAATAAATAAATAAATAAAAGTTTTGGGGGATATTTTTCCCTTTTTCAAACTAAAACTGTAAAAGTGATTCACAGGATCAATGTTGCAATGTGAAAATGTTGTTCTTGAAGACACATAGCCTACACAGAAGATATGTCTATAAAGGTCTGTACTGCAAGTTGCAACTACTTACTAATATCATGTTATTATGAGAAAAAAAAACATAAACCACTGACAATCCTCTTCTTCTAAAGAACAGGAAAAACCCAGCCGAAGCCAAGATACATGGCTGATACTTACATGGCTGAGTGTTTAAAACTAAGTTTTATTGTCTATACAAAGTCTATACAAAGTTTCTCAATCAGGCATTACAATCATAGCTCATAACAAAATGGCCACAACAGCAAAACTAAATAGTTTGGATCTACTGCCCTCTGGTGTTCTATATTTGTACTGCATATTTCAGATTTTTACAGGCACCATTTGTTTTTTAAAGCAGCAGGAAATGCTGCATAGACAAATAAACAATTAGTCTCACCTTTATGTTGTGCATGTAAATCAAAATCTCACTAAGAGGTGTGATGTTAGTGTTATATAATATGCTTCTGCAAGATGTATAAAAGAGTAGCCTATACTTTTTTCAGATTTTTGCAGTGTGTAGCCTATTCAAAGTTCATTTGTCACTTGCATAATTTGAATGTAACATTGAAAGAAAGAAAAAAACATTTAGGTTTGTTATCACATGCAAACACTCTCTGATGTGTTGATGGTTAATTAATCGCTTGTCACTGTTACCTGTAATCTTTGGGAGCTCTACCATAGCCTATATAGAGTCTGTAGGATTTTCCTAAAAAACGAAACAATATAGCTACTTATATAAAATAAATTCTGCTTAATCATTACTGGCGTCACGGTGGTGATTGTGTCTGCAGAGCCCCGTCTCCCCATGTATGTTTTGGTGTAGTCGGGACTATTCTGGGCGGGGAGTTAGTGTGTTATCCCAAGCCAATGACAGAGCGCAGGTGAAGTTGGGCGTGTGGCGCCATGGGGTTGTATAAAACTGGTTGTCAACAAGCTGGAAGAAATGGCGGATACACACTTAACCAGTGCAGATAAAGAAATACAGTCCGAGTGAGGTGCTGGAGCGTTGGGCCCATACCCACTGTCGCTGGCAATGGGAGCCTTGAGGGTTATGTGACCAGTAGCGCTGATGGTGTTCAGTTGCTATCTTGTGGAGAAGAGTTCCATGTGAACAGCAGTTGAACATGGGTCCGTCCTGACAACTGCTGTCAGGGGCAGGGGTCGTCTGCAGTTGAGCCTGAGAGGTGGGGTGTGGGGCCCAATTTGAATGGAGTGTTTACAAACTGCAATGAACAAACCTACAGATTCTACCTTTTAATCTATCCGTCAAAGTGAAATTTAGTGAAATACACAAACATAATGTCCTCTTTTAGTTCTAGTCTTGCATCCAGATCAAATCATAAATGCTTTTCTATCATCTTTGATTTTCAACTCAAAAATAAAAACACAATGATAGATATTTTCCCTATTTCCTTGCCCCAGATCCTGTTCTGCACCCTCAACTCTCATAAAGTAGACATGCAGAAACTACTGGGGGGACAGATTGGACTGGAGGACTTCATCTTTGCTCACGTCAGAGGAGAAACCAAGGAGGTGGAGGTGACAAAGACAGAAGACGCATTGGGCCTCACTATCACAGACAATGGGGCTGGATATGCTTTCATCAAGGTGATTGACTGGTAGACCATGATAGATTGAAATTTCAAATTGGTTTTCAATGTAAACCTTCTGGAGAGATCATATTGTTCATGATTTTTTTTTTGTCACATAAAACATGAATGGTTACGTTTGTAACAGCTTTAATTGGTTAAAGAACATATTCACCTCTACGGATGTTTTATAATGAGTTTGCTCATTTATATATTCATATGTTTTTCTCCTTTTTGTTTTTAAGAGGATAAAAGAAGGCAGTACTATCGACCGGCTGAAGACTGTATGTGTTGGTGACCACATTGAGGCCATTAATGACCAGAGCATTGTAGGGTGTCGACACTATGAGGTGGCTAAGATGCTAAAAGAGCAACCAAGAGGCATTCCCTTCACCCTCCGCCTGGTTGGACCCAAGAAGGCCTTTGGTGAGTGGAAGATGTTTTGGCTGATTACAGTAACGCACATCAGTTTTACATAGGACATGATGAAAATCTGTCAAAAATGTCTTGTGAGATCAAACGTAATGTTATTTACAATATTAATTGACACTGGGCTAATGCGCTGATAGCATTAACAACAAACAGAGCAGTCACCTCACTGAACACTGCACTTTAAAATGACTTAATACTTTGTGAAATATACTGAATATCTTTTATTTAACTCTGCTGTGTCTTTTACTGTTGATTGTGGTTTGTGTGTTGTTGTCTTTATAATATCTTTTCTAAATAGCACCTCATTTGTGATTCTCTACCTCAATTCTGTCGTTCTCGTGCAATGACAGTAAGGACTTCTGAAAATCTTGAACACAAACCTTTGGATTAAAATCTGTAGTTTCCATTTTTCAGTTTTTCAGTGTTCAGTAGCTACTCCATGGAACACTTTCACATATCATCAGCCAAACAAAAGGGGAGGCATAACTGTCTGGAGAGTACTAGCTTGCTGCCAGTGGATCTGGAATAGTCGTTAACCTCGTAGCAACAATTAATTGAGAAGTATGATGGCGGAGGTTGTTATAATTCAGCCTTGATTATGTGTGATTGTGGATGCTCAAAAGTAGCTATGAATAAACAATAACAACAAAGGCATAGTTAAAGATTTATTTTGTTTCTAGAATTTTCAAATACTTTTTTAAGTGCTCGGAAATTCCAGCAACAAAATAAATCTTTTCAGCTGTAAGTAAAATTGGTTCCTGTTAACCAACTGACTGACTATTTGGTCTGGGTAAGTATGCAGTTAATTGAAAACCAAGTCTTTCGGTGCATAAGTTTTCATTCCCAAAAAATGGCTGCCTGTAAGGGATTTTTCACATTGCAACGGGAGAAGAAATGGAGGCTTTTTTGAGAAGTGAATACTGCACAGTGATGCATTTTAATATTTTAAGGTTTAATTTACATTTACAATTCAACACCAGCCACAAGACATGCTGAAAATAAATTATGCTTTATAGGAATTCAGAAGCAATCATGAGCATCCTCCAGAGACAGGAACACACTTTGTATATCTATGAGAACATTTTTTCCCTCTTTTTTTTGTAAGAGGCATTTGTTTTCCCCTAATTCTGACTTTACACATTGCAGCTACATAGCCTAACATAAATGATTGCCTAAACCCTAAACTGTCTTACTGTAATGCTACACATTTCTCAACTGGTCAAAATGCACTAACTCTAACCATTTAAGACTCAAACTGGCAATCACAAGGGTAATACATGACTAAACAAAATATGAATTTTTATCTACGGATTCTTCCCTGTGTGACTGCAAAGCACATGAAAAAGTGAGATCCCTCATATGAATGTATTCTCTGTGCATGTGCATGTGTGTGTGTGTTTATGTATTGTCATCACTGCAATGTGGGGACCTTCCCACATGTGTGAAAAAAAATGGTCCTCATAAGAATTTGAAAAACATAAACAGAGCAAATCTTGTATTTATTTATGTTTTCATATTTGGAATTACACTAGTTCGTTTTTTTTGCATTTTGAACCCATGGACTTTTCTAGGCACACGCTCTCTATCCATGAGGCCGGCCTTCTTCCGTTTCTCTCACCAGAGATATTCACCTGTCAAAAGTACACTATGTGGTTTGTTTATTGCATCCGTTAAAGGACATGGCAGGCGGAAAACAGCTGTCACTGTCACTGTGTGACTGCAAAGCACATAAAAAAGGTTACTGAGTTCTTGTGTACATGTGTGTGTGAGTGTTGTCATCACTGCAATGTTGAGACCTTCCCATTTAGCCTATGTGAAAAAAATTGGTAAAACTGTTTGAAAAACATAAACAGAACATGTTTTCATATCTCGAATTAAACTAAGAACAGATGAGAAATAAATACTTTTACATATCTTGGTAATGATTGATGGCCAGAGATTGTTATTTTGTATTCTAAACCCATGAACTTTTCTAGGCACACGCCCTCTATCAATGAGGTCGTCCTTCTTCCGCTTCTCTCTCAAGAGATATTTCACCTGCCAAAAGTACACTATGTGGTTTGTTTATTGCATCCGTTAAAGGACATGGCAGGCGGAAAACAGCTTCCCCATTTTTAGAGTGGAAATGTAGGACTGGGTGGTGGGAGCTCAGTCTCACTTATGAGACAGGAAACCAGTTCCATGATCAATGGGCAGACTTCCTGATAAAAATCTGTACCTTAGGGTCCTTCCAACCAACCACACCACTTGCACCAGACGCGAAAATGATACATTGTTTCATTTCTCAGCTCGTAGGCTTTACATTCAGGTGTTTGTTTTCACTCTGGTCCAAACACTGCACCACTGGCAGAGTGTCATGTTTCCATGAGGACTGTCCGGAAAAAAGACCCACGATTTAATAAATCCTAAAAAGGCAGTTGGAGCGGTCTCTGTTCGTTTTGGTGTGCACCCAACCCGAGTGTGACTTTTGTGTTCACACTGACCCAAATTTTCGATCTGAACTCTGCATGTGTGAAAGCACCCTTAGTTCTCTCTAGTTTAATCACACTTAATGTTAAAGAGGAAGAAGAAATTTTGATAAAACAACCTTTATTCACTTGTTCTGAAACTTCATCTGGTAAATTTACTTGAACACATCCCCTCATTTCCCTGTGTAAACCTGCCATAACAAGTTTTACACAAGTCTTAAGAACCGTATTACATACTACATCATGGCCGACTGTCAAATTTGAACACAGCGGAGTAGATGTCATATATAAATCATCCCGAATTCGATTGAACTGTGACTTAACTACATCCCTTATATTAGCCAAAGAGGAAAAATCTAATCAAAAGACTACACATGGCAGTATTACTCTGAGCAAAATGCTCGCAATCCTAACATGCAGATGTTAGCAAACTATAACGTTTTTTATCCTTTCAATCTTAGCTCAGTGAACAGAATTAGCTAATTAACTACAGTTGCCAATGATGGGAATGTCTGGTCAGAGTCGGTGTCTGGTCAAAGACATTCACATAATGGTTAGATAATACATTAGGGGATCACTTAAGTTATTACAGTCTATTCTGTCTTGACAAAATTCCACGGCAATGCACCTAATAGTTCACTCAAAACCAAAAATTGCAACTTCATCGGGACACAACAGTGGCCTCATGGTGACACTTAATGAAAGTTCACTGCATCAACCCAAATAATGTCATGTTCCATGTCCCCAGAGGAACATTGATGCCTGTAAAAGAATTATATGCAGTTGCGTAGGTATTTTAGTCTGGACCAGCATGTGGACCTACAGACCGACCAACATTGGTTTCCTTATAACCCAGCAGCTAAAAATATACACTGATGATGATGAGTCAGCAAGATGGTTGTTACCCCGAACAAAGGAAAAATGCCTGGTAAACTGGAAATCCATGAGTCACATTTACGCTAATATACAACTATTTGTTTACTGGAAGAGTTCTCATCAAGTGAAAGATACATCACTGGCTCCACCACTGTTTTTTGTGAATGAGATACAACGTCAACAACCACTTACTGAACTTCAGGTGCATATTGTTTACTTTAATTATCCTTGACTTACACACTGTATATCAGGACAAATGCCGAGCCATTATCTTGGCGATAAATCCAGGCAGGGGTATGAAATCATTTCTGAAGCTTCCTTGTTTTGGCCGTCCAGTCTACGTGAGTAACCAAAGAAGGGCCTTGTTCAGAAGAACATGCACAATCGTCATCCTAACAGAGCATCAGAGGTCCTTTGAATTTACTATGATTAACTTTTCATCATCCTGTTTGTGTGTGTGTGGTTAGACATGATTGGAATGAGGACCAGAGTGCCAAAATCTAACGAGGGCAAGATGGTGAACGGGAGGGAGACGCTGCGCCTTCGCTCCAAGGGTGCTGCTACAGTTCAGGAAGTGGTAAGTTTCACACGCCCTGCTGAACAATGGCCATGGGAAGTTTAAATTCTGATCTCTCTGTTTCACTATTTCATTTATTATTCTTTGTTCTAAATGATTTATTCATCTTCTCTTTACTGTATGATTTGTAAAATAATGATAAGATATATTTGGGTTTTGGTGAGTGAAACGCCTCTGCATCAAATTTTATTCCCACTTTATCATCAGTGTGCTGAGTCATGTTAACATGCTGCCTGAACTAAACTAAAAAGGAAATCAAATCAAATCCAGTCACAGACTCTAGACAATGTTACTCACCTTTGCCAGCAATGACCTCTTAAGATGGTCTTACTTCCCACACTTCAGAAACCTGCAGATCATTTCATGTAGAGGCTGAGTGGGGTTAATGGTTTTCAAGAAGCAGCAAATTTAGGACATTTTACAAGTAAACACTTGACACTTGAACAGTTTGCATCATCTATAAACTTTGATATATTTATCTAACATGAATCCAAGTGATAAACTGTAGCCCAGAATATCCCTGGCTGCTGCATATTTTGGCAGGAGAGGATGAGCACTCACAAATTTTCTTACACCATATTTAGAACGTGAACACCAGTGAGTTTACACTAACACTGTTCTGTATTGCTCCTTATGTGTTCTGCCAGCAGAACGAGTTTGAAGAAAGGGCCACCAAGAAAGTGGATGACCTGCTGGAGAGTTACATGGGCATCAGAGATCTGGAGCTGGGTAAGACCACCCACAGAACATTTGTGTCCTAAAAAAAAAAAGTAGACATTACTTTTCAGTCCATGTTTGGATGTAAAGATGTAAAACAGTGCTATAGATTACACAAACCCAGAGGTCTGTGGGATTTAATGTGGCTGTATGGTGTGTCATATTCTTCTTCTTCTTCTTTTGTCTGTCTCTTTTTGTCTTTGTTCTCTCAACCTTTGGACATTTAATTTGGCTTTAACTGGTTAATTCCTGCATTTTTTAGGGGGGATTATCTCGAATAATGATGGTTGACCGTTTGGTCTTGATGAGCTGTGCAGTTTTTCTCTAGAGATGACAGCCACATCTCACAGCTGGAAGCTTGATCAGTTATTGTTAGAGGGACACTTGCTTACATTCCTGCAACCCAAAGAGAAGGAATGAGGGGAGCACTCTGTCCTTTCCCAGAAACTCAAGGTCAATGGCCTTCAGGGTTTATATCCAATATAATGTAAAATAGGTCAATGATTCTTCAACCCATCTCTCATCCTGTTCTTTACTTGGAAGCTAGCCTACAAAAATATGTTTGGTTTCCTTCCTTGGTCCAAATGATGAGAAAAATGTTGACCTAGGGGTGACCTAGTTCTGCTTCACTCAGCTACTATGCAACACATTATGTAAAGCATTTAGTAGTAGTGTAACAGTGCATTTATCTTAATATTGCATGTCTTCATGTAAGCATTGGTGAAAATATCTGCATCATAAGTTATGCTGGGAGCAAGGGGGCAGTTGTCAGTCTGAGAAGTGAAGCTCATTTCCGCGTTCAAAAAACTGCAATCCCCTCGGATTCCTCTGGGGGCTGGTGTCAGAAGGGAGCATTCCCCATAGACCCCCATGTTAAAATCGCCGACTTTACATCCTCAGTAAACATGTTAAAAGCCTGGTGTCAGAATGTTTTTTCGTCTCAATCGATAGTTTCTACCCCTGCACACACTCTGAGGGGGGTGAATTTTTTTTTAACTCTACCGTTTTACTGTTATAAGGTTAAAACTCTGGCCAATTAGGGCGTTGAGTGACAGGTCCGAGCAGCTCCGTGGACAGCTGCTTCGAGGCCAGTGGGCGGGTTCTCGGCCGGCCAATCCAACATGGCGCTGTTCAGGCCGCCATATTTGAGTCACAAAAACGACTCCCCAAAACCAATGGGTGACGTCACGGACGCTACGTCCATTCTTTTTACAGTCTATGGCTGGGAGGCATATTTTTATAAATGATTTTGAAGAGATCTGTAGAGATTTGTAGAGCATATCTTTAACATTAAACATTAAATAGAGACCAAACAAATTTTGATGTATGGCACATTCAATGTAAGTAGATAAGAAGAAGAAATCATGGGATAAACAAAATAATCAGTGAATATTCTGATCCACAGGCAGAAATACAAAAAGATTTGATAGAACAGGTTTTCCCATAGAAACAGCTAGTATATGCCTCCCAAAACATTTGTCATTGTGTGCTCTTGGAAAATCAAACAAATGACAGCAAAATGGCAGCACAAGTAAATTTAAATAAACAGGGTTGAATTGTATATTAGTCTGCTCTAGTGAATATCTTGAGTACCCGATGACATTTAGATCTAGATTTATTTTGTCAAAGGGCCGGTTTATGGAGTAAACAAGAAAAAAGATCTTAATGACTTTTTGTTGCCTGCTGCTTTGGGTTAGGGGTTAACCCCCAACATTTACCTTCATTTGGATGTAAAAACTGAAACTTGTGTGTCCCCTTCACTCTGCAGCAACCACCATTGTGGAAGCGGGCAAAGACAAGAAGAACCCAGATGACTTTGCAGAGGCCTTGGACTCCGTTCTGGGAGATTTTGCTTTCCCTGATGTGTTCTTGTTTGATGTATGGGGGGCCATTGGAGACGTCAAGAATGGCAGAATCTGAACATGGAAAAGGAAGCTTTTAACATTGCCTTCCCAGTCCTCACATTATTTTTTTAACTACTGTAATACCACAACAGGGTCTGCAACTTCTCACTTTAAACATCAAACAACAAAAATTAGTCCATAAGCAGATCGCCACTGTGGATGCTTTGAAACATTTTGAAAAAGGGGGGAAAAAAATCAGTGTAGTTTTTAAATAAGGGAGGAAAACAGCAACATTAAAATGACCAAAATAGGTCTTTTTTGAATAAAGATAAAAGTTTTATGCCTCCCTCTGTCTGCATCTAGACCATCACGTAACCATTGGGAAATAGAAACCGTTAGGAAACATGACGACAAAACAACCGACAATCAGCCAACTGATCTTGGAATCCAGGAAGTCAGATAAGTGAACCCTTTTCCTCTGGCATAGAAGGTGAGGAGAAATGAAGAGACATTTGGGTCATTTTCAAAATGTCAAAATGTGTGCTTCTTCATGTACAACAGCCACTACAAGAGAGAGATCTGTGTTGTCCTACAATGTTTGGGTGACTTTTCTTGAGGCAAAAATGGCACTAATGCAATTGAGTTTTCAAAAAATCATTACAATTTCAATATCCTCAGTCCTCTAAATACATAATTCTTGACTTGCTTTTTCATTTTAACTTTGATGTTAACCGTCATTAAAATTAACATGGCATTCATCAAACCAGTGATCTGAAAATGAAATCATACGAGTGTGAACATTCAGTAAGCTAGGGCAATGTGAAGCCCACTCTTCTGTGGTTCAGTTTCCCACATGATCATTACTGTCAAAAACAACCCAACCCATCATTTCCCATGATAAAAATATAAAACAACGCAAATTAAACTTGCTGGTGTGCATGGAAACCAGTTCCTTGGAGTTTCCTTATACAAATAAAGGTCATGTCACATATTCAGAGACAATGTAAATATACAAGACCAGGTTTCTGTAGCCTTCATCATGGTTCTTAGTTTGTCTATTTGTCTGAAAAGTATACGCTGAGCTGATAAATTTCTATACCACTCGTCTTCCTTCATTAATGGCTATTGTTCTACATCAGTATTGGTCTGATAGTGATGTTTTGTTTTAATGCTTTGTATATGATTGCACCTCTGTATGACAATCTAAAAATGTATGGCACATTTTACATGTTTAAACTGTAAGTAAAAGGGTTGAAATCATAATCACCAAGTCTGTGTGTGTTTAACAGATTTATTTCCTTTATTTATGTGTACAATCACATGCGATTTTTGTCAAGCACATTCATCGACATCTTTACACTTCATTTTCACTGGATGGTACTGCTTAAGACATTATCTCAGCCATTATCAGTGATTGTTCAGGTCAATTTGTTCAGTAATTGAGTGCCAGTCACACTGACATCAGTCATAATACAGTGTTCGAAGCAATGGATGTGCAGAATCGGTGTACAGAGCTGGGTGACTGCAGTAATCCAGTAGTTTTTTTTCCATCCAGACTTTCTTTTGGTAACAAATGACCAAAAGAAAGTCAGTTTCACATTACGCTAAAATGTTTGTCATGACGTTGCTATGACTGAATATGAATCATCAAACAAGTGAATTCCTGCTGTAATCAGTGAATGTTGTTTTACAAATATCTTGTCAACAGACGCTGTGACTTGTTTCTGATAAATATGCCTGAGAAGTAGAGAGTCTGTGAAGGGAGAAATAATGATAACACTGGACTGAAGCCCAGAAAAGGGACAAGGAAAAGAGGGAAAGGAATCTAGTTTCATAAAACCACATTTCATTATGTGTTGGAATTGGCTTGCCACCCCCTAAAATATAATTTCTATATTTCCTAACTCCTGAGCAACTCTGGATCCAAGAGATATTTATGCAGATAATGACTTAAATAAATTACATAAACCACATGAGCTTATTTTTCACCAAAGTTGCAATTTCACCCAAACTGCAAAACTACAGTACTTTCACACTTGCCCTTTCATACACTAACTCTTAACCTTGTTCACTTACTTTGGCCCTTGTTTTTCAAACATTACTTTTCATTTATTAATAAATGACTGTCCATTCACTTACAGTCTCAAAGCACCTAAGGGATAGAGTAAAGTGGAAATGCTACTTTTAAAACTAGTAATGTATTACTAATATCATGGGTTTAAGTTAATAGGCTTTTTTTGTTTTGTTTAAATATCTAACCCAAACATCAGGTATTATTGTTTCATCTAGTAGTTTGGAATTTTAACCCATTTATGTCTACACAATTGTCTTTTGTGCAAAAATGAATATATCCAAGTAAAAAAAACAAAACAACAACAAACAAGCAAACACTTTTTTAAAATCTACATTATTAACACTGCATTTTACTGGTATATTTTTTCGCTTTTGGAAAACTGGCCAAAAATCCCAAACCTGGGAAAACTGGTCATTTCCAGGTTTTGAAAGTTTAGACATTTCAACAGTATGTTATATTCTATAAACTGCTCATTTTAATGCATTCAGAAAAGGAACAAGGATACTCCGCATGAGCCTGAAAACACCTCCACAGTAACTAACTCTTCCTGGGTTGATAGTGACACATGAGTATCTAAAAAAAAAGTATACATATGCTTAAAAAGCAAATCTACTGTGATACAATGTTTACAAGTCAAACATCATACAAACACTTGAACAGTACAAAGTGCTGTCTATATGCAGTGTCTATATGCAGTGCATATAGACAGCACTGCATATATATATATACATATATGCAGTGCATATAGACAGCTCAAATGTGCCTTGGCCAACTTCAGCACTAATACAGTAGTTAGAGAGAGTGTTATTATTGATAGATAGCAGGCTTGTTTACTGCCCTGTCTTTATATGTTGCTCTGAAATAAAGTGTCGCTGCTAATACTGAAAAATATTTGAATGTACACTGTAACAAAAACCTTTCAGATTATAGGTCCAACCTTGCATGCGCTCTTTGTAGATGATGTCATGGCATAAATACATACTGTGACTTTGATGGTATCCCTCATCCTTCTTCGTCAACTGCTCAAATCCAACTAATCATGGGGTGGGAGGCGGAGGTTTCACGTTAGATGGAGGTGTTACATTTGTCTTCCCTGTGCCTTCTGTCTCACTTGATCCCAGGGTGCTCCCCAGTGAGGAACGTGTGAACCTGCGCAGGGTGTTGCTTATGGGTGGGTACAAGGTCATGATGGAGCTCCTTGACCAGTCGACACGGGGAGAGATTCTCTTAAGAACTGACCTCCGAAACAGGATGTATATCCATGGGTCCAGGATCTGGTTCCAGGTGGCGAAGCGTAGCCATAGTAATAGGTATCTGACCTGGAGTTCGGCTCCTGACAGCACAGTTTGTGCAATGAAGATCTGGCAAAGGAAGGGATTCATGGACAGTTAAGATTAAGTTAAGATTAAGACGGACAGATGAAGAAACAATCTGCAGGAAATGAGCAAAGGAGGGGTGAAATGGAAATGTTGGATGAAATGGTTAAAGAGACCAAATTGTAGTAGAAATGAGTTCAAATGAGGGATAAGGGATGAGAGAGGAAATATTAAATTGGTTAATATTTTAAATGCACCCAGACAATGATATGGTATGTGCTAAATCCTCTGAGGGTAAGGCTTGGCTACCTTTGCCATGTCTCTCCTGAGGCAGTGGTCACTCAATTATCCTCCTGCTTCAGTTAAGCTGCAGCATTTTATATGAGCCATGCCCTTATTAGTTATTAGCCCAGCAGTCTCTTGGGGGTTAAAACAAGCTAACAAGGTTCTTCAGAATGACATATTGGCTTATTGTTGACTTTGGTCCAAATTCAGATGGTGCTCTTAACCATTCTCCAGTGGTATTCATCCACACAATGCAAGAAAAACAGTAACCTAGGACATTGACAGTGTTGCATTCAAGAGTTTAGTTTAAAATACAGTTTTAGTTTGACAAACCTTTCTCAGATGCAGAGGCGCTTCAGGAATTTAAACAACCAAAGAGCATTTATGGTCTTGTTTATTGCCATCAGGGATACTTGGAGCACTGAGGCCTAACTGCAGCTAGATTACATTTTTGCAGAAACATTACAATTGCTGAACCTGGATGACTCTGTTGATGTTTAACTCACAGGGATTTGAGCAGTTCTGCTCTGAAGAAATGTTTGCATAGATAACTTAGACTTCAATGTGCAGATTGTGAAGATATCAAAGTCTATCTGTGTTAGTTTCAGGAAGGGGAAGCAGGCACAAGAACAACCAACCAACAAACAAACAAACAAACAAACATGTGAAGGGGCCAAAACCATCCCAGTGAAATGTTTATGAGCTCATGAAATGAAATGAGATACACAGCAGTAGAACCCAGATAGGACACCGACTCAACTATGAAGCATGCCTGCTACTGATACTGTGAGTTTATGGGTAAAGAATACAAGCTGAAAGGCGCTGGGTAAGCTGTGATACAGAGATTAATTCTTCCATGAGTTTCATTGGAAAAGGTTTAGGACATGCTAAGGTAGACTTTTGGCATTTTTGTTTTACTTTTTACTCGCCTCAGTCTGCACACGTGAACCATGATGTAAATCCAGGGGTCAAGTATTTGATTGCAGGTGGCCATTCGTATGAAGAACAAAAGCTTGTCAGGTGTCACAGCAACACCAGTCACTGCGCTCACCACAATTTTTATCTGTGCAGGGTGTCACACAGCTGAAGTCAGACAGGACTGCAGGAGAAATTTAACTTTAGGCACCAGAGTTGGACTTTTTTTTATTCTTCGTTTTCAATTCCTAAAATGCTTTCATGTAGGAATTTAAAGTCTCTTAATTACGAACCATTTGAAACTTCACATCAGATCATGACAACATGGACAACCTGATAAAATGGTAAAAATGTTTGTTATGGTGTTAAAATTTTTGTCTGATTAATGTCCACTGAAAGGTAACGGTTTCTAAAATTCCTCAAAAGACTATGGGTGCATAGTTAAGTGTGGTGGGTCAAGCATTGCTAATGAGAAATGAAGCACACAGTCAGAAGGTGAAGAACATGTACTACTGTGCGATAGCATATGAATAGTGCATCACTTTTAAGGATATTTTGCATGTAATGTATTGAAGTTTTTTTTGTGTCATTTTAGGCTGTTATGGACTAATCAACGGATAAATTGTATGGCGTCAAATGACATACGTGGACAAATGCTTCATGACAACACTTCAGAAAGAAACTTATTTGTAAGCCGATACCAGGTTGGAAGAAAAGGAGCTTAGGACTTAGAACATTTAAAGGGCAGTGCTGATAAGAATAGGAGCTGGATAGATAGGATTAGTGTTGGGAGCTTCCAGACACCTGAAAAATCCAATATCATGATTTAAAGCAGATATCAGTGGAATGTTTTTGTTAATATAAGTCCTAAATAGTCCTATTTTCCGTCAGCAATCACTTACATGAAGTATTTCAGCCTAAACACGAGTCTCTCCGTCACTCTGCTCTGCTGTAACCCGAGGAGAAAATTTTCCTTGTGGGATACAAGTGTTATCCAATGAGGGGAGAGAACGGCATGAAGGGCTGTGTGTGCAGCCAAGGGATGCGCGTGAATGTGGTGACGTAGCACGAGGACCAATTGATGCCTGACAAGGGCGGGGGCTGCTAACTCATGGTGCGTTCAAGGAAACTCGTACTTTGTGTTTTTCCTTCCTGTGAAGTCATACCAGTTCGATCTGGTACGAGTTCACGGGTCGGAAGTTACGAGTGGCCGTTATAGGGAACTTTCACAGACAACAGGACGGTAAAAACACGAGCTACGGGTTACCTGGAACGCTACCAAGTCGTAGTTGTGACTTGAAGCTGTAACTTACGGTTTCAAAAGCCTGCCTTGAACACAGCATTAGCCGAAACGGCCGTGCCGCTGTTATCTGCTTTAATCTTTCCATAAATCACTTTATAAGTGATGCTGATAATTTCTTTCATGAAAGTTAAAAAAAAACATTTTTGCTGAATCAAAATATGCGTATGTAGTATTAATAATGGTTTTGTGGGTATTCTCTCTGCAGGACATTTATGTTTACATTAATACCCATTTGATAACAACATGTAAAATAAATGTAGGAAAACAAAGATTGAACAGATATTTCCCTTCTGCCTCCAGCTGTAGAAGGCACATCCCCCTATGGGTCTTATCACTACACAACACACACTGCTACAGTCCTCAGACTATAGTTACCGAGGCCCCACGCTCATTTACACAGGTTAAAACAAGGCCTGTGGAATTTCTGTGGAGTGCTGGCCCATGGCAGCTTAATAAAAGGCTGTGAGTACCCCATTTATTTTACAGCTTCATGTCAGTTAGGGGGTTCTCCTGTTGTTTTCAATGTGCATGGACAATAGAATTTTTCTAATTGATTGAATTCAGCTGAGGGATGTGTCATACTCTATATCAGCCTCAAATAACCATACCAGGTGTAGCAGCTAATGGGGATCTTAATAAAACCAAACCAAACCTGATCCCTAAATGTTTTAAGGTAAAGATACACACTAAGTTAAAATAGAATCAATCAAGTCCCCCCCCCCCCCCTATGTTCTGTCCAATCCAGGGGGTGGCAATAAGAAGAAGACAAAGCCAATACAACAACATATAGGCCATAAAAGCATCATCATTTGTGCGACACTCTAGTCAGTCTATTAACATCAAAGGGATTCAAGCTGTGCTGCTGTTAATTGTGCTTTATTGCCTGGTTTGGCGTTGGTTCATCTGTTGTAGGCTTTAGGTGACAGGTGAAATAAAATGTGAGGAGTACTCAACCAATCAGAATTGCCAAGCACTGCAGACCACATCCCAAAAAATGTATTACCACTACTGCCCAATCAGGGACTTTTTTAGGGAGTAGATCAATTACCCTAGAATTAAATTTCAGCCTGTGACTGTAATGCAGAAGATTCCTGGAAAGCTCCTACAGTGGGAACACACCTTATATTGTTCTAAGTTGAACACATTTAGCGCTGGTAAATTAGTGTAAATTAGTGCAGCATTTGATAATCTTAACTTGTTACATGCACAAACATAGGATGTACTCACCAGCAGGGGGCACCAGCAGATAGATGCAATTACCATGATCAGAATGAGTTGAACCATCATCTCCACTTCATGATCTCGACTTCGTTGGGTTCTGCCTTGTCCACAGCACACCTTGATCAGAGTCACCACGCTCACTGTGTTCAGCAGAAATGACACAGTGATGCTCATCAACCCAACCAAAGAAAAGATGAGAGAGAAGATCTTGTCATTTCCCTTGGCGCTAATGAGGAAAAAACACCAGGAGCCGGGCTTCTGGATGTGATAGCTCCCAATGCCCGTTAGGGGTAGCAATGCGATGCAGCCGGCGATAAACCACACCATCAGCACCATGGAGATTGTCCGTCCTTTGGGCATCCTGCCGGTGCGTGCAAATGGACGGTTGATGCCAGTGAAGCGCTCCACAGCCATGGCAGCACCAAGCAACAATGGGCACAGTCCGTAGAAGACCATGGACATGCCCATGAAGTTGCAAAAGTGACAGTGAGGGTCTAAACTGCGCCAATTAAAGTGCGTAATATGGAAAGAAATGGTGATGGAACCTGTGACTAAAAGACCCATGAAATCAGTGACCACCAGGCCGCCCAGGAAGACCAGGAAGAAGGAGCGTGAGCGGCTGTGTGTCCGCCGGAAGGACTTGACAAGAACTATGAAGGCGACGAGATTGGAGGGGAGACCCAGAATGGTGAATATGGACGAATAGTAGGCTGAGGCGATGGGGAGGTTGTAGTTGAATGGAGGGCTGCTTATGGAGTAGCATAGTGGAGTGCTGTTGGCAGATGGTGAGGTTGAGGCATTCATGGTGGCCAGCAGGTTCAGGGTCAGATGACTCACAGATGGAAGGATGGGGCACCAGTCAGAGGAGTTTCATTCTCTCTTCAACCTTAAAAGTAGAAAGTGAGAAGTTAAATTTTAAGACACTGTCCACAATTAGACAGTCAAAAAATACAAATTAAATGCTGTTGTGTTGTGGGAACTTTTATGGCACTTTTACAGTTTATCAACAGGACATTTTGGTAATGTAATTTATTTCTAAATGGTGTTTACCTAACTTTTTATCCAGACCCAATATAATGCAAAACTACTGGCCCTGAAAATTGGTTTACCCACAGAAAAACCCTTTACAAGTCCATTACAGTGTCATATATTAAAACCATTAAAAATCACTTAGTTGTTTTACTATATAATGCCATCATGTCTATGGTCACCGTTGTATTAATCATCAGAGTATTTGCTGAGAGGATGAGTAGGTTAATGCAGTAAAGTTTGACCATGAAAGAAACATGGGTTGGTCAGATGGACGGATAAGCAAGTTGCAAAAAAGCGAACAGTCTGACAAGAGTTTAAGTATGTTATTTGAAGGTAAAATTTGTACAGAACCTATAGAAAGCCAATGTAATAGCTCAGATATAGTACATAACACTGACAAACGTACGCTGGCAGTAACAACTGCCAACAACTGAATGATCCAGAAACCAAATTAGAGGGAGAGAGACGGACAACAGGCACATCCTGACAGGAAATATAGTTGTGTGAACAGTGCTGGCAGAGACACTCACAGGAAATAAACACACACTGTCACTGTAAGACTAAGATGATGTCCCTAGTGGTCAGCCCTCAAAAGGCCTGTCAGATTGTCCGGGTTCAAGCAAAGTGAAAGTATGCTAGGTTGGACATGGGGATGAAATAAGAGACAAAGGGAAATAAACAGGAACCACGAATGAAACAAACATGAAAATCCTTTTCCAGTAGCTACTTTCAGTTTCATGGGAAGATGGATATTGATGATACCAACCTGAAGTTAGATAAAGTAATAAATAAATAAACCTTTTATGATCTAAACAGAAAATGTTACTGTAAGATGGTTGAAACTCAAAGGAAAGAGGAAATATGTATCAGTGCATCAGCATCTCAGCAAGGACGACAGGAACAAACATACCAGTCTAGTCAGTCTAGTCAATACCCAGGAATCATGTCATGTTGCAGGATTTCCCCCATATGATTTTTTTTGTCTCTTGTCTAAGTACTTCCTGTACTCTATTGTTTATCGTTTATGCTTTAATTAAAGAGACGGAAAGCTGGACTTTGGACATCCTCGTACAGTGACTGAGGGTCATGCATTCAGTAACTTGATCTAAAAGGCAGAAGCACTTTAGAAGAAAGAGCATGAAACACAGACTTAATTCCATTAGGTGACCTTATTTTTTCCTGAATTATTAGTGTGGAACATATAGAGAACGAACATCAATTTAAGTTCAAAAGGCACCTCAGTCATAGGTTTAAGCCTAGTGAAGTGAAGTACTGCGATACAGTTACATTTGCATCTAACTGGAGAAAACGCTGCCTTCTGCAATTGAGTAGACTCCATATATTACTTACTCAATTAGCGAAAACGAAACAAAGGGAAAAAATAAACTGAATGCATATCAGTTTACTTGTAGGTTAAAAGGCTAATAACTAAAAGCAATGCAAGCGGAGCAGGTTTATGTCTAATTCTCATATTCTCCAAAAGGTAGAAAACTTTAATATGTAGGAAGCAAGAAAGAACCTTGGATTTTCCACTAAAAGCTATCTAAACTATAATGAGGTCTGTTCATCTCCAGAGAATACTAGCATGAGGCTTGGCGCCAGCTCTCGTGTGACCCTGAAAACCCTTTTAAAGGAACATTAGCCAAAAGAGTCTGTTAGCCTCTACAATCAATATGTCATTGGATCATTCAGGCTGTCAGATGGCTTCCTATTCAAGCTAATGGGAAACCATGGAACCTCAATTGAGATCAGTGTTCTGAATGGCATGGGGAAGTGTCTAAAATGAAGATTAGCAAAAATTCAGTCAGGAAGACTATCTCTTCAAGCATGCTCACTGAGTCTTATTTAATCTCTCCCGCTTCCCTCTTGATCCACACCTCATCACTTGTCTTCATCCAATCTCAATCCACCACCTTCTCTCCTTCTCCAATCAGCTTTCAGGTGTCATGTTTAAAAATCAAGTCGTTAGTTCTGGCAGGCCACGGCGTCAAGCTCTAACAGCATAGCTGTCATCACAGGTGCAGATCAGCTAATGGTTCAGCTGACTCTGTGTGTCCACTCCCTATTGGGAAATTGCATTCAGAGCGGGGTATTTACACTGCTCTTGCCCGACCCTCTTTCCTGCTTCCTCTGCTGGCACTTTTGCAACCCACCTCCACCCCAGCTCCTCTTGTATTCATGTTGGTTGCTCTGCTCTGTCTGGGTTGTCTTTGCTGCTGCGCTCCCTGCTTATGCCGTTCATGATGGCTCATAAAGGGCAGGAAGGTGTGCTTGGAAGCACGTGGAAAAGCAGGGGGTCCAAGAACAGTACCATACTGCCAAATGAAACTTGTGCAAGTAAATAAAGATTATTTTTGACAAGGTGGTCCTGACTGGAGTACTCTCTCTCCCAGACCCAGCTGTCATCCAGCACACGAAAAATTCTCAACCCACCTCCTCCCCTCCACCTTCTCAATCAAGATCCAAGATCTTCATCCAGATGCTTCCATGTCAGGAGGTGTCATCCCTACCACCACCAGTGTCTAGGCCTGGGGGAAGTCCTCTTCAGATAGAAGCTTCACATCCATTGATCTGTCTTCTAAGCTGATCTACTCCCTGGGGCCTAAGCACCAAGTTATTTGTACACAATAAATGTCTTTCTGCCTCACAGCCTGTTTTATTCCATTCTTAATAGTCTGACCTGATTGAAATATCATCAGTGCAGATGTGGCCCCAAACTCAGCTGGGGGATTCCAGGGAACTATTTGCTTGGCAGTGGGAAAATCTTTTTTTTTTTTTTCTTGAGTGGTAGAAGGCAGAACGATTTTTTAAAACTCTGGCACAGTCTGCTGAACATCAGTACTAGTGCTGTGTTTTGCGTACTATATCTTTTCCATGTTTGTAATTGCAAATCATTTTCATATTTATAGGGTTTTTTCTTTCTTTTTTGCATTACTTATCAAAGCTAAAACACTGATTTAAAGAAACTTGAACAATAAATGATAGGGTGATAGGGAGGGAAACAAGAACATGATCCCAGAGAAGTACAGCTTATGGTACTAACATCACTGAGCAAAATTCCTTGGCATTCAGTCCACTTGATCCTAAGCCCATCGCATTTGATTTGAGATACAAATACTCCATCATCCTCTGATTTTTATTTTTTTTGTACCCACTGTTTTTAAATGTTCTTTCTCTCTGTCTTTTTCTCTCTCTTTTTTATATTCTTTTGTCACTGTTGTTCTTGTTTTGCACACAATTTGGTCATTTTTTTGTGCTCTATAAATAAAGCTGACTTGACTTGACTAAGTGGTTGTTGTCCTCTTCACTCATTTGGGGTAAACAAAACAAAACAGGCTGAAAAACTGAAGGCATTATCTTTTTATTTATTTATTTATTTTTAATCTTTCTCCAATATGCAATAATGCATTTTGAATAATGTAAAGGTCATTTAACACAGTTCCAGGATATCTATATCTGCTGTTAATTCAAAGTCATGACACATATGTCTAGATGTAGCAGGCGTCCAATCATTGCACCAAGAACTGAGAATTACAACTCCGCTCAATTTATATCAATGATAATTTACAAATTAACCAAATTAAAAATGTTCATGATGGTGCTGATGAGCCTGATTTACACAAGCTCCATCACATTCAGTGACCTTGATCCATATTTCACATGATATCTCATGCTATAACAACTGTGGTGACTATGCCTCACTAAGTTTTACAATTGTCTTGTGTTATCCATTGCCAGTTCAGTATGGTTGAATTTAGTATTTCGGTGTGAAACTGTCCTCCAACTCTTCTCCACAGTTTCCCACAACAAACTTGGCAAAAAGCAACATGTGTCTTCACAAAGCAGACTCTTATGATAATGGATTCTTTTTTTAACCATCACCTTTTCCATGCTATCAAATACACAAGAGTAGTTTAAACAAATGCACAAATTTCACACAGCTATAAATTCATAACAATACATTCCTTTTCCCAAATGTTGTGGTTCCTCCACAGTTTGCATATCCTACATTTAAAGTATTATTTAGTCTTTCATATTTCCCAGAGAAGCAGTTTGTTGCTGCTCACAAATGGTATGCAAATTTAACTTGAAGTAAGTAAATTAAGGTCTTACCACCACAGAAGTGTGTTTAGGGATGAAGTTGACTCTCAGTTGGAGGGTTTGTACTGCTCCATTCAAACCATCTCTCTGCACTTACTTCAACACCAAGAATGAACTCACTAAGAAGTGGGAATCACGTACACCCCATCTGATGGAAATACAAACTACAGAGTGTTAGCAGAACCTCCGATTATCTCTACTCCCTTCCCCCGGCTGTATCCTCTTTCACTCCTGCACATTCTCCTCTCTCCCCTCCAGTTTTGCATTTTTTTAGTCCAATTCACTCCTCCCAGGAAGACAAAAGGGGAGGGCTCTGGAATGATTGCCACCGGAGAGAAAGGCCATTATGCATCAAAGTGGAGACAGTAAGTATAGTGCATAGTGGGAGGAGGGGCTGGTGTTGTCTTATGTTTTGTTTCTAATTCTTACATGTGAGTATACTTGTGTAAATGTTTGTCCTAAGGGCTGCAGAGGGTGATCAGTGGAAGTTAAGTCATTGCACCAAAGCATGTTTTTTTTTTGCACTGCAAGACAGTTAATGATGATTTAAAGGAAAGTTAATATAGTAAAGGCTTTTGCAGACTTTAGCAAAAGAAGGAGTCAGCCTCTATTATGGACACTAAAGATTGACCTCATACAAGTTTTGTGCAGAATCTGTGCTGTTCTCAGAACTGACTAACTTCATGATCCACAGCTGCATGACATGTGTGCATAAGGGTCAAATAATTCTCTCGACTCTATTTCTTTCTCACTCTCACGCAAACATGCACACACAAACAAAATGATCACTTATATACAGTGTCTTTCATTATGTCCACTGTGGTGAAGGAGGTGATGGAGGCTAACCACAGTCTACAATGCATTTGACTTTCAACACCACAACAACTGCAGGAATTTATCAACAAGACAATCTAAACAATGACAGCCTCAGTGGTTCTCCCTGATAAGAGCCTGGGAATAGCGCCGATACTGGAACAACACTGACCATGAGATCATAATCGCAATCTGGACAACATGACTTCACAAACACCAATAACATACAGTATGTTATGAACAGTCTGACATTTTTTCTTATAATTCTTATCTCCAGTACATTTAGAAATTGTTTAATTTGGCAGTCTTTTGCTAAATTAAAGTCAGAAGCCTGAATGAATGAATACAATTAAGTCAAAATAGCAACAGTAGAACAATACACTAAAGATTTCAGTATTTATGGTCATTTGCAGACCGCGGAGACATCACACTGTCTTTGTTCCAGGCTCATTTATCATGTAAGTAGCTCCATCAGCCAAATTTGACTTGCAAAGCTCAACCAGGAGGATAACAAAAAAAGGCAAGAGCTTGAGTACAACAAACAATCTTCTGGACTCAAGCTCCACACAGTGGTTGATTTTACTTTACCAGTGTGGTTGTTTTCCTCTTCTAGCCTACTCCTGCAGAACTCACATTCCCTCATCTGTTCCCCATGTTGTAGATGAAAGGCTTTGAGGTACGCCTGGGTGTCTGGATAAATACAGTTCATTCCAGTTAAAGAATCCTCTGGGCTTTACACAATGGATATATCAGGGAAGATGTTTGGGAGAAAACAGATGAATGGCAAAGTAAAGCAACAATTGAAGCAACCAGCACTTTTTACTTTAAATATTTATGGATCTAATGGGGTGAATACCATCTCTAGCTTGTAGTTCACATTATGTGACATACAGTGTAATGGTTTGCTTTTCTTTGTGAATTATTTTATGACATTTGACACCACAGTGAGGAAAATTTGGCTGAATCTAATTACATTAACTATTGACTACGTTTTGCCCTTCCTTTCACAAAGCCTAATCTGTAAACATAGTCGTTGTTTGTTTGCATGGATTGTGACTATAAAGTCAAAAGTCAATTATCCATCTGCAGTACTGAATTTTTCATTAGTTTAGGAACTATGCAGGATTTTTAACTCAACTATGCTACATTTTCACCTTAAAGCAGAAGTAAGCGATCCGGTCGTTTTGGCTAACTTCTTGTCAGCCGATGGAGTTAGCAGTCCCCGCCCTCGCCATGGATCTATTGGTCCTCGTCCCTACGTCACCACATTCACGCGCATCCCTTGGCTGCACACACAACCCTTCTCTCTCCTCATTGGATAAAGGTTGTAGGATACAAGGAAGTATAGCCTACAAGACGTTTTCTCCTCGGCTTACAGCAGAGCAGAGTGACTGGCAGACCCGTGTTTCGGACCAAACACTCTATGTAAGTGATTGCTGTCGGAAGATATAACTATTTAAGACTTATATTAACACAAATATTCCGCTTACTTCTGCTTTAAACAGCGTTGGACTAATTGTGATGGTATAATAAATTACTTTTAACTTGTTACGAGGGAGAATGGAGGCTCATGCCTTCCACATACGTAGCATCCCTTGGCTGAAAAACAACTTTGCAAGATCAGCACCGCCGCCCCGCTGTCCCAGCTCTCGTCTCTGCCCACAAAAACACACCCCGTAACCATCCCTTGTTAATGACAGACTACACAAATATACACGTTGTAACTTTGTATATGATATATAAAGTTATCTACACTCTATTGACTGATTTCTCGCTGACTTCATTGTAAACAAATGCACATGGCCAGTAGGAGCAACCTGACTTGCATAGTTACCCTTTAACATCCTTAATCAAGCCACTGTTTCCCTTGAGATGACTACACATGTGACAGTGTGTTCTATCTGAACTTGGGAATTGGATTTTCTGAGAAGCATGGTCCAAAAAATTTAAATGGAAAGCACACTGAGGTTAGACCTTCAATTTCTAAATTCAGAGCAATCTCATCAATCCTGACCTCAAAATCCAATATGGCTGCTCTGATCAACAAAAGTGAAAGTCTCTGCAGCACCTCAATCACATCGCACCACCCAAGGTAAATTATTCGCCGTAGGGCACTGCTCTAGAGCTAACAACAAACCTGGTCCAGCACCTGAAACAGAAGCACTGTGTTTCTGATGCTAGCTCCTTTCCCAATTCCAAAACACAGCTAAAAAGCTACACTTTAGCTGCCTCACTACAATTTATTTGACCATATTTAGCAAGGAACAAATAGACTATAGTTATTGTTGGTGTTGATGATATTACTTTTTTTTTTTACACCAAATTTGTATCAACAGAAAAAAGATGTAGCCAGGCCTATCGCTCAATTCATGAATTAACCCCGTTTTGTGATAGCGACCAGCAGCTGATATGGACATGCAAACCCGATCAGGGTTCAAATCCCACCTGGGGCAGTCCGTAGGGGAGAGTGGGGTAAAGTGAGACACTTTTTACATTTGCTCCCCTCTAAGCGAGCTAAAATGATTTATCAGTAAAATTTACACATTTCCCATTAATTCAGGATGTTGCCTAGCAATGGAAATTATCAGAATGTATTTAGGATGAAGGACAGTGAAAATATGATTGTTCAAAAAAAACTCGTGTCTCACTTTACCCCAGGTCAGGGGTAAACTGAGACAAACTAGAAAAATCAATGGGGTAAACTGATCCACTTACTTTTTCCACTCTGAAACTACCGTAACAACACATGTTGTAACAGCTAGAATCCTGACAGCTAGCTTGACAACCACACATTCCAGATCTAATATCGGACTAGTAACAGAATCATGGGGATTGGTCAATTAAGCACTTTTGTTTTCTCAACGCAAAGTGACTCAAGAACAAAATCAAATACAACACAAAATGTTTTAATTAACATTCAAATGCCAGATAGAACCTGTTAGATAGTCTGGAGGTCAGATTGTAGGCCCCAACAATGGTGACCATTTTGATCAAAAGTCCTCTTGTGTGTGGAGGGAGCCGACAAAGTGGAATGTGACTAAAATTGAGTTAATTAACCAATAAATAAACAAGCTGACTGAGAGCACCTAGCATAACAAAGCAGTGTGGCTACAGATCATTGATCACGCAAGATTTCTGGCTTGGGGGACGTGATTCTAGTGTGAATCTTTGTGTGTGGTGTGCTCACAGTGTCTCACTCTTGGATTTATTATAATACATCCATGGTCTCACTTTACCCCGCAGCATTTGTCTCACTTTACCCCAACACCCCCATTTTAGAAAAAACAACCTCTCTTAGAAATTCAGGCTAATTTTCAGCCAGCATCATCACATGGTTTTATGTGTTGGTAGTTCATCATCATGTATCATATAAGTTTTTCTACCTGAATCAATTTGCTTTGGCACAACAGTTGATTAAGTTGACACCAAGAAAATTTACTTTTACATGCAAAAATCATATTTTTGTGAAAAAAACATGTTTTCCACAGCATCATGAGTTCCTCTCCTTCATAGCCATGGGGAAATGGAAGGGGCTTGAAAACATAATGGTCAGATGACCATAAATGTGTTCTGTTTTCTAGATATAGGGGGTGTCTCACATTACCCGGTGTCTCACATTGCCCCACTCTCCCCTACCGAAGCACGCAGAGGGCCAGATAACATCGGCTACATTAGCTTGGCTCCTTTTTGGGCTAAAGCAAAAATACTTAATGGAGCATAAAGACTAATCAAAAACACATGAGTAAGTAAAACACAAACAAGAATGTCATCATCAACAACAACTTGACGATCTGCAAGCATCACTATTTGCAACCTTGCTGTTACCCCACTGCCTCTAAAGGAAGCATACAGTGGCTGGGAATAAACAGACAGGTTCTGCATAGTTGAACTTTAAACTGGTCCATTTGGTAGCTAATTGCATTAAAGGTTTGGGGGTAAATTAGCCTCGTAAACCAGCCTCTCGCGGAAATGCATTTCATTTCATTTCTCGGGAGAGTCTGGCCTCATCCCCCCTCTAAGCGTTTGGGGTGGGCGGGAGCTGGGTGGGAGTAGTAGCAAAGACGGTTTAATATCTTTGGTAGTAGCGTTGACAGACAACCCCATTCAGCCAATCAGCAAGTTGGTGTAGTGACGGGGCTTTGCACCAGTCGGTCCCTGATTGGCCAACGTGCTGTGTCAATCACAGCGGGCGAAGCTGATTGGCTCGGCCTTCTGAGGGTTTCAGTCCAAACGCTTAGAATGGGGATGAGGCCAGACTCTCCCGAGAAATGAAATGAAATGCATTTCCGCGAGAGGCTGGTTTACGAGGCTAGGGGTTAATGTCCTCAGGTCGCCACTCTATCCTCAAATCAGAGTTTGTCGGTAAAATGTGGTTCCTAAAGCAAGTGATGGTGTAGGTTTAAGGTTGTTAAAGCACAATTTACTATCTGAGGTGCAGACACACATAAAGTCAAACCTTCAAAACGCTAAAACATACAGTTTAGTAAAGCGACATATCACCAAAGGAGCTGTCTTAATGTATATCTGACATGACGGTGCACACAAAGCTTATACAGGCTGAGATCAGTCAACCATTTGTTACTTAGTTGATCTCAGTCAGCTGTGGATTACGTAAGTCGGGTTGTACCCACCTGTCGCAGAAATGCACATCAAAGGAACATTACACGCAGCAGGCAAACATGAAGAACACCACAAGTAACTCATCAAAAACAAGTTGCAAGGTCAAGCAAACGCCAGGGAATCAACTGTTATACAAATGGATGATGTAGACGATATGTTGAGGTTGAGGAGGCTGAGATTCAAAGGCAAGAGGAAAAGAGAGGCGAAATGGAGGTCAGCTGTTCTTAGTCATTCTTGCACTTTATTGAGTCAGAGTTGCATTTTATCTCAAACTACTAATATTCTGCTTAAAGCCTATTTAAAAATCCAACTGACCTCAAGCTATCACTGACTTTTTTCCACACACAAACTAATAACTCACTGACTGACAGAGGAGCTTTTCTGAAAAACACTGAGCCAAATAAAATAAAATAAAAATAAAACACTTCCACAGATGGAAGACATCCACGCTTGATTAAAGAATGACATTTTTTCCACAGGCTTCCACAGTCCTCCTTTTTGGCGCCAAGGCTAACAATACTTTGTCATAAAATTAGGGAGAAAATAGGACTTGGTAAAACAAAGCAGTAACTCTCCTTGCTAGGCTGTCAAGAGATGTAAACATATCTGTAATCTTTGTTGTCTTTACTTTCTCAACACAGACAAATTAGAGTACACTACGTCCAATAGCATACGTTCAGTAGTGATCAGTGCAAAGAAAAAAGAGACAGACTCATCTAAACCAGCTTACCTGCAAACTTCATCATGTTGATATCATTGTCATTGCAAACTGAATATTGGAACCATTGTTTTACTAAAGACCAGCTGGAAACTCCTTTCAACATAACTCTACGTGCACTAGACTCCCTGCACCATCCTGTTCGCACAGGAAACAATTTACTCTTTTTCCATCATTCTCTTTGCAGCTGATCAGACCTTCTCTGTCTGTGAGCTAACCATGTCTAGTTAATTACACTCCAATGCAGCTAATACCTTAAAAGGATTCTGAGTGATTCCATCAACATTATGCAACATCAGACCGGACCATAGTAACCGGTGAAATTCTTCTTCTTCTGCGAGGGAGGAGACCATATCACAGCTCTTTCAAGCATCTTTATTATCTGATGACAAAGATGAAACAAAAACAATAAATGATCTGCTATGACCTCCCTCAAGCGAGCCCCTCCCCCACAGAGCACAAAGGCAAGAGCACTAGCATAACCCTTAGCAAAAAGTACTATACTTTTATAAGTTCATTTTATTACAGTAAGTATGCTTGACTATAAGTATAAGTATAGCAAGTACCCTATACTATGGACTATGTACTTGTAGCATACAAGAAAGTATACTACAGTAATTTAATACTTCTTCAGACTAAATTGGAACATTTTAAGTTTATACAAGTATACTTTATAGGTCATTTTACTGTAAGTTTACAAAAGTACACTTTCAAGTATACAACAAGTACACTCATCTATATACTCCTACTGTACCAAGTATATACTTCTAGTCTACATTTTAGTTTATAAAAGTATACTTTATAGGTCATTTTACGTAAGTTTTCAAAAGTACAACCAAAAAATACATTTTGTGTAATTATATAATCGTATGCATAACCCCTGTTACACATAGTAGGACAATTGGCACCATAACTCGATAGATAGATAGATAGATAGATAGATAGATAGATAGATAGATAGATAGATAGATAGATAGATAGATAGATAGATAGATAGATAGATAGATAGATAGATAGATAGATAGATAGATAGATAGATAGATAGATAGATAGATAGATAGATGCTGTTAAATCAGTGTGGTGATGTCACTTTCCTAATGTTTGTGTCTTTAAAAAGTAAGGAGTGAGAGTGCACCAGTGAAGCTGCTCACTGATAAAACAGGAGCGTTTCAATAGCTGGAAGAGAAAACAGTTCCCAGCCACAAATAAGTGTAAGTTAATGAGTGTAAAGCACAGCAGCAGAGGGAAGTAATTAATACTGTGTTATCTTTAGATAAACCAAATATAAAGTAAACATGCACACACTGAATTTTGACAAATCAACACACACACACACACACACTCTCTATCAAACACACATAAACATAGTAGAGTCAATCTATTATTTCAGTATCTGACATACAGTATATCCATCTATAAACACCAGCCCCAAGCATGCTGTTCTGTTATTTTTCTCTAATGAGCTGTACAAGTGTAGCACTCAGACACAGAACACCATAGCTCCCTGAGAAAACAACTAACTGAACTTTCTCTGAACTCAGCCAGAGGGTCATACCTGTGGCAAATGCCTCCATGGGTGCCGTGCAGGAAACGAGAAATACGTTTTTGCTCTGGTGTTTAAAAACGGGAGGCAAGGCGACAATGTGTTCAGCAATATGTTCCCTGGAAAATGCCTGAAAGAGTTTCAGATGATTTCTTTTCAGGCTCCTCGTTGACATGAAAGCACCTTGAGAAAGAGCTGCAAAAAGAAGGTCTCCTCTCACTTCATTCCCATCCATCTGTGGAGGCATGTCGAAACAGAAGTGTAGAGGCCAATTACTCAATGTGAAGAGAGTGAGTCATACGGCGAGGACATGATGATGAGGCTCCGTCTCAGTGAACTGGGAGACTTTTTTTTCAGGTGGTTATCTTTGGGTATGTGACATACAGTAATACACTCCACAGTGTTGCCATTTTACTAATTTTTGCAATGAGGTAGACATGTTGAGGGATCACATGTCTGTTTTTTTGTTTTGAAAATGCATTTGCACTTTAGGAATAACTGTGCATAAAATTCTCCTGTAACTTCATCCACCTCCCCCCTTTGCCTTTTGAGTTCCTACTTTGAGGAACTGTGCTGACAGTCCTGAAGTCCTATACTCTGTAGCTATTATGCATGAGGTACAATAGCAACAAAGCAACTTTGCTGGCCCACTGGGGAGCTGTTTATCACTCTCCCTTGTCCTTAACAAAATCCCATGCTCTGACAGTCCAACAGAAACACAAAGGCCACACTTAATGTGTCACAGACGTCCGCATGGTCAGTGCAACAGAGGAGGATGTGCTTCTTTCTTTAATGAGACATGACTAAGCTGTGCTCTCCCTATCTTGTTGTTCCTTAAGAGGTCTTCTTAATGCTAATTACAGCATATCAACTCACACAAATAACTAAACAGCAGGGCAGACAACTCGGAGTCCATGAAAAATAAATAAGCCAATGAGGATCAATGAGGAGTTCAAAGGAAAATGATAAAGTCAGGAGCTAAATTATTCAGTGTAAACACTCATTAAAATCTAGTCTGAAAAATGTGCTCACCTTTGGTGTATGTTTGGAGACTAGTTGTCTGGCTTGTTACCCTATTGGACCGTACATTGCATTGAGATCTGAGCAAATTGATTTGGTGATTACAGCATTACCAGAAGAATGTCTTTGGCTGTAATGAAGCTTTTAGTGTATAACCAGATCCCATAACAACGCATGTAGTATGTTGTATATTTTTGAAGATGAGATGATGAAGAGCATCACACACACAGACTGATTCCCTTAGACCCATACTTTGGGGACAAATACCCTCTTTTCTGTGGCTCATATTCGTGCGTTAAGGGCTGACTGTGCAAATTGCAAACAGTGTGTGGATGCACCAAGTAAAAAGGTTGAACATGTGTTAGTAAAACTAAAATCATAACAAGTTATCATCACTCTGCAGCCTTAACCCAGTTTCCCAGCTCCTGACTGTGCTGGAATCTGATTTAACTGTGTTCATGGACATGTTTACTGAGAAGATTTAACGATTCAAGTGCAGATGGTTTCATGTATCCTTAATCATTACTGTAGAATTCACTTGAGAGCATCATGGAGCAAATAGTACTGTCAGGTTTTATATATCTGCCATCACTCTTACACTCTGTTTCCCATTACAGAACCATTATCCCTATGGTACTAAGCCTATTTTGTGATGAACTGACTGTTTCAGCTGAAATTTGAGACCATGTCTGAATGAGTTTTTAGAAACAACTGTTTGGAAGAACGGTTTCTGGACAAATAGGACAAATATTTGAAGATTTAAAAGATCTTGAAGTTTGTAGGCCAGGGATGGCAAGTGTTTCTAAATCCAAACCAAGTCATTATCGAACTAATTCCTGCAAGAGACATTCCTTGTCCTTGTATGGGCATGCATAGAAGAAAAAAAAAACACTTGACAGGGGAGATGTGGCTTTCTTCATGCCACTGAGCCAAAATTGCATCCACATGGATCAAGCACCTTGCTAAAGAATGCTTTAAGAATGAGTATATGGACAACCGCACTGGTATAGGCTTAAGACACACTTAACTACTTGGTCAAGGTTATGTAGGTCATTACAGTATGGGATTATAGGAAAGTGAAGGGAAATGGCACCAGCAACAGCAGTCAAGAGGCATTTTTGATGCTGATTTAGTGACTGTGAAATGATTTATTATTTTCACCTTTACAAATGAAATTAAGTAGTGAAAAATTTGACCTGTTGGTGTAAATGGAAAAAAGATTAATTCTGGGGGGGGGGCATGAATGTCTTTTTTTATGTAGCAGTCCATCCTGTAGACAGTTTTCCCTCTCCACCAGTGTTGGATCGGTTATTCAGCAGCAGAACCACGGCCACAAGCATGGCTAAGTGTCAAATGTAAACAGAGAGAGAAAGAAAAAGAATGAAAGAGAGAGGAGAGAGTGGGGAGGTGGGGAGGTGAAAGTGCTGGAGTGAGAGGGGAAAATGAGAGAGAAGCCCGTCTTCCCTCTGCAACAGGGACTTGTTTTAATAGCAGCAATCAGTCAGAGGTAGAGCCCTGCTTGGACACAGAGGGACAGGTGTAGGGAACATAAAACAGATTATCGAAAATAACAGCACAAGGGCATAAATGCAGGAGTCATGCACAATTTTAAAATGCCACCGTTTACTGCTGGCAGATGCTCAAACAGTCAGTCCCCAGCAGGGATAAAAAATATGGGACATTTACACCACACAAGGCACCTTCAGTAGGATTTCATAAATATCTGGCAGCAGAATGAAGCTTAATTTGCTGTTAAAACCATAAGTATTTACTTCATCAATATAAGATGTCTAAATGTAGGCCTACAGATTCCTTTTGTTGGTGAATCAAAATTAATTGTATCTGCTAAAAGCATTACAGGGCCCATGCCATAATGGTCTAATTAGCATAAAGAGAGCAAATCTACATCTATACATCATCCATATGAATCTGTAATTTAGGTGATTGCAAAAAGCTCCTCAGCGTGGTTAAGTACCTCACAATATCCTGCAGATGGCAGCAAAGGCATTTGAGAAAAGTTAAGTTGCCATGTTTTTTTCTTCATGGCAGAGGCCGTATTCAGTCTGAACAGTTTAGAGGATTGATTCAAAGTACAATCACAGTGGTGAGATAATCTTTACTAGCTGTATTCCTAAATTATCATGTGGTTGGAATGTGTATATCTTAACTGTCTATCATCCTATTGATCCGTGTCCGCTCATCTTTGTTCATCAATATCATGATGGCGTTTCATCAGCCTGTGCTTCAGTCATGGAAGTGACATTCAGTGATAATGATTTGACAGGTAGATGGAGTAGATCCATCACTTGTACTTAAAACATACCCCGAGGTAAGAAGAGATACTGCTGTCTTTTCATTTTATTTATTTGTTACAGCTCCTCAGCTGCTCATTTACATGATCAAGATCTCAGGGCAGAGCAGCCTTCTCCTCTGTGAATCAGTAGGCATGTGGTATGGTACTCCTCTGACACCTTTACTATTCTGGCTGGGGTTCAAATGTCGGTAAATCTCTTATTATAAAAGATGGTCATAAACACCTAATGGTCTGTCATGAATATTTTAAAGCCCTGAATTTCATACAGAAATGACCTCTGGAAACCCACAACCTTAACAAAGACCATCTCAGACTGATAACCTCTGCAGCCGGTGCAACTTGAGGCCTGTTCTTTTGGTTCTTCTGGCTTCTTTTTTGTGTGTGGCATGATTGGATTGATTTGTCATTTGAAACAGAAAGAGCTTGGCCACGGGGCTGTGGATAATCCAATTTATCGCTTTGCCATTTATTACAAATTTCTGTGGCTTTTGGGTCCACTGTCACATCGATTCGTTGATTGCTTGCTTAGCTGGGTCCTAATGAGCTGCTGTCTGAATCACTGCATAATCACCGCCCTAATTCACTTCCTCGCCTACCCTCACACTCGGTCTGTTGGCTCGCCACTATTAGAAAAGAATGGACTGAAACACAGCTCTGTGAGCAGACAATTAGTAACATCATCCTTGAAACGGGGTGTCATTCGGCGTATATTACCCTTTAATAAATGACAATCTTTGTGCGACTTCTTGTACAATGTTGCCACAAATTGCCATTTCAGGTGATGAGGAGCGGCTCCGTGTGTGAATCAAATGATCATGAATAGTGCAGTCCTCAGGGAGCCAATGTTTGAGTGCTCAAAATATCAGGATGGCTCACTACACTAAGAGTTTCTTCACTCTCATTTCATATGACTAAAACTAAGGGAATACTTTTCAATTTCAACCTATACCCACTTACTTTTAATAAAGACCTTTACAATTGATAACAAAATTCTGTTTTTTCTCTACAGCTCCATATTGTATAAATCGAGTTATTATTATTATTATAATATTATTATTATTATTATTATTATATATTATTATAATATATATATATTAACAAAGCATGCCTATGCTCTATATTATTATGTAAAGCCGTTAGGACTTGTGAAACTTTGGGATGTCATAACAAAACAATCATCAAGCCCACCCAGACCCACTGTCTAGCTTTGCAGAAAAAGGTTTGTCTTGAATTTTGAAAATCTGCTATATTTGTATTTGCTTACTCAGGAAAGTCAGCCCATCAGAGGAAAGGTTCAGAGAGTCTCTCCTTACAGGCTTAGTGACCTGTGAGTGTTTCAGCAAGAAGCCTGAGAGAAGAGATGTAAAACAATACTGAGATCATTTTTTGGGAAGATACTGTAAATGTGTGGCTTTAAAATATAGGATCGTTAATTTAAGATTACTTCACACATTTGGGTTGGTATCGATACCAAGTAAATATTGTAACATGTACCGGTATATCTTATAATCACACTGTCATTTACAGGCTCTAATCTATTGCTGATGAAAGGCAAGTGTGGCAAGGTTTGGTAGAATGCACACCCCTTCCTTCGCAGACATTTTACTTTGATGTTATCAGATATCTGGAGAGCCACACTTGGAGATGGATGAGAGAGCAAATACCACTAGGTGATGGTTTGCCTCTTCACCAATATTGGCCAACGTGGGTGGCATTTATCAAGCTTGAAGAGGGGCTTAAGAACACATTGGGATATATTTGTGGAGAGGCCGGTGGATAAATATAGGACGAAAGCTAATCAAGGCATCTACCAACAAAGAAAATGTGCCATTTGTGCGCTTCTTTACTTGTCCTATACGTGCTTCTTGTAGCGGACAAATGGTACAATTTAAGTAGAACCCCTATATGCATATTAAACACACATGGAGAGGCAAGATGAGAGATGTCTTGAAGAATCACACCAGGCGAGATGATTTTCAGACAACATTTCTTTAATACAAAGTCAACATATCTACATACACAGTGGCTTTAAACCAATTATTGTTTCAGTTAGAAGTAACAGTTTGAAAGTGATAGCACTTGGCCCTCATACAAAGGAAAAACTATTTTGCTGAGTTTGGGTTCTTTTTCATTTTGTCGGTATGTACTGTATATGTTCTATTCTTTTTGATGTCATTTTTTTGTTAGTGTTGTTCTTTTTTGTTAGTCCCGCTCCCCCTCCCCAAATATTCGGCAACATATTCCGGTAAATTTGGCGGCTGTTTTCAAAAGTCTAGCATCTTTACATGAAGTCAAAAGAGTAACACATTGCACAAGCTTCCAAAGACTTCCACGGTTTCAGTTTTGGCATGGGCCCCTTTTACCAGTCTTTTTGAGTTCCAGAAGTCCTCAGTCTGGGATTTTAGTTCATTATGAAACATCTCAAGGTTCCCACTGTTCAGAAATGATGTGCTGAAAATGTGTATTTGCAGCAAGTTTTTTTGGTTGTCTTGGTCTTCCCTTGGTTGCACCACACTGCCGTTTCAGTGAGTCCTGATTTCATTCTGCATCCCATAACGAAACATGGTCGAACAAAAACACAGAGCATGGTTCTATACAAGGCTTAAAAAAATGCATTAGGAAGAAAATAAATCAACATGTCGTGTTGCAACTGAACTATTTGTGGCCTTTAGCATAGCTGCATTTGTCCATCAGCCAATGATATATTTGTGGTTAATACCTTGGCATATTAGGCAGTCGGACAGCTGAGGGACCTTTCAGGGTTTGTGAGAAAATTTAAAGGAATGAAGGACACGTTTGAGTGCTATTGTTTCTCACAGTAGTGGAGAAATTTAGAATCTACACCCATGTAGCCTTTTTTGTGGAAAATTAAGGACTTGGCATGTCTAATCATTTAAACACTATCAGGTCTTAAACCCCTCGGGTTGCTTCAGTCTCATAGTGAGAAGTCCATATTATCTCTAATAGACTCACGCCATTGCAAGGGCAAAAAAAAAAAAATCTTGTCCACAGTAATTTAACAGACCCTTGAATTTATGGTTGATTAGCAATTCAAATGGTAAGTTAGTAGAGTGGGCTAACCTCTCAGCAGATCACTGATGCTGATTTCATGCCCTCACTGAGGCAATAGGTGTGGCAACAGCTGCTGGCATGGTTCCCAGTTTAACTGCTAACAGGGGAAATTAAAGGCAGAAAAAAAGCGAGTGGTAATTAAAGACCAGGGAGCAGGGCTGGAGAAAGGAGGAGAGAAAACAGGCTTTACAAACACCAGGAAGTCGGATATGAGCAGAACCCCAAATCCTTGCAGTTCTTTACCCATTTAAAGTATGAGATCTTGAGGGTCAAATGATACAAATACATATAATCTATATATTTGTTTATTTACAGGTATATTCTAGATCATAGTGGATATCTAACAAAATGAATGACCACGGTATGTATGAAAATAAGAAAAGAGAAAAAAAAACTTTGGATTTTTCCTTAAAAACTGTGAGGGTCTTAGTCTGTACATGATCATTCAAGGTACAGTTTGTCAAGTTGGGCTGATATAGAAAATAAAAAGGTCAATTATGAAATGTTTGATTGATTAGATATTTTGTAGACCAGTTGATGAACAGTTGCTCAAGAGGAGAAAAAAAATACTAATGCCTACAAGTTTATGATCATAAAGAATCTCAACAAGGTTTAAAAATGGCATCTCCTCATCAGCATAGGGTCTACCCAGGGGCAGAAGTAAAACATTAGTGAGTGGAGGCAGAGGATCCAGGCATAGTGCTAACATATCCTCTGCTTTTTCTAAAGAAACACACACGGTTTTACAAGGAATATAAAAACAAACTCACAAACAAAAGAAAATAATAAAACCCATTATATTTGAAAACATGAGCACTGGTTGGTATTAAAAAAAAAGATGATGAGGAGAAAAATTTGAATTCATACTAAGTGTTTGGATATATTTTATATTCTGCTTTTAAATATATATGCATGTGTGAGTGTGCAGTATATGCATGTGTATATATACATACATACAGTAGATGTATATATATAGACATTCATGTATGCACACGTACACATACAGACATGTTGTTATACTTAACATTTCTACAGTGAAAAAATAGAATGTCTTTCAACGTAATATGAACAAATAAGCATTTCTCTTTTCCTGCTAATTTTAAAAAATGTGATACAACATCTCTGTTAAAAAACTAAATCAAAAAGTAAAATAAAAAGTCAACTATGTAATGTAAAATAAGTTGTCATAATACAACATTAATGTTTTCATAATGTTACAATAACAATAAGGCTTTTTTGGAAATAAGAAAAGATTACACACAGTTCTGTCCATTGCTCTGGTTTTTTGTGCACACCCACCGGAAACCTCTGCAGGATCCGTACACGCGTCTCTACCAAAGCGCTGATCTTAAAATTAAACCTGGTGATTTCAAAAGCTCGATTTTTTTTTTCCTTTTTAAACCAGACACGTATACATTAGTGCGTCAACCTGCTGTTGTTTTCGGGGTCTTTGTTTCAAGTTTCTTTTGTCTTTTTTTTTCTTAGGGATGTGCAATAAAAGTATTTAGTACCAAAGAATTTCATTATCACATCATGGCATTGAGATCCAACATGGCTGCCTGGTCTGGCCGTTTCACCCACAGAGACATCATCTATAAAACGGAGGACAAAAACCAAAGCATCTACTTTGTTTATCCACCTGTTACCAAACACACACACAGTGGAACTAAAGGCCAATTTTTCAATCACATGAACGTAAAGCTTTGTAACTGCAACAGGCCTCTGCCACTCTTGAGTGTCTTGTACAATGATAATAGATGATTATAGAGGAGGCTGGGGGGTGAAATTAAAGGAGGGCTGGAAAAGACTGGTGGACAATGGTGTCATGTGGATGCGCTTTTTCAGTCATGTCCGCCTGGGTGGGAACGGTCAGCAGAGCTGGCATCTCTTGTTCGTCAGTTTCCTCTCCCTCAAGAGTCGTACAGCACACGTACAGCATACACACGATAAGCAGCATGTTTGGTTTTGACAGAAATGAAAAGAAAACAAAAAAATTAAGGATAAATCCTCATAAGACAAAAAAAGTTGATGAGCGTTGGTCACTGTACACAAAGAAAGCCCCAACGTTTTGCGGCAATCCTTGTTTGGTTGTTCCGTTTTTGTTCCAAAGCTTCTCACCCACCAGGTTTCTCTCTTGTTCAAAATGGTGGATGTTAACACCGAAGCCCCGTGAAGCAATGGATCCAAAGAGAGGAGTGATTGTAAAAAATCATGGGACACAGTTGCCATTTCTCCTACCTCAACCAATCCGCAAGACGACCCAGCCGCAGCTTCTTGCAATAGCCGAGGTTTTCCCCCCGAATTCTCTGGTGACTGTCACACACGGGCCTCCTGGGACTCTTGTTCTTTCTTTCTTCCTTTTTGTTTTACTGTAAATACTTTGTGGTACTTTTCAACATCATGGTGGCTTAAAATACTGATTTTGCGCAAGTTCACAATTCATGAAACTAACTGATCTTACGATATGTTTTGCTGCTTTTCTTCCCAACAACCACGGACAGCGGCTTCTCTGAGCTCCTCCTGCTTGAGAACAGGCAATTGCGTGATGTATTCTTTAATAGTTGAGTGTTTTCCCACACGGGTTACGTGTACCATTTAGTCGAACAGTGTAAAACTCAGGAATTATTTGATGCCAGATGGAGTGAGTGTTTTGATTTTTTTTTTGTCCCATCCATGTTTGGGTGACCAGAGTTTGGGAAACAACTTGTGTTCGTACAGGCAACCCCATTTTGGTCATTTCTCTGGATATCACTCTTAAAATGTGTTGCTAGAAATACTTGCACCCCTTTGACACCCAGGCATATCAAAAGAAAAACAAAACAAAACAAAAAACAACCCACAAATGTCACCCCTTCTTGGCTACATCCATCTGCCTCTCGCTGATTTTTGCTGTTGCCTTCTCCTTCATTATCTGTTGCTCGTTACCGTTGTATCACGAAGATATTTTTGAGAAGAGAAATGTCCACGAATGTTTACAATGTCCTCCACATTGAAACACTTGAGGTAAGGTAAGCAGTCTGACACTTTGATCGATTCCCGCCCCAAAGCTTGAGCCACAGCTTCTGGTTCCTCCCCTGAAGAGGATTGTCTTTTCTTGGTGATGGGCAATTTTTCCGCGCTTCCTCGAGAAGGGTCTCTTTGTCAAATTGGAATTAAAATCTTGAGTGATCTGTTTCTGTCTTCTGAAAAAAGAAAAAAAAAATCTACAATAGGATCCTGTTTTGGTGGGTCTGAATTAGCGGTGGTGTAATCGTCGTCTGCTGTTGTCGTTTCAAATTTCAAAGTTTCTATGGCTCAGGAGACTGTTGAGGGGGGGCGACAGGATTCTGGGGGGGAAGAGATGGCTTTTTACGTTGCATAGTGATCAAAGCTTCCTAAGTACTCCAGAGCTGCGTGATAGCAGAATTGGTACTCATCCTGTATGGGAGAGAAGAGACACACATAGACAAAGAAAACCCATCAGAACACAAAATCTCACAGGGAGTCTGAACATATTACTATGATATTAAATTAACAAATTATAAATATGACTAATTACAGTACTCATCACAGGAGACAATTTTATAGATCTGACGGCTGCTTTTTATGACATTCTTTACACAACAAGGTAAAAAAAAAAACAATACGGAGGAGATTTAATATAGAGTTTTATTGAACTGAGTTTCGTGTGTGTGCGATCTCTAACCTCAGTCTGGACCATGGCTGGCCTCTGTGTCCGGAGCATCTTCACTGTCTGGAAGATATCGACCACGCCTTCATAGCGCATTCTCTCCAGGACGATGCTGAGGGTGATGAAAACTCCAGTCCTGCCCACGCCAGCACTAGAAACACACGATTATTAAATGAATTAGTAAAGACATGTCTTGCTTACAGACAGTGACTGAAAGGCGAATCCTTATTTGTACCGGTGGAATGTGTCTCTCTGTTATGCCTTAAGCTCCCTTAGGTCCTCTAGTCCCTTTTCCATGTATGCACTTTGTTATTTATGATCTACATCAGTATAACCAAGACCTGCAAAATAACAGTCATGTTTAAATCATTTCTATCCTAAATTTCCTCTAAAATGCATGCTGTATCTTACAACCAGACTCTGTCATAACAAGTTTGCACACAGGGTCGCTCTGAATGCCTCAAACAGTCGACTGCCTGAGAACTGGAGACAGCCAGAGATGCTGCTGATAGCAAGGACGCGGACTGCATGTGAGAACTCTGTGAATCCACTTCAATGTGTGCCTGCGTATACTCGTGGAGCACAAAATGAGCGCTCAAGGACACACGGACGCTCTCCAAATCATGCACAAAAACAACCCGGCAAACATTTTGTCTCATTAAGCCCCACCTCCTCCCATGTGTCGGGGAAACTCAGCCTGCTGCCGCTCTCCAGAAATACAGTCTGAGTCTTAACTCAGATCCTGAAATACTTGAGAGCTGCCTCTCTAAGCTGCTTTGCTGTGAAATAACTTCCACTTCACCAATGGAACAATAATTGATATGACAACAGATTTATTTGGGCTCCTTCCAGCCTCGGATGCTGTGGCGCTGAATGAAGAGTGAAAGCGGTGGCTGCAAGCAGACACTTTTGAGTTTGTGTGTGTTGGGAGGACACAGCTAGACACAGGCCAAAAGATGACTTATATCATCTGACAATAAATCAAACGATATCGAACGTGGTAGTTATTGAGCCTAATCATGCAGAACATACGACCACCCTGCACACACACACACACACACACACTGACACTGGACCACCCACTACCAACCCCCACGCTGCAGCATCCCTCAGCCCACCCAAAGCCTCTTCCTGAGAGTCAGTCACAGCTTGTCACATGGACTCTTAAACTCCCTCGGAGCTCCTCTCTCTCTCTCCATCTCCATCTCCCTCTCTCTCTTTCTCCCTCTCTCTCCAGGAAGATCGACTCTCCAAGTCTGAAGGCTTGCCGGGCCGCTGCCGACTGAGAGGATTTGGTGTCCCCATTCACGGGAAGTAATCAGGCAATTAATGACAAAAAGCATGTGGGTCTATTAGATAGTGGCTGAGGAGGAGAGAGACGAAGGAGGAGGAAAGAAAAGGGGGTGGGGGAGTGGAAGAAAGGAGGTCTCGGAGAATGAATGGATGAATAGATTGAGAGAAAGGAGATGGGGAGAGCTGAAGTGAATTGAGAGAGAGGGAGAGAGAGAGAGAAAGAGAGAGAGAGGGAGAGAGGATTAAGAAATAGACAGATGGATGACAGAGCGGAAAGGCTGGTGACAGAAGACGAAAGAGTAAGAGAAAAGGAAGGCATAAGCTCTCAACTAGGAGATGACAAAGCTCGAAGGAGGATGGAGGGAGAAGAGGAAGAGAGGGATCATAGGGAGGAGCAGGAGGTGGCTAAATATCTGCATTTACAGAAAGTGACACCTAAAAAAAAACAATTAATAAAAAGCAAAACTGTAAGCTGAGGTAGTTTGGTTTCACCGTGCTGTGTGGAGGATGCCACACTCCAGAGGTCCGCTTTAACAGGCCTGCGTATCTATTCGTCCGTTCCTCCAGTCCTGCAATTCCTCCTGCAATAACTGATCCTCTGGCTTTAAGACGGCCCTCTCCCCCTCTAATAATGGCCTCATAGAAGGAAGGAATAACTCAGTCTTATTGGAGCTTCCCTGACACATCTTACAACTCCCAGAGGGCCATTTGATGGCTGGTGACATCATTGCTTTTTAATACAGGGGAGGTGATGTTATGTTTTTGGTGATGTCATGGTGCCTGTGCGAGAAAAAGTGGCACCTTCTCTCTTGCAAAATGTGAAAACGTGCTCAGGAGACGCCGCGGATATAATTCATTGTGTTAATACCGCTGTTTGTTAACACTATCACATTCAAGGTAAAAGCTTTTTCTCAATGCCAATCAAACCATGAAACACCATGTACAATGGATCACATGCAGGGAAGTGTCTTTGTTAATGGAATTTTAAGATTCCTTTTTTCCCCTCTCCTTTTACTTGTCTTGCAGCATTAAAAAAAAAACAGAACTGTGACAGGTGTCTGTTGTGTGGCTATGAAAGGTTACAACTCATTCAGATGTATCTTGCTCCAGGTATGTCAATGAATATGAATAATCGGTCTAGGTTGGTGACCACTACCAAATATCAAATTCTACCTGAGTCTAACATGTCGAGTTAATGATGAAGGTTACCTTGGAAGCTACACCCGAGGTGATAAAAATGCATCACAGAGCGATCATAAAACCCAAAAAGAATGGCTGTATCACTTCATGTGCCTCCTCTTTGCAAATGCCAAGCCGCATCTCAGCCTTATCAATTATGGAGGAGATGGGCCTGTGGAGGTGCACTGGTAGTGTACTGCGGTGGCAAAAAAAAAAGGAAAAAAAAGAGGAGAGAGGATCATATCTGATGATGCTGTTAGAGCTGCACCGCAGGAGGTGCTGCACCGCAAAACAATAACCACCTTAAGAAGTGATTTAATCTCGCCCTGATAGTCAGGGCGTTATATCTCTTTCAAGACAGGAAGGTGTGTGTTAGACTTGCAGTTTGAGGTGGAACCAGTTAAAATCTCTGGTAACACGGCACGTCACGCCCACTCTGTTCAAGAAAAGCTTTATCGTAATCTCGGGATATTAAATATGACGCACAAAAGAAATTATGGCACGCCGTGACATTGAGATGTCTTACCTGCAGTGGACAGAGATCGGTCCATCCTGTCCAAACTGCTCCTTGGTTTTATGCACCTGGCCAATGAAATCAATGAATCCCTCCCCAGACTTGGGAACGCCTTGCTCTGGCCAATCAGTGAACTGGAACTGCCTTACTGTCCTGGACTGGCCATCCTGCAAAACGGGGCGAAAGATAAGAAAGGCTTTAAGAGAGTGTATAAAAAAGGAAGGAGAGAGTAGTTGCATGTGAGGAATGTGAAGAAGACATAAAGCAAAGGCAGACAGTGGCTTCATGGTGAAACTTGTATGCACAGAGGAGGACAGCATTACTCCTAGAGCTGGTTTCACTATTAAATTCTTCTGAGAGTTTAATGCAAGCTAAGCAACACAGATGCAAGATGCATGGGGCTATTAATATTTAGACAAATTTGTCTATAAAAATGTTATCTTTGTCCTCTGTCTCCAGACTGCACAATATCAATACAACAGATACACAGATGAATGTAAAAATGACACACTCATGTCAACACAGAGGGACAGCGTGTCCTTTTTCTCACCCACTTCACTCCTCTACCATCCAACTCCAATTGTCTCTATTTTCTCCTGTCTTGTGTGTGTGTGTGAGTGTGTGTGTGCCGCATGAGTAGGTCCTAGTTAAAGCTAATCAATAGTGTATCTGCCGTGACAAGCGTCTTCTCCCAGACACCATGTTGAATAGGATAATCCTGCGATGCGATCGATACCCGCGACCTGATGGATGAGCCGAGCGAGGGAGCTAAGAAACAAGAACGGGAGGACTAACGGAGCAGTGGGGGCGGGATTGGACGATGAAAATTGGAAAGAAAAACCCTGACGCACACAGACATGCCTGCTGCACAAAATGTCAGGAACAATTTAATCTGAGATCGATTCTTATAATCTTGTTTAAGAGGTGAGAGTTTTTAAGTGTCGAGATAACTGAACTTGCTTCCAAAGCAAACAAAAACATTCAAATACATCTTCACAATCAGGCTGGCATCACACGGGGAACGAGGACGCTGCTGCTCTCTATTTCGAGAGAGCTGATTTTCAAGTCCGTGAATACGCGGGCAAGACTTGTGTCCTTGTAGAAGAAGAACTTCTGTTCAAGGTGTCTCGGAGGGAACAAAAAAGTGAGCAGCGAGAAGCATTTCTGCATTTTGAGACGGCCTTGCATGCTTGATGCCACCGGTAATTAAGACAGCTAGGTGTTCATTTCTCCTGTTGATTCTCACGTCTCTGCGCAACAGAATCCAGTTTAGACATGATGATGTGTCACTCTCACACGTTCTCCCACCGTTTATTCACACCACAAAGGCGCCATTCAATGAACGCTCAGTTGGTTAGTAAAATGGGGTCTTTTTTTTTTTTGGTCATTTTTTGCTATCCTGCTATTAGATGGAATAGAATTATAGATTCTGAAATTGTGTTTGCAGTAATTCTGTCTAAACTGTGTCGTAGAATCGATGTAATAAGCAATAATGTGAACTTGCACTGAGAAAAGAGATATTTTAACCTTCGATAAATTGTTAAGAAACAGAATTACCCCTCCCCTCCTCCTCCCTATAGATAATTCACCGCACTTGTTTGAGTAGCTTGATAATGATGAACAAATTACATTTACGCCCAGAGCCAGTGGAGTGTTAAATAGACAGAAAGTTAATAATCAATGTGTTTGCAAGTGGCTACAACCTTGGAATGGTTGGAAACTGTGCTTCGTTGAAGGATCTACCTGCAAACAACTGCTGCTAATACTAAACACAACACACAGATCAGACACCTGTACGCATTCATGGAGCCGTTACATGTCTCAGATGAATGCTTAGTGCTAAAATTCTGGATTTAGCTGTTATATTTGTCTCCTGGATGAGATGAGATCTCAGGCAGCCGTCAATTTGATGGTTGTGCTCCTGTATCCTGAAAGAACTGATCATATGGGTAAAAACAGCAAATGTTTTATTTTTTTCTTATTTCACTCTCATCCATTCCTGCCAGCTATTAAACATCAGATCACTGGTTTTGAACAAACTTATGTCAGTACTCCTTCAATGTGACCATGAAACAAACACACATAAGGTAATCTAATATTAAACGACCTCTAAAAAGTGAAAATGGATGCTTTCTCCATCTGTTGCTCTGTGCCCAAAAATGACATTCATCATGTTGAGCAGAGCTAATAGTGAATGTGTTGATGTAAACAATCACCTCAGGGTCTCTATTTGTCATGGGTGATGGTGACTGTGCTACACCTGAATTCATTCATTCACTCATTCATTCAGATTTCCGCCAGAGGCTGCTGCCTACTCTGCCGATAGCAGGCTAAATGCAGCTGGTGACTAGATGCTGGATGTAGAGTAGACGGAGCTCCTATGTTTCTAAGGATATGCATAATCTGTCTATTGAGTCCTTGAGCTCTTGACGTGAAGAGTTATTCTCCTGTACGGTAGTGTTCCTGTGTTATCTGTTGATATGTTTCTGCATGGCCGCAGCCAAGATGCATCCTTGTACTTTTATTCTTCTTGGCAAATACAATGATTTGGTTAATAAAAAAGTTAAGCTCCCTTCACCGACTCTCTTTGTACAAGATCTCATGTCTGTTTCCCTGTTTTATGACGCATTGCATGTTGTCTTTCTTTTGTTGCCTTTGTTTTTCCATCTCAAAAACATTTTGCCTCAGCAGAGGGATTAAAAATGAAAGAGGGGCAAAGACAACAACACAATAAACCAAGCACGCCAAAGAATGAGAAGAGGTGGGGGGTGGGGGGGGAATTTAACACACAACCTGAGGGCCCACGCGGCGTGTCAAATTGTGTGATTAAATACGTGACTGGCTCGCTAGATGTGAGTGTTGAGGCGTGGAGTCTCTGCTATTACTGTGCAGAGGCATGCGACATAAGGCACGTGCACACACACACACACACACACACACACACACACACACACACACACACACACACACACACACACACACACACACACACACACACACACACACACACACACACACACACACACTCAGTCATACATATACAAAAACATGCATGTATGATATGTGGAGTTCAATTCTGTTTACTCACAGCTTCACATGCATGCACAATCAGTTAAACAGGGTTTTAAAAAACCCATAAATCACACATGCATATGCAGCTCCACGCTCACAGAGGGGCTCTTAACACTTTACACTGATAAAACCTCCACATTCACGTCATGACCACAAAACCCTTCTGTGCTGTATACTGTGCTGCCATCTTGTCTTTCTCTCTCCCTGTTGTTTCCTTAACTCTGACAATGAGTTTGATTATCAGTCTGTCTGCCTCCATTTCATCTTGATTACGTCGCCTTTTGAGAATCATGTGAAAGACGCAAACAGTGACCAGTGTACTGCACATGTGTATCCAGGTGTTCATGTGGGCTTAAAACATATTTACACGTTTGTTTAATGTATGTGTCAGTGTGTGTGTGTACTATTATGTGTCCTTGTGTGTGACAGTCGTAAAATACATCAATATACAAAGGTGAGTGTGTGCGTGTGTGTGTGTGTCTGCATGCATGGCTCTATATTTGTGCTGAGAATAGCAAATCAGCATGGAGATACTGTTAGTCTGTGACAGGAAGTGATCCTGTGTGCACATTTGTGTGTGTGTGTGTGTGTGTTTGAGCCCTTTAAGAAAGTCATTTTGCACACTGCACAGGGTGTGTATGTCCTAAATGTGTGTGTGGATGTGTGCTTGTGTATGTGGCGGGTGATGCATACCAGCTAAAACAGTATTTGTGCCTGATTTCCACACAGTGGATAGTGTGTATATTTGTGTATGTGTGTGTGTGTATTAATTCTTTCTAACACCAACAGGATGACTGCTAACTAGCTGCCATACTGCCTGGGAAATCGTTGGATATGTCAGCCTGTTTGGCAAAAAGAGGAAGCAGTTTTATTTCTGTGCTGCAGTTGCTGTTGCTGCTGCTTCAAACTGTCCGACCTAATTGGACCGAGAAAGAAATACTTGGGTAACGCGATATCTACAGTAGTGTAGAGTAGGTTATAAACAGTTCAACATGAAAAGTCACTTTGGTTTTGAACCCTCATTAATATTTGAATGAAGTTACTCTCACCATTAAGTCTCTATGATATCTTGTTTTGAGAGGAAAGCCATCTAATTATGGAGCAGAACTACAATCTCAAAGCTATGTAAGGAAGTTCTGAGAAAAGAAAAAGATTCCTGCAGTTATGTGACCTATATTTCCTCAAAAGGGCTTTTTGCTCTTTGAATATGTGAGGCTGATGTTTCAGATGTCTCATAATAATTCAATCCAAATAATAATTTTAGCTATGATATCTTCAGTTGAAATCAGGCTTCCAAATGTTTTATTTTATCTATACCATAAAACAACTTCAGTTACCCAGCAATACAATTCTCAATCCACATTAAGCACCTCCACCTATGTCTTACCCTGGCGTCTGTGACCTTGAACTCTCGAAGGATGTACTGGGGCATATTGTACTCGGCCATGGGATCCACCACGAAGTACTGATATCTGGCAGAGCGCTCCGCCGGCCAGTATTGGTGACACTTTTCCTGTTGTGAGTGGGAACGAAAGATAAACCCCCCTGAAATTAATATTTGGACAATTTACACATTAGTTTCCATCTTTGTTGCAAGTGTATCTGATTCCTACCCGTCCCATCTCCCTCAGTTTGGTTAACATGACTACAATGGTAGAGTTGTTCTCCCAGAGCATTCTCCAGAAGTCTTCTGTAGTCTCTGCCAGAGGGCCCTGCGTGGCGATGTAGGCTTTCTGTTGCCTGTATGAACAAAAACAAAAACATATTAAAACCACCTGTTTTTATAAGAAACATTTTACCACTGATTCAATTTCTTGGGATGCCACCTCGACGCCCCTCCTACCTGTATCCATCAATGAAACTGGCATTGATGTAGTCAGATCCTTCCAGGCCTCTGATTGGCTGCAGGCAGACGCGTGTGGTCTCATAGGGCATGATGTTGACCAGCCGATTCTTGAACTTGTTGCAGGGAAGGTTGGCACTGATGAAACGCGACGTGTGGGCTTTAGAGTTGGCCAAACGCTGGAGGGGAATGATAGATGGATGAATGAATAAAGGAAAGAAAGGAAGATACAGAAAGATTGTGAGGGGGAAAAAAAGGAAAGTGTGGAAGGAAAGGTATGGAGGAGGAGAAAAAAGATGACAAGAAGACGAAGAGGAGAGTACAGCGGCGAGAGGAAGAGGGAATGGATTGGCAAAAGCCACGGTGGTTATAAAGAGAGAAGAGGCATGAAAAGAGGAGAGGGAGAGAAAGGAAAAGCGGGAGAGGATGATGAAAGGAGGAGAGATGGGGAAAGGGGGAGGAAGGGGAGGACAGGTGCGAGACAGATAAAGAGAGTAGAATATCAATGACAGAAAGTAATAAAGCGCACTCAATCTAATCTGATCTTTCACCCAGCTTTACCGATGATGGCACAACTTCAAAGGGAAATTGTTTATCAAGAATATATTCATCAGGAAGCGACTCAAAAAAAAAACTTCATCCCCTTTTGCAACTTGTGAGGTCCTGCAGGGTCAGATGCAACGATGGAAAATATGCCACACACCCAGACTAACAAGCCTCTGGATCAAGACTGTGCAAAACAGAAAACTTGCCTAAAAGTGGGTCACCAGCGCCTTTGATAATGGCAGTGTAGTATGTGTGCATAAATCATAGACTCACACAGAGATGTTCAGAAAGACAAACACACACACACATACTGCATAATGATCAAAATGAAAAGCTGTACTGCTACATCATCATCGTCATAAGGACCTCAGTGGGAGTTTGTGGGTCAGCAAGTCTTATGATCGCCTCCTCTTGGCTTCTCAACAAAGAAATTATGTGTGTGTGTGCATGTGCGCGTGGGTGTGTATGCCTGCTTGTTAGAGTTTGCCTGCAAATGGAAGACACCCTCGTCAGATTATTCAGGGCCCTTTTCAGACAGAGAAAAGCATGGCGCACTGAAGACACTAGCAGCATCCTAAGAGGAGAGACAGTGAGGGATGAGCTGCAACTGACCCCACTGGAGAAAGTGGGAAGGAATGCAGCTTTTATTTCCCCAACTCCTCGTCTCTCAACGTCCTGTCAAAACACACAAAGTGAAAGCCTCTCTTCTTGCAACAGGGTCTAACTTTCCATTTTACCCCCTTTTTCCCCATTAGACCAGTCTCCCTTCTCTCTAATTCCCTCGTGGAACCACTATCTCTGTCTCAGTGGCTACTTGGAGTCCGTCCAGCTCTTCTCCTCCTCCTCTGCCCTTCCCTTCATCCCTCACTACCGTCCTCCCTTTGATCTATGTTTCACAAAGGCACCTGGAAAGGCTTGAGGTGGCCTGGCAGCGCTAAAGAGGCCCTCAGCTACACCAGCAAACACCACAGAGGGTGCAGGGAAAGGAGCCAGCCAACCTGCCGTCCAACAGGGCACAGAAGCACCTGGGGTCCCTCTGGTTACGGTTGCCAGATCCTCCTCATTTATAGTGCAGTATATCGGTTCATTTGGAAGATCCAGCGCATTACATACATAAGCCATGTTATACTGCCACAGGGATAATCAATTTTGGTGTTACAGTCAGAGACAAGAGCTCAGCCTCATAGACAGACCAATTTTAGAAATTCAAAATAAATACTGTAATAGACATTATTTATTAACATGAAATGTAATACTGCATTTCAACAATATTTTTAGTTTACCAAGTAAACATCATCTTTCTTGTACAGTGTGTGCATCAATGTTTGACTGTTTTAATCATGTTTGTGATGTGGCCACAATACAAGACAATGCTTTGTAAACTGTCAACATCATTTTGATTAAAACTGATGACTGATTTTGTCTTCTTCTTTGCATTTCATCCCCAATTAAATCTAGCCTGCTGATTTTTAAATGTTTCCTTTGCTGTTTCATTTCAAATGGATCCCTGTAGCTTTTCTTTTTTCTTGTCTTTTTCTTTTTTTTCCGATTCATGTCCTGTATGTTTCTGAAGACTTGTGAAAGTGGGTTATGTGAACAAATGTCTTCCGTGCATAAATCTCTCTCTGAACATGCTTGTTATTCATTCACAAAGCGCTAATCTGACAACTTCATGACAAGTCCCTGTTCTTGGTTCAGCCTCCCTGCTGAACTCCTATGAGTCCCACCGGTCACAGCTTAACTCTGCATGACACCGTTTCCCCACCTGAGACTGACAATGCCCTCCCACTCTCCCTATAGTGCAGCATTCTGTCGAATCGCTTCCTTAGCGCTAAGTTAGCATACAGTTGTCCCTTTGTTCATTAGCCAAACGTTCCTCCCTCTACTTGCCCTGCCATCCACCTCCATTTGTCATCATCAAGTATTAATTACTTAGCTCGCCCCCCCACCCCTCCTCACACACACTTCTCTTCTCTATCCTGACTGTAGTGTGGACGTTATTAATCCCCCGTTCGACTCCTGACGCCAGCTCAGCATTATCTCTGTTACAGATGGCGATAGAGATTCCACCACCATTGTGCCCCTGTGAGTTCAAAAAAAAAAAAAAAAAAGGTTGAACACACCAGCACTATTATTGTTTCTTGGCAGGGGGGCGTGTTGATGAATGGCGATGGGAAGATGACGGATGATTTGGGAGTGAGCATCTGTGCAATTCAAGGTCAGCAGATAGTACAGTACATAGCGGCGAAGCTGAGGTGAGTTTATAACTTGATGATTCTTGAGATCTTTAATGGAGATCTATGTAAACACCGTGTCTGGCTGCCCATGCTCCCCTACTACTGCTTTGTCATGAATTTCTCTTAGAGAGCGTGCAGCACACTCTCTTTCTCAACCCTGAACTCAAATTCATGCTGCTCTCAGCCAAACATCTTTTGTCTTGTGCCTGCTGGACTAAACCCAGTTTCTTTGCTTGAGCATATTATTCCAAATCCTCAAAAAATGAACATTGCAGCCGAACAACAAGGGGCTTCAACATTTCCATTTTCTAGCTTCGGAAAAAAAAAAATTCAATAATAATTCAAAAAGTGTGCATCGAAGAGATTAAATTAGAGTGAGGCTTAGAAAAAAGGGAGCTTTGCCTTCTAGTCCATCTGAGATCCTATTAATTGGACAGCATATGTAAACTGACAAATAGCTTCCACATAAATAAGGTGGGTTTAATCTATATTCTACTTACCTGGGGCTGAGAGGTATTACATCTTCCAGAGGAGTGTCTTTATCTCAAATGCTTAAAGCTTACTATGTTATACACTGTGTTCGCTCAGCATTTCCATTATGTCTTTATGAGCAACATAAGCTCAAAGGGACATCCATATTGCCTCTCGCCTACTGCCAAATTCAGTTTGTCTGAGGTATGAGAATTTTTCGTGAACTGCATCTTTGCTCAGCTGAAACATTATTCGCCCAGTTTCCTCAATCAGCTACCATAATCATCCATTTTGTGTCGTCCTCACTCTCAAGTTTGAAACAGTTTCTTGCCAGAAACACAGTTGTTGGTCAAGAATTGCCACCGTATACTGTATGTTCTGTTCAAGTGTGAAAAATGCTAAGAAATGTTATGATCACGAATCAAAAAGCAATTACTGCAACCCACAATTAAGGCACATTCCAAATAATGAGGAGGAGGAAAAATATGAAAGGCAAAGAAATTGGATTTGCATCCAAAATAACTTCTGAGAAGATAAAGCTGGCAGCCAGCCTCGTTTAGATGGCTTATGGCTGCTTAAGACAAGGTGACAGAACTCTCAAAACTTAGCATTTATGTCTTCATTATATAGTTATGAATAAGTTCAAAAAGTGAAAAGTTAATACAAACACTGATCTAACATGTCTGCTGTTTCTCGTTTGATTTGCATGTTGTTTTGTAACGGTACTGGCTTCAGGACAGTTCATTCTGCCAGACGAGTTTTTCAGCTTGCTGTCACTTGCAGTTTTAATTGGTGCCTGAATTTGTCCAAATGCAAAATGGGGTCACCTGCAAAAGCACCACAGGCAGTGCATCCAATAATTGACATGCCAGACCCCAGTGGACCACACGTCCTAAACTTAAGCTTAAAATATTTGTCACGCACATTTTATGGTTTGTTAGTGAACGGAAGAAATAAATAGAGCTTTAAAATCAAACAAACCCCTGTCATTTGACTTCTAACAATGTACCAGGTCATGGGTGGATGTGGCTCAGGATGTATAGTGGGCATCAAGGGTGTGTGAATGCGTACGATAGAAAAAGTGCAATATGTAAGCTTAAATGCTGTATGAATGTGATGTGAATATGAATGGGTGAATGTGACTCGTAGTGTAAAGCACTTTTAGTGGTCCTCAAGACAAGAAAAGTACTACATAAATGCATTCTATGTACCAGATCATATAGGAAATTGCTCCATTTCCTGTACCTTGAACTCTAGCTCCATGCCAGTGACGTGCTCGCCGCTCTCCACCCCGGCCAGCTTTTGGATGTAGGAATAGAGGCTTCGGGCAGCTACTTCAGTGTTGCCGCAGGCCACTGCCTCCAGCAGTGCATCGTGAATGAAGCTGTACTGGTCCTCCGTCTGCACCATGTAGTTCCGCTGTGACCGCATCAGCGTCACGTGGCCGTAAATGTCGACCGTCTTCTCGTGCTTGATGCGCTCAAGCATGGCGTCGATGACGATGAAGCAGCCTGTTCGGCCAACACCCGCACTGGAGGAGGAATAGGAAAGAGAAAGAGAATCTGGATGTTTAAAGAGGTCTATTAAATAGAAATTCATTTCTTCATTGTTTTTATTTCTAGGATTGTATCCTCTCAGGATGTTCTGGCTATGAATATTTGTTTCCTTAATACAAAGTCCTTGTCTCATTTTGTGTAGCAGGAATTTGATTGTGATTTACTGTTGCTCTTGCTCCTAAAATATTAAAACACGAGGTGATTATGTACGTCCAGTAATGCTTGCAAATTTGTTGTGGCATTACATGCTAAATAATTGAATAGGTGAGCAAAACAAAGAGATGTAGTGACAGCTACAGCAGGAATACAGAACCAACTAATAAAACTGACAGGGCGACGGCAATGGAGACTAAGCGAAGCAAGCTGTCGAATTTCAGTTTTTATTGTGTAGCGCTTTGGACCGACTGAAGTCTTCTTATCTTGACAAAAAGGTTTCTATTTGAATAAGCCATTCAAGCAATAGCACTTGTAAAAGGGGGAAGGGTTAAGGAGCAAAAAGGGAGAAGCAGGAAAGATGGGAAAGGATTACTGTGAGGCTTTTCACAAAGAGAGAAAAAAGAGATGGAGGTGGAGAGAATGAGAGAGAGAAAGCAGGAAAAAAAGGAGTGCCTTAAAGAGAATGATGATGTGACCAATGGAGAAAAGAAAAGATGTAGGTCTTTTAAGAAAGAGAGCGTGTGTTTGTATAATGTGTGTTATGTAATGTATGATAGAAGATACACTGGGAGGAGATTCACTATTCTGTTTGCTCATGAGAATACACACACATACACGGAGTCAGATGGGTATGAAGTAAAAATAAAATAGGGATACCACTTCCATATGTAGGATGAGGTTACTACAGTTACATTCACATTTAACATTTTTGCACTCAAAAGAAAAACAGAGTCTTTTAACCAACGTGAACAACATAACATTTCTACTGACCTGCAGTGGGCAATGATAGGGCCGGCATCAGGCGGGTTGCAGGTCTTCACCCTGCGGAGGAAGGCCAGGAAGGGGGTCGGGTACTCTGGCACGCCATGGTCAGGCCACGCCGTGAACTGGAACTGACGAACCTCCCGCTTCTCACTGGAGCCATTCTGGATTTTAAAAAAAACAGATGGAGGTTGAGTAAGCTGGTGATGGTATGTTTGTGTTTAGCTGACTGACGGGCAAATCTTATCGGTGTCACGGATGAGAGTTATTGAAGAAGCATTTTAAATCCTATCCCAGATCACATTCAGACTGCGTCCTATAGGCTACACTGACCGGCCCCCTGCTCAATGGCTGTCCCATGCTACAGTCTATTTAGTCCCACCACAGATACACAATGAACTTGAAATACTTAACTATTTCAAATGGCGTTTCCTAGGACACGCTCCAACGAACACACTGACAGTGAACCCATCTGTCATAGTCAGACTGACTAAAACCAACACATTTGCTAATATATAAAGCGAAGGAGAGAGATCTGATCATGAGTGTTCACCCGGGACGCATGTAGAGATGCATTTCAATACCAGGTGTGAAATGACGTACTTAGAAGTGCCCACTTGTGATTGAATCACCCGAGACGCATGCCGGGTGTGAACAGCTGCCTCATCTTTTTCCATACATCTGCCCCCACAATCTATGGACAGTTAAACCACTGACTTGGATAGTCTGACTAAAAATTTCATCTACTTTCACAGGGGGTGAGTGTTTTCAGGGATTCTTACGGCAGTCTTGTACTGGAGTTGTAATTTTCCTTTCATATATTCATATAAATATATATGCATGTTTGTATATATATATACTGTATATATTCACTGTATATACTCACACAGCAGGTCAGATAGCCTCAACATGATCAAATCTTTATGATAATTTCTATACTGGACACTACAGGTGCTTGTATCTTCATGTTCTCATGTTACTGATGCTCAAAACGTCGACAGATACATACAGCAAACGCCCACATTATACACAGCCGTCTGTCATCTCCTATCTCTTACTCAACTCTAGATGCATCAAAGGTACACGCTGGGATCCAGTGGAAGATTTTGAGAAGGATAAGTAAGAAGAAAGGAAAAATTCTCCTTGCATATTTCTGTCCTCTTCTCCTCTCTGAAGAGCCTCTAATGGAGCAACTGTTTGCATTTCAATGCAATGCTTCTGCTTTCCTGACAGAGGGACTTTTTCCATGCTGAATAAATGAATAAATGAGTGTGGTAATTAAAAGCAAACTGACCTACTTCTTATTTCTCTTGTTTTTTCTTTTTTGGACATTCCCTGTTTCTGCGGTGGAGGCGAGCTACATGGATGTGATTGCTGCTGTGCTTCGTTGCTAATATTTGTTTAATCCCATCCTCTGGTTAAGGATTTATGAGTAGACAAAAATCTGCATCACTGCAGGGCAACTTTACATACATACATATATACATACATACCGGTACATACATGCATACATAAACACACACATAAATAGATACAGTACATACATACATACATATGGATAGGTACCATAGTGCTGCTTTATATGTTTGTGTGCCTACTGCCTGCTACCTTATTCTCCACACAAAACCAACAAAGATTTTTTTTCTTTGTAGATATGAAGTGAAATCAGCTCAGTTAGAAATCACAGCTACGACTGCAGTTATGAGGAGGAGGAAGGAGAGGATAGATAGGTTTGACGGAGGCTGAGAGCGGCGGAGTATAAATGGCCCTGAATGTCAACCAGCTGCCTTTAAAGCACCGTGGCTGCTGATATCGTTCTATCTTTACCATCGCTAGTTTGCTCTGGTGTTAATTATTCTGCTGACATGCTGGCTAAAAAGTCAGCAGTGGCTTTAATATGGTGCTATCTGGTTAAGACGGAAAACTCTGCTCAAGGCTGGTTTTCTGCCATGTCGTCTAACAGCTTACTTTACAAGTGTTTGCAGGACTGAAAGGAGACTGAGAGAGTGAATGAGTTTTCATGTGCTGGTGACATCTTCTTTGTTTTTCTTTCTGTGTTTGTGTGTGAGTGTCTGTATTTAAATACATTTTAATGCGTGTTATTCATGTCTGCTGCTGTTAAGTCATACTCATGGGTACTGAGATACATGTGTTTGTTTTCTATGTGCAATCTTGGCTGTATGTTTGTGTACCTGTGTGGATCTGTGAGCTTGCATGTGCAAATGCCCCCTCTTAGGAATGTTTTCATTTGTTCGGAGACTGTGCATCTGCCTGTGTGCTCAGTATTCTTTTTTTTTGCAGGCATGAAAGCAGTCTGCCAATTATGTATATTGAGTTTCTCTTCTGCTCACTTTACCTAAGTGCTCCAATTTGGCAGACGCACATAAACAGATGATCTATTGAGGAGACAGAGAGCTGAACAAGGTGAGAGGGTGGACTGTAAGGACAATGAGGACACAGGATTATACTCACGCATCTTTACATCGAATGGAAAAAGAGCACACGGTTTACATCACTTTTGTTGCTTATGGAAACTTTGGGTGTTTATTCTTTATGAGCCGTGTCTTGTGAATAAGCCATGTGTTTACTGGGCAGACACTGAATGGGTATATTGTTAATCATCGACAACCGCAGTCGGCCAGAGATTTCTCTGTACTGCAGGGGTGCATGTGTGTGTGGATGTGTGGTAGACAGAGAGAGAGAGATAAATCATCCTACCTTGTGCAAGGAGAAAGTGCGGACACAGAAAGTGGCCAGCTCTATGGTGTCCAGCAGGGTGACTTGAGTCATTCCATATGTTTCTGTGCCACGACTGGGCCAGTACTGGTCACACTTAATCTGCAAAAGAGGAAGTAAGAGAGAGAGAGAGAGAGAGAGAGAGAGAGAGAGAGAGAGAGAGAGAGAGAGAGGGGTAGACAGATGAACACAAAAAGGTTTTAGCTGCAGTACGTCACATTCTATTAAATGGTGTCTCCGCTGATAAGTACGATCGTCAAATCAAATCATGCTCCCTCCTCTTCTCACGAATATGTGTGCTCACGCACTGCTCATAAAGGAAAACCCTCCTGTGGATTGAAACACCAGGTGCTGTGGACTGAAGCACCAGGGTAGCTTCTCTCTGTTTCACATCTAAGAACAAACACTGTGTACACTGAACATACACTATGTGACCAGAATACCACAGCCACTGTGCTTTGATGGTTTCACTTCATCAACCAAATCCTGCCTGCTTCCTTTAGCTGAATCAAAATTGTTTACTAGTAGGGGAAAAATGTCTTCACAATCAATCAATCAAAATCAATCAAACAAAATGAAAGCCTAGTATAGTGTAATTATTTCAGATCCTCACATGAGAACCTCTCATTATGTTTGCTGTTTCTTATCCAGAGATTCTACTGTATATCTGGAAAAAAACAGCGCCAGCTTCACCCAGCCCACCCCTGTCTGCCCACTTAATAAAGATTCATTCAATATGTGGTGTGATGCGCCAGCGGACATCTGATGAGATGTGACAGCCAGTGAAGGAGATGAGCTGCTCTCCAGCTTTCTCTTCCATTTCCTGCTCGAGCTGACACTCAAGTTCTACCGCCCGCTAATCCTGATCACGTTTGACAGCAGTGGAACGCGCATGTCAGGATGGAGGATAGGTAAACAACTGAAAGGGGATAGAGGGAGGAAAAATGAGTGGAGACACCTGGGGTGAGTGTGCCTGATGTTGACACAGGTTTGAGTTGACAGGATGAAACATCGCGGTTGGCTTTTTGACATTTAAGTCCACTCCTTCACAGCAAAGAATATTATCCCCACAGATCCACCCCCGAGGATGCTTTCACACCATTTGGCTTCATTCTGTTGCTTCTGTGCAGCACTTACCTGCACTCTTAACTCCTAATACAGAGAAATGGTTCATAAAACAGGCACTTTGTTTACATAATGACTGGTTGTCACTACTGGCAAACGGGGCTGATATCCAGCTGTCAAGCACTTAACAGCCTTCCTTAATATAACTAGTATGCTTTCTACTCACTCACTATTATCACAGTAATAGGTGAAATTACTTCTATTTTTCATTTTTAATCTAGTAGTTTGTAAAATGCTGCTGTTACCTACTCTGGTCTTTCTATTGTAAGTCAGCTTACAGTGTATGTGAAAATCACTGGCAGGTTTCTAACAGTGGAAACCAATTCTTTCCATCTCAAAGGCCACCAGGGTGAGCTCATTCAGAATAGCAGACTCCCAGGACACTTGTGCTGAGCTTCCATGTATGTAAATGTATAAAAACTTTAAAAAGCAAAGAAACAACTAACAAAAGTGAAGGAGAGTGGCTCCACCCAAACATCTCATTCCTTCCTGCTGAAAGTTAAGTCACCGTGCTCTCCAGACACGTTTTACTCTTACTTCCACAATCAACAACTGAGTGTAGGAGGCGCTGGCCACATGTATTAAAAAATGCTGTGCCTCTCTGTTGCTTATAATTTAATTTACACTGTGAAGTCTCAGAGCTGAAACTTGCTAAACACTCAGTGCTACAGGGAACATGCAACAGCTTGTAGTTTTCGCCGAAAATAAGGAGGGAAAACACGGCCAAGTCTGTGAAGATACCCCCAGTGGAAACACTGCCTAACTTATCAGATGTGCACAGGTAGACCCTCTTTGAATTAACTCTGTTTTATCACCTCTCTTCTGCTGCTTTCACCACCCCTTTCAAATTTCTACACGTCTCTGAAAGCAATTCATCTCAAGAAAATGAAGTCTGATTACCTACCAATGACGTTCAGGTGGACAACTTGGGAAATCAATGTAAAGCTGGGCCATTTTCAGCAGCTGCTTCTTGTGCTTGGGTCTTGTGAAGCAGTCATTTGATTTTGAGGTTTACTTAAAAAAAACAACCTTTTAAAGAGGTCTGTGAAGTCGCTGGAGGGAAGCTTTACTCAGAAACCTGCCAGACGCAGTGCCCGGCTTTACTGCAAAAATTGGTGGAGCGAACTTACCCGTGACTTCTCCTCCAGCCTGGTCATCATGACCACAGTGGCTGCTCTCTGTTCCCACACCATCCTCCAGAAGTCCCCAAATGTCTCCGGTAATGGACCCTGGGTGGCAATGTAGGCATTCTGCTTCCTGTAGCCATCGATGTAGTTTGCATTGATATAGTCGCTCCCTGTGATACCTGGAAATAGATCACAGGAGAAAGAGAAGGTGTGATGTGGTGTTTTCCATATCACTTTCTCGTTTAATTCAGCCATCTGCCTTGTTAATTCTATATATAACAATCTTGTTATGTATAGAATCAGTAAAGGTGTAAAGAATCTAGGCTTGTAGGGAGAAGACACACCTATTCACACCTTGTTGTGAAAAACTGGCGGAGATTACTCAGGATTTGGAATAGCCCAGAGACAAGTGGTGTTGTCTTTATATACAGTACCTCATGTCAGCTTTTGGGCTTTAAAATATTATAGATATTATTTCAACCACTATTTCTTGGAACTTGTTTGGTGGAGGAAAAAATAAAAACAAGACATAAAGCAAGATTAAATGTGATACTGTATGTTGCGTCTGCATGGCTTTTCTCCCGCTCTCCTGCTGTAGATCTGGAAGAAAACCTCAATTGTTGTTCCATTTGAATGGATTCAAATTCAGCAACTACCTCACTGTCACAACTTCCTATGCTGCTCTTTTATCACTTCTCCCATTTTGTACCTCTGTGGTTCTGCCTTGGTTTTTTTGTGGATATGGTTTAGCCTCCATCTGATTAACCACAACCACAGCTGGGGTGTGCTGGAAGATGGAGGATAGCAAAGAGCCACTCAGCCGCCAAAGCCGGGAGGGCAGATCCAACTCCCATTCCTCTCAGCCCCCGACCACCATGCTCTGTTACGCATGGGTTCTACTAAATCTAGCCGTAAGGAACCCTCTCTGCACCGTCGCATAGATGGATGTGTACTGGCAATGTTTTTTAATGCAGAGGATGGTGTGTACGGCACTCGTAAGCTCTATCGTAAAATCCTGCTTAAACTGCCTGCATGTAGCTATCAAAGTATTCTGTGGCATCCTTTAATGTGTCTACAGCAGTAACAGCAACACTTCAAAGATAAAATATGTTGCTCGCTGCAAGGCTTCATCAGGACTGCTCATAATACAGAGAGTGCAAAGTTGTTTAACTGTGAAACAAATCTCCGGTCTCATCATGTGCAGTGCACAACTGTCACCAGGCTCTGATCTGAGGGAATCTGGGTGTTGTGGTGGTGTGCAGTGTCCCATATCAAAGAACATAAAGGTCTTTTCAAGCCTGGCGCAGAGCCACTACAGGCACAGCAAATTGAAGTTGTTCTCAGGAAAAAAAAAAAGGTTTAAGCCAAAAAGATAATCTCAAAGATTAGTGTGTGTCTAACACAACATCTGACAGTGATAAGAGAACATCACCCATCTTCATTTAACCAACGTCTACAATCCTGTCAGTTGTAAAGAGACTCCAGTGTGGCGGCATCTGTGTTGGAGAATCACGTCTCTTTGACTGACGTCTCCTCACTCAAGCGACAAACAATGAGACACTTGGCTGGGCTAATTTAAGAGTGGAGACACAGTGAGGACAACAACCGGGTTGGACGAGAAGTATAAGACGGAGAAAAAAAGGGGGTGAAAGAGTGAGTGAGAAAAAGAGAGAAAAAGAGAGAGGTGGAGGAGGAGAGAAGGTACAAGGCAGAAAAAAGAGAAAGAATGAATGAAAGAATGGAAATAAAGGAGAAGAAGAAAAAAAAGGCAAATGTCATTAAAACGGATACCACGTCGCACAATCCAACTGTGGTGCCTTGGCTTTAGTCATAGCTAAGTGAACAGAGAATGGTGGTGTGCATGAATTGTTCTACTGCTGCGACTAATGGCAAAATCACTGCAGTGTAAAATAGAAATTTCAGACTTGATTAATTTATGTATTTATGGACGAGGCATTTTTTTTTTCCCGGGGATAATTTTGTTATGCATGTTGTCGCACCCTCAAATTGGCCCCGGCCATTGCAAAAATGTTGAAATCTAGTTGGAGCTGTTAGCTCACACAAAGAGGAGAGCACTGTGGAGTTTGGCACCACTGTGAGGAGTCAGGAGCTCTTCTAGTGATGCAACGCCAGAACAATGTCAGCGGTGAAGGGTGACTACCTCTGACAATGTCCCTTGAGATTTAGGAGTCAGAGGAAGAGTTTGTCTGGCTCTGAGATTCTCAGTGCTGTGTCTATGTGCAGTTAGGGAGAAATCACGAGAGAGGCCCAGATCTGATGAGACAAATAGGACGGTGAAAACACTGGTTAAATGCCTGGGCCACACTCGGTGTGAGATATGACCAGGCCCCCAAAGATGAGCTGAAACAAGTCCTCGCCTCACTCCCAAAAATAATATGATTCCATAAACCGCTTAGCTGCTCAGGACCAAGTTGAGCTGGAACAAGTCCTCCATTTAGCCTCCAACAAAATTTCGTTTTGTTCTGTGAATCCGCCGTTTTGCTGGGAATCGAAACAAGCTGAAGTGAATCTCATCCTAGAATTTATTTTCACTTTTCTTCTATTTGGCTTCTCACAACTGTGATGACTCGATACCATAATTATGTAATCAAGCCTAGCGGTACAGTGCTTTCCATTCTTTCTTTGGCGTCCTCCGTTCTTTTCTCATTACCTACAAATTCAGCTACAAAGCTGTATCTGTATCTGTATCTGTACATCTTAGATTTCCAGACTATCCCACTCTATCTTACAATACAATAAAACACAGCATTCTACTGTATTGATTATTCAACATATTCTGTTTTGTATTGCTATGAACCGTTCTAGTTAGCTCTTCACTGTGTAATCCCATCTGGTCTGTTCAGTACAAATTCCTAATGACTTAAATTGACTCTGTGATTATGAGGATTTCCCAAATGACACACAAAGAGCTGAGCTCGATCGTGAGGCGGTGAAGGTGCAGAGTGTGAGGATGGGTGAGCCTTACCCTCGATGGGAGCCAGGATGACGCGGGAGTGGTCGTAGGCGATGACGTTGGCGTAACGATTTTTGGGCTTGTTCACCTCCAGGTTGGAGTGTTCCCAGGTGAACTGCTGGCCCGGATCGATCGACTGACAGGGGGCAGAGACATGCACACACAGAGAAGAAATCAGAAGAGCTGTGAGAGGAGCTGAGCAATAACAATACGCACTGATTGTTATCATAGAAAGAGGAGAGGGAGGGGGGAGAGGGAGAGATTGAGAGGGTGATTTTCTCAAAGGAAAGTACATGGTATCATGAAAATCTGCTTGCTGACCGGTTTCAATACTCACAGCAGCTGCACACAGTACTTTATCAAGATCATTAATACAGCAGGTACATAATGACGAATAACAATATTGATGAAGGCGGCTGCCGGCTCTCCCCCTGGAGCGAAGCCTGACACGGTTGCCTCTTTGAAATATAAGAATGCCAGATAAATGTGTTTCCTGCTCAGGATAATTATGTACTCCATTACGATCCACTGTTTGCTTATGGGCGTCAGGCACTGCGTTGGTGTTTGGATGGAGGCTTGAAGGATATTTGCAGTAAGGGCGTTACCGTGCAGGGCGGGGCGGCTGGAGAGGGAGACTGAAGCTAAATGAAGTCCAACTGGAAATGTGAGCCAACAATTTGCATGTAATCATTACAGCAATCTGAGTTTCTCTCTGTCTTAGCCTCTTTCCGTCTTTGTTTTCTCTGCCCTCTCTATCCCTCCGTCTTTGTCCCCATTTTCGTTATCTGCATCTCTCCATCTTCAAAGTCTACCCACTCTTTTGTCCACACTTCTTTTGTCTCTTTATCGCCTTTTCTATCTCCCATCTCCTCTCTGATGTTTACAGTCCCTCTCCATGCAGCCACCTATACTACCCCGCTATTTTTCATTTCTCTCGTAATTACCTTAAGGCATAATATGCAAGTGAGTGTTTGCGTGTATGTGTATATAAAGATTGAGGTCACTTCCGAGACACATCCCTCAACTTAGAAATTGAAAACCGCATTGAATGATTAAAAAATTGATTAAATAACAATTACTTAATTTTTTCCTTTAACAACAACAACAACCTCTCTCTCTTCTCTCTCCTTGTTGATGTTTGAAGTTGGATGACAGCTCCTCTAAGGACAGCAGGGTTTCAGGACATGGCTGCACACTGCCTGACAGTGGAAAGACAACAAACCGTGTGGCCTCTGTATCATTAGGTAAAACTCTAACTGCTTCTCTGTTGCCATTTGTGTCAAGATTATCTCCTCTTCATCTGTGCTCTCCAGCTGCGAAGCTCTGCGCTCTCTCCCCTCACTGAGTCCTCATCATTAACCAGGCCTCCCCACCTCATCTCGCTCATCTCTCCTCTCTCCCCTCTTCCTTCCATTTTTCCTCCTCCCTCACATCCCGCCTGGCTAAAAACCAATCAGTCAAAGCCCCGTAGAGCTGCGCTTGGCAAGCTGGGGCCCCTGGACGAGCAGCCATTCATCAAGAAAATAACAAAATTAAAATTACACTTCTCTATTTAATTTGGTCATTTATTTTTCCTGGGGGGTGGTTGAGCGAAGGGGCAGGGGGACAGAGAGAGGGAGAGGGAGCGGGGAAAGAGACGAGCGGGCGCTTTAATGCTCTCTCAAAGCCAAGTAATTAGAAGTTGTAGTTGTAGCAAAGCGTCACTTTTGGCATCACGTCTTCCGTCTCTCTTCCCTACGAATGGAGCAAGCTCGTCCATTTGGTACACAGCCCGGATGTGGATTTATGAATAATAGATACCCAAGAAATACTGGATCACTATGAGAAGTCATTATCCACCAACATCCACCGGCAGGCATGATGACGGCAATCTTTGCTGGTGTACCCGCTTCCTACCTTAGCCTGGCGTGCAGCGAGGCGACAGGCACAGTGATTTAGGGATGGCGAGGAGGGGATATTGCCTGTATGCAAACAAGAGCTGATTCAGCGCTCCTGATTTCTAATCAACTCTGGTGTCATTTATAACCGCCGTGGTCTCCAAGCTCAGACAGCTCAGTTACTCCTTCTACACACACTCAGCCTCACACACACGCACACACAGACCTACTAAAGCCTGACTGCTGGTGTGCTTTTCCCCGTGAAACACATTAGAGGACGTCGACTTAAAAGGACTAGGTTTCCACTGTGGAAGAAGTTCGGTGTTTGGTGTGAAGGACTTTCAAAGCATCACATTTCCATGAGTAAATGTTTTAGATAGATAAAGCCTCGTCTCTCCATTTCCTTTGGTGAATACGGTTTGGGAGGTAAAGGACACAATTTGGGTGATCAGCTTCAACAATCAGTTCTGTCATGCATGCTTCTTGACGTAGAGCTGGGTGCACTGCAGCAGAATGATCCTTTCATTTAGCAAAGAATTTGAGAAAATTGCATTTGGGAGCACAGGAGTTGCAGGAGCCCAAAGCGAGAAATTTTATATTGTTGCCAAGTCGAGAAAAGAAATCTGAGGAAATATAAAAAGCTGAATACAATCAAGGGCGAGCTCTAACAATTATAATATTGAAAAAAAAAAAGGCAGGAAAATACGGCTTTGCGAAAGCACAAAAAAAAAAAAAAGAATCGTACAACCAGACAGAACAATTACTCCGAAGAAACTTTGACCTTTGGCCCACTCACCTCATACTCCTGCGAGAGCTTGAGGTTGTCGTTGGCTTTAAGAAGCTCTGTGTGTTCAGCCAGCTCTGAGATAGGGATGGGAGGATGATTCATCATACCTGTTTGCCAAGAGTGGAGAGAAGGATTCCACACGGGGGAAGAAAGGAAAGAAAGTCCATCAGTGCATTAGACAGGACACAACAGTCAAATAGAGACTTGAAAAAACAAACAAACAAACACACAACACAATTTTATGAGTGAGAACTTCTTGATAACATAACAATGAAAGTTGGGTTTTAGTGGTGAGGAAGCTTGTGCAGAACACAGTGAATTTCACGCACAGCAAAATGTATTGACAGGTGATGTTATAAGCACATGATTGGGCCAGGCCAGAGCTCAAATATCACTACATTTGTCAAATATGACTGACATGAGTAACACATACCCACAGACCAAACTGTATTAATTCCCACATTGGTTCACAGAGAGATGGACCAATAGGACCAACAGTCACTGAGTGCTGCCAGAGGAAAACCCAAACCAATTACTACTTAAACATTTAGAGGCATGACTAATTTTTAATAGCTCGGAAAATGAATTAAAAATACATAAGATAAAAAAATGTTTAAAAAGTTTTGATGGTGAAATCACAGACAAGAAACACAAGGGCCTCTTTACTCTTTGAATCAATGAAATCCTTATGTTGAAAGAAAAATCCTTGTACTCCTCATTGGAGATAATTAAAAGCATCATTTCCTTTTAGTACAGCTGCTATCAACAAAGAAAAGGGAAAATTCTTGATTGTTTGGACAAAAAACAAAAATGAGTCATCAAAAATGGTGGTATCAACCACTTAGTTATTATTTTACTTTCTTCTTTTCTTAGGAGTATTGCTCCTTTTATTTCTATATCTTTTTTATGTGTGTTCTATATTCTTTTACTTATCTGCTGCTTATCTTATCTCTTATCTTACAAATGAATGCGGTATATACTGTATGCATTTTATTATTAAACTTTTAAACTATTAATTTGAGCTTTTAATCAAAACCAAAACTATTGAACAGACCTGCTACTGCGATATATGTAATCTATAATGCTCTAGTTGTGCTGTTTGCATACTGACGACTTTTGACTGATGGCTCTATAAAAAGGCGCTTATTCTAAAACAGAGCCCTGACCTGGGGGCTTGTGTGAGGGGAGGTGGGGTGAAGGCTATAAGGAGGTTCAGGAGTGTGAGTGATGCTGAGTGACACAGTGAGCTGCTCCATTCCAGCCAGCCAGTGCAAAGCAAGCAAGCTGCTGCTCCTTCTACCCTTTCCTGGTTCCCTCAAACCAGTCAACACTAGCTCTAAGATGAACACCACTTTACTTCCAAAAATAAAAAAAATAAAATAAAAAAACACTTGCAATTGCATGTCCAATATGTTCTCCTCCCAAATCCCTCTTCCACTTATCCAAAGGAATTCCCAGAAAGAGCTCGCTTCTTCAAATGGGTGAGCGAATTGTGAGATTTTTCGCTTGCTCCAATATCCACTGAATATTGTGTTGCTGCTGCTACAATATTATCAGCACTGCTGTGCACTCCAGTCACTAATCCATTTAGTGGCATAATGCTGAGGCCATGTAATGGAAATGGAGCAGCCATAGATTGTGGCTCTGCCCCTGCATTCGGCTGGCAATACTTAATGCTTTTGTATTTTTAGTAAGAGGCCTTTTTTTCCTGCCAAGCGACAAGGTCAGAAGTCGACAAAATGTTGACATCTCTTCACAAAAAAAAAAGTGTCTCTGGCTTAATTGGGTGTGCAAATCGCCATAATCACATTAACCATCCTTAATATTCCTTTTTTGACAATGCCTAATACCCCTCCCCCCCGCCCCAATGTCAAGGGGGTCACTGATGTTTTGGTTGCTTTTGTTGCGCTTAGGAGGAGGGGAGCCCAACCCCCTTGCGCTGACAGTCTTCATTAGTAATGGTAATTTATTTTAAACTGAGAGAACAATGCAGCGGCGTCAATTACATGAAGATTAACAAAGATTACAATGCATATATGAGACAAATGGAGATGACACTGGATGGCGTGACATTCTCTGGAAAATAAATGGACACACTGCATTAACAGACAACTTGACAAGAGTTGTGCAACACGCACTCATTTTCTGCCTAATGAAACATCTGAATTTCCTGTTTCCTGTGTTCAAACTGTTCTTCTATTTTTTTTACGCATATTTTTCAACTGAGCATCTTCATAAAATTGAGCAAAAACAAACTCGAGCGAAACAGTGTGTTTATTCATACTTCAATTTTTCAATAAGCTAAGAAAGCATGCAGACTGCGGTGACACTTGAGAATGAAACAGAGTTATTAATCGATTCTGGTATGGGAATTCATTGAGATGAGCATCAAGAAAAAGAGGAAATATTGCAAATTAAATTTGGTTGCCAGTTCTCTCGCCTTAAATTGAGAGGGAAAGGTATGAGAAGCTATGAGCAAAATAAGTAAAAGCGTATGCAAATGAGGGGATCTCACTTCTCCTTGAGAGAACAAGAGCGGGTTGTTCGAGGGGAGATCAAAGCATGTTTGTGTTTGTGAGTGTGTGTGAGTTACAAATGTACCCAAACTCCATCAATTCCTTTCAGTTTGTGTTTACTGCCCACATTACTGTCTGCATGTATAAGTGCCTGCTACCATCAGAGATATATCAGACCAAAGTGTTTACATATACATCCAGATAAACTGTGATGCACTGCCAGTGGGACAGGCTGGAGGTTATAGTGTTTGTTTAGTTTCTCAGATGTTGGTAGAATATTTAGAGAAACTCATACAAAAACCATTTGAATACTTAAAACTGTAAGATGCTTAAATCAGTTATTTTAATCTTTATCCCACTTTGCCATTTGCCAGTGTAACTAATTATATTTACACAAATGAAGCTTGCATCTGAACTCACCTGCCCGTGCATCTAGTACATTTCTGGCCTCACCCATGTGTTTTGTTTTCAAGACAAATGAGCCAATGACGACTGATCTGCTCTCGCTCTCATTTTGTCATTTACACACTGTGCTGCACGCTGCGGTGTTTACCCGAGAAAAGATTTACTTTCAAAACTAGGCTTTGCCGTGACCTGTAGTCTAGCAATAGTCTAGCAAAGTCATACAAGGACAAATTGTTGTTACCCCCACCCGCACCCCTTCTCTTCACCACTCCCCCTCCCAAGTCCTCACAGATTTTTCCTATCCACGTACAGACTCTTCCATTTTTTCCCACCGCAATCAACAGCATGATCAATGAACACAGAAAAACAAACTAGCGTCTAATTACACATTTCCAATCTCCCAATCCGCATTCGATGTGCCTGAGACATATAATGATTCTTTCTGATAAGTCAAAGCAGTCTCTCCTCAAAAGCCTATTTATGATGTTGTGTATTTCCATATAAAAGGGAAAAAGTCTGTCTGTGGGTAAGCAAAGAAAATAAAGGGGGGAAGCGGGAGGGGGCAGAAATTCTGCTTTTTCTCTCGGCTGATCCTTTCGCAGTGAGCAGGGAGAGGGGGTGATCAAATGTCGAGCCATTGTTTGCCACCGCTTTAATTAATTCTGCTCGTTATCTCTGAGCACAGAAAAGACCCCGTTAGATCAGAATGGAAATGGAGCAGCAGTGGTAGAGGAGGAGGAGAAAGGAGAGGGAAGACAACAACGAGGAGGTGAAAAAAAGGAGGTCTGTGAAAAGAAACACCTCTCAACCATCTCTACATCAGCAGAAGTGATCACACAGGTTATTTATGCATGGTGGATTAATGCATAGCCAACAGCTCAAGTGAACATCGTGACTGACATCCAATTAAAAGAAAAGAGGGGGGAAAAAAAACAGCCCAGTATACCATTGGAAACCAACGTCAAATTAATTAGAGCTGAAATTTTGCTGCATCATGTGAAAAACAAACAAATGCAAATTATGTATTTGTAAATGGAGGCAAGCGGTGCTGGGGAAGAAAAAATAAAAGATAAGGAAAGCTGGTATACGCAGATGCTAAAAGCATAGAGACTAACTTTCATAGTCAAAATCTGCTTCGCTCTGAGGACTGCTCAGACCAGAATCTGTAAAGAACAGCAAACATAAATGGAAAATGGTTTCAAAAGGCTGTAATGCAACAGAGAAGGCTATGTAGGAAACAAACATAAAAATGTGCATAATGATAAAGGTCCATGAAATAAAACACAATAGCAAAACTACAGTGATTTACCATGAGAAAATGTGTCTGGGTGGCCTGTGACAGTGCCGCGGCGCACACACATGAAAATATAGGGCAAACATCTTCAGATAACAGAAGACCTTCCTTTTGCTACCAAATCCCACTCAGTGCCACTGGCCTTCTCGGAGCAGAGTGGTTAGCCATGGGTGTCAGCCCCTGCAGAAAAACCTCCTCTACCAAGCCTTATATATCAACGCTCATAGAGATCAGGATAAGAAATGGATTTGCTATCTCTGAGCTTTCATAAACACCAGTTAGAGGAACCCATTGACAGGAATGAGAAGGAGACAGAGAATAGAAAACCAGCTTATGTGTCCTGGTGAAAAGTAACTCTAAAAGATTCCTTTGTATGTGGCTTGCTGCTGAAGCACAGGGGAGTGAAAGGTGTGGAAAAGTGTCCACATTCTTGGATGACAGCTGTGGAGCCAAAGCTGGTGGGAGTCAGGGGTCCGAGGAGTGCGGTGATGGTTCAAAGTCTTATCTGCTCCAGAGGAGAAGTCCTCTGAGGCTGCAGCCAGCCGCTGTTATGTCCGGGTAGACTCAGGTCTCCTCAACCGCTCAAGCAGAAAGGAGCCATCTGTGGCAACGTTAACTGGACATGTGGATGAGAGATGTCGTTTGATGGGATGCTGGCAATCTGCCCATCATGTGAAGGGAAATAAATTTTGCCAGGGCTGAAAGCTGAAATCCGATCAACAGGGTTACCTGGCGATAAGAAAGGATCACATCACCCATGGATGGCAACTTTGATCCACAAAGAAAATATAATTTGTTCCAGAATTTGAGGTGAGAAATAGAGGGAAAAAAGACATATGACTTGTGAGCAAGATGAAAAAAATAAGTTTTCAGTCATTTTCAAAAGAAACAAGTTTTTTCCTATTCCTTAATTTCTTGATCCAAAAACATGAACTGCTTCCCTTTGTAAAAGCAAAGCTGAAAAGGCAGATAGATCATCATTTCCAGTTGGAAGGCAAAAGAAGCTGAAGAACCCCTTGAAAGAAAAACAGTCTAACATGATTATGTTGTATGTCAGCCATAAGACACTACAAAGCTCAATTCTACAAAATGAAAGTTGCTAAACTTTATTTTGGTGGGTTTACTTCTCAGTGGCGTGAAGGCAATGGGCCACTGGCGCCGATGAGCGAGGAGATGAAGACATCAAACATCTCCCTCTTGCTAATTGATTTGTGACAATGGCTAATTAAACCTAGTGGGGGGTGCTCTGATCCACTGTCTCCACACGTCATTCATCTCAGCAGGAGGGATGTACAGGCATGTCTGATTATGTTTATGGTGAAGTGTGTGCTGTGTGTTGTGGTAGACCTGTTTCTTAGGAGGAGGAGGGAGACAAGGAGGAGGGCATGGCTGCTGCAGTTGTTGCTGTAATTTGGAGAAACAAGTAGGCTGCTGATGTCTGTGTGCACGTTTGGCTGGTGACTGTGGATTTTGCAAAATGTGCAAATCTACGAGAAAATACTTGATTTTCTTTCCACACTTAAAAGTCAAAGGCACTTCTTCTGACAGAATTATGGGGGTGTGAGGTTCCATAGGATTATGTTTTGGCAAGGATGGGTGGGTGGAGGGTAGAAAATGTATAGAAACTGTATGTTTAGATATTTGATAGAGAAAACCCATAAACACTATAATGTCTTTTCATTTACAGTTGCTTGGACAGTGACAAGGTTAATTCATATAACTTGGTATAATAGGAAACGTAAAAATCATGATTTGCAGATGGTCACCAACTGCTGTTGTTTGTTTGTCTTAAAAGGTAACTGGGAAGAGTGGGGGAAAGAAAATTTAAGAAAAGCGACACATGCTGAGAAAGAAAAATTCAGATTGAGAGAAAAGAGAAAGCTTGGATGGAGACAGACAGTGGATATCCACTGAGTCGTGCTGCTTCATTACTTTGGCCCCATTTGCCAATTAAACCCCAGGCACCGATGAAGATAATGACAAAAAGAGCCACTCTGCACCCTAAGGAGTTCTGGGATGTCACTGTGCGGCTGTCACATGACCTACAGGCTTTAAAGCACAAATGCACAAGCACACACAGACACGCATGCACACTGCATTAGCCATGCTTAGCCTATAGCGAGCCTAATCAAAAACATACTTTTTGTTCCCCAGCACTAGGGGTCAGTGAGCACACTTTGCCAATGTGGCATATGCTCTGTTGGATTGGAGAGGCCTTGGATAAGTGCACTGCGCGTATGCTCATTTGAACAATGGTCGCTATTAGCTGATGGGGATGTTCACAAATGCTCACCGGCCCACTTAATTGGGCTAAAATGTCCATTCAAATTAAATTCCCTGGGTGCGGAGATAATGACATCGCCCGGTTCTGCAGAACAACGGCGAGGCTGTCAAATGAGAATGCTTGTCATATATAAAGAGAAGTCTCAACATGTATTGGTGAATGTTGGGGGAAAAAGAGCAAAAGATTGCAACAAGAATTTCTATTATTTAAGGAAAGGAAGAAAGACAGTGAGGGCATGTTGGAAAAAGCTGGAAGTCAGAGAGACAAATACCGAGAATGGCCATTATTACCTTGTCATTATAGAATAGAACCACTGATAGGGCTCTGAATATCAAGCCAGATAAAGATGAGGACAGCAAATTGAACTTCCACACTTCTGTGCATAAGTGGGTTTTGTGCATCTTCTTTCATCTTGGTATCTTTCTTCTCTGTTTTTTTTTTTCCAAGGTACAGACTCGAGGCAGCTTGCAGGGTGCTCCCACAGAAGCTGAAGAGAAATGCTCCATTTTGAAATCGGAGCCTTTTGATGGAGCAGAGCATGGCTGCAGATGACAGATGGATGGCTGAAAGACCACTGAGCTCGGAGACGGAAAAGGTGGGAGGCACAGAGAAGAGAAAGAGAAACAATGGTACACAAAGAAGCAAGGGAGGGTGTGTTTATTCCGCCTCTGGAGAATTTACTCCTTTTACTGAAGGTTGCTCAGTCAGGTGAGAACAACGCCATTTAAACACGGCAATAGGTCTTTGTCTTCTGTCATATGGAAAATCGCTGGAAGAAAGAATATAATCTGACCTATCTTCAGTAAAGCTGAAAACAGAAGTCTCCTTTTACAAGGTAGAGGGAGAAAAGTGTTGATTTAGTGATACACCAGCTAGTGCATAATGTTTTCCAAAATGCTCAGCTAGAGGCAACAACAAGGACTTCATTCACATTCATCTTAACTCTCCTTTCTGGCGGGACTTTCTTTCCAAAACAGGCCAAAAGATATCCATCTACTGTATCTATCAGCTATAGGGCTTATCCGTGCAGGGTCAAGGGGGGCTGACATAGGGTGAAGGTGGGGTACACCCTGGACAGGTTACCAGCCTATAATTTAGCCGAATAGCCGACATACAGAGACAAACAAGGCACACATACTCATATTCACACTTATGGATAATTTAGAGTCTGTAATCCACCTATTGTGCATATATTTGGACTGTGGGAGGAAGCTGGAGAACCTGGAAAGAACCCACGCAGGCACTGGGGCAACATACAGACTCCACACAGAAAGGCCCCAGGCCTGGAGAGCCAATAGACAAGCTCCTTGGCTTGGCTGCAAACCCCTGTCTAAGAACCATAGCTTGTAATTGGACAGAGGAAATTTAAGGGAACCAAATATAAAAAGACATTAAAAAAAGCAAATTTGGTTCCATTATGGTTCAGACCAAAGACGACTAACTGTGGATGCCATCTTTTGCCTAAATCACTGCAGGCTGAACAAAGGAAAGGCATACCAATTGATAATGGGTCTGAAAAGGAGGCAGGAGGAAGATGTCAGACAAGCTTAAGGTGGAGAAGCCTTAGAGAATGAGTGTGGGATCTAACGTGCTCTGTTGTTAACACCGGGCTTTAGCTCGGATGAACACCAGAAGGGAAGTAAGACAAAAGTGGAAGCAGGTAAAGACCCAGACATCTTCAAAACAGGATTTTTTTTTCAACCTAAAATCATCCAGTCCAACAACAGACACCATCTAATGTGTTATTTATAAATTGTTACATGGAAAACACATAAATATGGCTTGAAGGTAGTAATGAGGGAACATTATGTCAAACAGGATGATATGGGGCACCTTGTATGCTGCGGGATACATTTAAATTGCATAATTTGTTACCAGTTCATACATGTATATGTATGGCAATTTTACAACCTGCTGTCACTACACATGTAAATTATACTTAAACATGGACATGTATGTTTCCTCCTATATTATTTGTATGAAACACTGTAAATGACTGAACCAGTGCCAAGAAGGATGGTTTTCTGCAGTTGTGTAACTTTATTTGACCACAACAACATGGTCCAAGAGCAGCCAATTATACTAATTATGGGTACAGCTACTGCTAATTCATCCAGCATTTTAATTAACATTTTTTGCCAAAAAAGAAAAAAAATGCTTTCCATTTCAGCATGTTCGGAAAATAGGGATTTTGAGGTTCCAGCTAAAGTTGCTACTTTGCTTTGTAGTTTGTTAAAACCTCAATAACTTTTGCAATAGAACCTTGAGGTTATCCTAATGCTGTACGCTCCACTGTGCGTGCAGAGATAACAGGCATGAGTGTTTGCACTAGAAACAGTTGTGGGATGGAAAACATTGAAATCCAAAGAAAGACAAGCCTTAGATGTCATTATAACAAGCTGGCTTTTATCCAACAATCAAAAGTAGTTATTTCATGAATTTGAATGAAGACCATTAAATGTTATTATCTGAGTAATCCAAAGAGTCTTTTGTAAAGCAGAAATACGTGTGTTTTTATCTATTTATATATTTTTCATGGCTGCTGTTCCTGTTTTCACACTGAGCTATACAACTATGTCCATTGTGTTTGCACTATATAATTTACATCACATTACAGCGCCTAAAGCTGGATGAGCAAACTTTCCTCTTCACATCTGTATCAGTGAAAATGTAAATTATGTGTATTTTACTATACTTACATATATTGATCAGTTTTATAATGTGACCAGTTTTGTTCCTCAGTGTAGGTGCTGTGTGTCGTTCCTGTACCTGGAGTTTGGAAGTTGATACGTCTCATCTCCACGGGGTCTGTAGGGTGGTGGGGTGTGATGTCTGCGTTGTTGAGCAGACATTTTGTTCGTGGCTCTGACTCTTTTCTTTTGCGGCTGGAGAATAAGACACAAATAGAGTAGAAAGAGGGGAAGATATACAAACACAATAACTTTTTGTGAGCAAAACAGTCACCACACTCTCACTAATGACATTTCCAACAACTAAACAGCTCCAGCTGACTGGTAACTCAGCTTGAGTGAAACCAAATCAAGCATTAGAGAGTTGAGAATGCGTATCAAGTAAGCAAAACTCTCCTTCACCCTTACTAATTAAAGAGTCCTCTTTCATTTTTTTTTGCTGTGGCAGGCTATTTTGTTTTCCCCCTGTAAAATGCAATAAAGTACTGCTAAGCCTTACCTGTCAGGTTTGCTGTTTCCAGAGAAAGCAATAGGAGTCAAATAAATATATAAAGATGGTGAAAACACAACACACAAGGAGAAAGGGAGAGGGGGAGGCAAGAAGAGAGATAAATCAATAGAGAGCAGTTTAAAATTCACAGGGGTCGCTGCTGGGCTCGCAAAACGCGAGATAAGGCTCATCAGCATTTGGAGGGGGGTGTGTGTGCCTGTGTGCACATGTATCAGTGTGTGAGAACTAGTGAGTATTTAACGCAATGTGTGAGTAAGCAGCATTTGCGAGCCTGTGTCTTGTGTGTTTGCATATGGCCGTATGTGATGATGTGTGTGCACAAAGGACAGATACAGACGGGGAAAAGGGAATGTCAGGGCCAAGGGCAGACCTGGGAAACACTATTCACCAGGGCGAGATGGAGGAGGAGATGGGAGAGTGAGGAGGAGAGAAAGAGAAGAGAGAGAAAAGAGAGATCCAAGGAGAGATGTTACTCTCCCTAACCACCAAGGCGGAGGTAAGGCAAGGTCAGACAGTCAGGGATCATCTGACAGTAGCAAATTTTACTTGTGTTGCTCACACCTGCCCTGCCCCCCTAAGAAAATGCAGGGATCTTCCCTGGTATGTAGGGGAAACCTCTGACGACACAGCAAATTTGGGACCTGCAGTTGATAAAGCTAAAAAGTACAACTAAGAAATATGGACTAAAACGTCTGTTACAAAGTCCCACGACACTGAGAAACAGTAAATTCATTTGGGCTTGTAACAGGAAGCTTCCTCATATACGGTTGATTAAGCCTGACAGCAGAGTTTGATGTCCACCACTGGATAATTATCGTAACATGCTAATAATTGTTATAATGACTAGTTAGGTAGTTTTGGCAATATTTGAATGATAGAGTTAGAGATTATTCTTTCTGGAATTGATGGTATTCATTTTGCTGCATGACATCTCTTGATTAGTAGATTGTACCATCTAATTAGTGAGCACCATCTCAAAGAATCTCCTCTTCTCTTCTTTCTCCAACCCCCTCACTTCCCACAACCATCTTTTACACAAGAAATGCTTTCATATTTACATGCAACAATGGTGTTGGGTCTTTGACTATCATGCTGCTATAAAACAGAATAAGCCCTTCATTCAACATGCTCCCTAACATGCAATTATATCCTGATAGCCCAACTCCCCAGTTACACTGCAAACAACCGGTTCAACATCAAATGACAAAATAATCTTCACTGTGTTGCTGCCTTGTCGGATTAAAAATATTGACATTAAGGGAACATTTAACCTAGTTCACAAACAATACGGATCACTGTTATGTTGTTATGTTGCTTGTGTGGACCAGGAGGGCACAAACTAACAATGCCAGGATCTAAAGGATTCAGTTCCCTGTGTAGAGTGGAAAGACTGGATTTTATGCCTCTTCTCAGTGTAAAACCTTCGATGCATGCAGTTTATACTAAGTGAGTGTTGTTTAGTCATCATTTGAGGTTGAACATTGTTATTTATGTACCACAAAGTCCAACTGCATTCACCACAAAAAACTACAATTGCCAAGCCAACTCACTTTTTATACAGGAGAATGGCGATGACGATGCAGATGATGAAGACCACAGCCAGGACTGGGCCCACCACCCATATGAGCCCATCACCAGGTTCTACCGGCAGGGGGTCCACCCCCACCGTAGTTCTCACTGTGTCGGTATATGGGCTGGTAGCAAACATTCTCTACACAGAAAAATCAAAAGAAAAAATATTAATGAAGTTCCGAGAAATGAAGGGAGACCTGAGATTAGCTAACAAAACATACACAGTGAGTGAATTTTACCAAACAGCTATATTAAATATTAAACTCTGTCAGATGAACAAATAATGAAATGAGCCACAATAACACGAACAGAGCTGAATTATTAAACCAACTCCACTTAACAGAAATTGACCAAAGGTAAGTGAAATGAACTGTGTTGAACGACTAACTCACCCCATTGGTGGCATTGAGCTCAACTAGCAGGAAGAAGACGTACTCCTGGCCAGGCTCGAGAGGCTTGTTCTCACAGCTGCTGTGGACATGGTCGGACCCCACGGTGAAGCTGGAAGGCAGATGCCTGAAGCAGGCTGTGATATAGGACTTCCTCTGGTCCAGCTGAGCCAGCTGACGGCGTGATCGGCGCTTTGGGGTAACCTCCCGCAACAGCTGATTGATGTAGAAGGGGATTTGTTTACTTTTAGCTGATCCTTCAAGTATCTGGTTTTACCATTGCAGTTTCTACATCAATCCTAAATGAACTGATTCGTCTTAAATTGACATTTACATTTACTCATTTGGCAGATGCTTTTATCCAAAGTGAGGGACAGCACTAAAGCTTCAGTACAGTGGAAGACCTTGAAGTAAGTACTAAGTATTAAATCTGTTCAATAAGACAAAGTGCAAGGGGATCAGGTAAAGAAGTGCAACACAAGTGCACAGTTAATGCTTGTTCGGCATGTTACAGTGTTAGAGGTGTTAAGAGAGCAGGTGCTCTCGGAAGAGATGAGACTTTGAAGATAAAGAGAGACGCCCGGGCTCTGATAGCATTTGGTAGCTTTTCACACTATCAGAGAACCACAAATATGAACAGTCTGGACTGTGATTGTCTTGTCTGCAGGGATGGCAGTACCAGACAGCCTCTGCAGAGGTGTGTAGTGGCTGAGAGGGAGCATAATCCTTTTACAAGGACTGAAACTAGAGAGCAATTAAGTCTGAGCCAATAATGTTATTTCATTCTGTCAAAGGTTTGAGGATGTCCAGATTAGAACATGGCCGAAAGAGTCGGACACCTTCAATGATGATAAAAAGAGGTTCAGATGAGAGACAAAATAATTTGTTGTAAGTAAACAAAGCTCTTACTTTTAAAATTATTAGGATTTGTAGTATCTTTATTATAGGTTCAATAAAGTCCCTTCACTCCCACTGATGTGTGTGTGTGGATCTATAAAACTATAATCCTTTTATTGGACTCCCTGAGAAAACTTATGGGGAAATTGCACCCACAAATGCAAAAAGCTGCTAACGTCCTGGCAAAGTTTCATGCAACCCGGGCCCCCACCCTCTGAACATCCAACCCCTCCCTTTCATTGGGAGGCAGACAGAGGCAGGCATTAAGCAGAGGGAATGTGTGTAATCCCCAATTCAATAGGGATGGTTGCTGTTGATCTGGCGCTCAAGGTGACCCTGAGCGATGGGAAGGGTGGGAGAAGACTGTGTAATTCTCTATGCTGCATGCTTGGGGGGATGAATTAGCATAGCTGAGATGTTCTTATGTCTGTGCTGTGTGTGTGCCCATGTCTTGTGCATGGTGTTTACAATGCAATGTGTCTAGCACATGTAACTGCTGGTAACATGAACATGCATTTCTGGAGCTGCCAATGTGAAAAGGTTTTGCTAGCAGAAGAAAGAAAAGAGGACACTCCCATCAAAAAAAAAGTAACTGAAGGACTTAAGTTGCCTCTTCTCATTTCATGTCTTATAATTCATTCTGTTTGATCCAGCTCTCCAAAACAACCCGATCACTTCTTGTGTGCCAGATTTACTACACACCTCTCGCCATTAAAAGATCCTACCTCTTCAATGTCCATCTCGTCAGGGTTCATCAGGTTTTTAACTGTTCCAGTGGTCGACTTAAGTGGCACCACTACCACATAGAAGTTCCTGGAAACACATTAAAAGGTCAATATTGTACAGCAGTTTGAATTAAAACACTTCCCATGGGGTTAGGGTTAGGAAATTGAGGTGATAATTCAATACTTTCAAGGGTTCTAGCAATAGTTTTCTTGTCTCAGAAATCCTCAAAGCTGACCCCCCCATTTCAACACATCTCAAATACATGAAATTTCAGTCCATACTGCATCAGATCTCAAGACTTCGACTTAAATGCTCCACTCCTCAAAAGCATTTCAGACAAAGCTTGCAATATCTTTCAGAACGCTGTACTCACTTGACATCCTTGTAGTCGACTGGTGGGAAGGACATGGTGACAATGTTGTCCGTCTCACCATATCTGTCCTCCACCTTGGGTTTCTTAACCACGAGGAACGGCGCTGTCCTGGCCACCACACGGTGTCTTTGACTACCATCCATGCTTTCCTGGCAGGTCACCCTGAAGTCGTATGTATTGTTGTGCTTTAGGCCAGCGATGAACACCCTCAACTGCCTCGCATCCACATCCATCTTCTGACGGTTGTACTCAATCTGGAGTTCAAGAGACAGTGAAGAAGTTGAACTGAGAACTGGCAGGAGGGATAAAATGAATGTGCGGTTGTAGATCGATAGATTGGTGGTTGAGTAAGCACGGATGTTGGTACAGTAGGAATGGATATGCATTGATGATTACATAAGGAAAGAAATGGTTATGTTGTAAATGAGTGTGATTGTGAAATGCAAATAACAAATGCATAATAAACTGTACTGGTGTAAAACCAAGCAGTTTTCATTTTCAGAAAAAAAAACAATAACAAACCAAAACAAAAAACAGATGGAAATGAGTTCTATATTACAGAGTGGGATTTTCAGGATGTTATGAAATTAAAATGCCACTCATGCAGCAGCAGCAGGATTTCATCAAACACATGAACTCACCGTGCATTTGTATGGAGACCTGGTTTCGGAAAACTTCCATGCAAGGACCACTGTGGTCTTGGTGGCCCACTTGACAGTGAAATTCTTTGGGACATCTGTTGAGTTGACAAATGCGAAAAAACAAACAAACAAAAAAACAAAGTGTGTGTTTAGTGAATGGAACATGTAGAGAGACCAAGGAAAGAGAAACAAATGAAGAACCTTTAGATCAAAACATAACAAAACAGAACAAAAACACAGTTGTTTCCCTGGAACGTTCCTTCGGGTTGGAGAGTGAGTGTAACGGTGAGCTGTGATTGGCTGTGAGAGGGGCAACGCCATTGGTTAAGACACACAGCACGGAAGACTCATGGACAACAAACCCATGGAGCACAAGGGTGCGCCCACTGGCTAGCTATCGTGGGTAGTGCCAACCCGGCTCACCACTGTCTTTGAACTCATGACCACTTGAGGATTAACGACCGACCCATGTGGTCTCAATGCCAACTGTTCCTACACCTCTACTGAGTCTAGGTTGGCACTACCGACGTGCTGCCATGCAGGCATAGAGACAGACCCAAAACACAGCATGCCAACAGTCCTCAGCAGTGCATCTGGGGGATGCCATGCCACAAGCTGTCCCCTTAAGGGACAGAGGAAAGGGGGGAGGAGGAATTAGGAGAGGGAGGGAGTTAGGAAGGGAGGGGTATCTCAAAACAAATCCAAAACCAAAATTAAAATAAAATAAAAAAAAAATCTACTTTCTGTCATCTTGGAATAGTCCAAACATACTCTTGTGACTGGGTTTGACTGAGGTCCTACCTTGTTTGAAAACTGGGGATGTGAGATGACATTAGCTGCGTGAGTGTGCTTGGCAAAGGGCTGCAAGGACGACTGACAGGATTGTCTGATCAAACAGCACTTACCTTTGGATTCTATGCTGCATTCCTCTCTCTCAAAATGACTGACTATAACTTACTGACTTGCATTTTTACCTTAATCGGGTTAGTGAGGTGAGTATCCAACGGCAAACAATTTCAATATCAATTTTTTTTTTTCTGATTCTTGAGGAGAAGTGGAGGTAGTTGAAGGTGGGGGTGAGGCAGTTTTAATTTTGTGCTGTTGCCAATTTCCAACCCCCTGCCAACCTGGCTGGGAAAGAAACAGGCAAACCCTACCTGCTGGATCAAAGGCCATCGTCCGATACTGGTTAGGAGGGCTGTAGGGCCCTGGACCTACACTGGTGTGTGCACGAATTTTCACATCATACGCAGAGTTCGGTTTCAGACTGTTGAGCACGTAGCTGGACACACTGGGAGGCAAGCGGAGCTCCCGTGGTGCTCCTCCGGCACCGGCTTCTTTATAGGCCAAAGTGTACTCTGTGATTACCCCATTCCTCTCTGCCAGTACTGGTGGAGACCAGGACAGCTGCACTGAGCAGCACGTCACATTGGAGCCCTCATTAATTTGAGGGTATCCCCCTGGCGTATTCTCTGGGATATTGAGTTCCACAACAGCCTCTTCTCCGAAGCCCCCCCTGCTTTTGGCTGAGATTTTAAAGAGATAAGTGGCCCCACGGTGAATGTTGCCCACAGGGTACTGTTGTTCTAGGGGTGCAAACTCCAGTGTGGCCAAAGGAGGGACGTCTTTACGGCCAAACTGGAGCCGGTAGCCCTGCAGGTCCATGCCATTGATCAGGTCTGGAGGATCCCAGCGGACAACAGCTGATGACTCCGAGTCCTGAGCCACAGACAGATATGGGGGACCAGGCACTGTAAAAAAAAAAAAAAAAGATAAAACAAGTCTTAATTATGGTGCTTTCTAGTTATAAAAATGTACATATTATATATATACTGTATATAGTACATATTATATATATATTAAAAAAACACAATTTCAAAATTGTATTATGACTGAAACATGAATTAAAAATGGAAAAGAACTGTCATACCTGGCTAATTCTATAGCTTCAGTAAAATACTCTTCTTAGTGGCTGTGGTAAATATTAACAGATTTCAGATACCACCCTGAGAGTGAAACTTTTAATATCACCCATTCATCAGTTAACGTAATGAGCTGTGTCAGGTTATGTTGCACATTGATGTGGAAGTTCCTCTGAGCCTCTAAATTCTCGAGCGATCGCTGTACCCATTACCATTTCATGACAAATGTAAGATTGAGCCAAAATCTTTTTCTGTACAGCAAAGCATCACTAAAACTTTAAGCAGAGAACAGTGCCTCTTTCAGCTGTTAAGAGTCATCTCTTGTTGTAAAATGGATGATCTACACTTGGGGTCTAGACACCATTCTTTAGAGTGGCCCAGTTTTGCTGCTCTTATGGATGACACACGTCTCATCTTAACCCTCCTTTTAAGACCCCATCAGTGTGATAGAGGCAGCAGCAGTTATGGGAAACCTTCAGTTCTCGAGTTGCCGTCAAAGCTTTGTGAGCAATGAGTGTGGCTGATTCGCACTTGAGCCTTGTCCCTGCGTAAATAGATTCTATCTCGACTTGCTCATCTACGGTACAACCCCTTTCTCAGAAGTACAAGGCACCGGCAGGACAGATAACTGTTAAACACAAGTGAGGTTACAAGTGCAGACGTACACGCTGTACTCAAACACAAGTGTTCCTATTATTTTTTTGCAATATAAATCTGAATGAATAATATAAACTAGGCTATGGAACATTTTCAGTTTATTCGCTGTAATCAATTTAATTTCATGCCTCTACATGAAATTGTGAGACCACTTGCGAGAAGATTGGCTATCTCTGTGTATTTCTGGGGAAAAAAAAAAAAAAAAGCTTGCCAACTGGGTCGCTGTCAAATTGGTTGGTCCTGGCAGTGAGAGCTTTCTCAGCATAAATTAAAAACGCTGAATAAGCTCAATGCAAATCATCAACGGGTATACTGTGTAACATACATTTCATCGCTATCTTCAGCAGCTGCAATTATGGATACGTTTGTCCTCCTTTTCACTTTGTTATGCTACAAGAATTTCAACTACAGCATCTTTTCAAGCCTCTTATAACTTACCTCTCTTGTACAATCTGTTTGTGTGTATCTTGTATAACGGGCACGCAGTATGGATGAACAATAGTATGCATGTGTGTGTGATGGTATAGGCGCCAGTTTGCTCCCAGCTCCAGCTGCAACAGAGCTGCTTGGCTTGGTGCCCAGTATAGACTTAAAGTAATTTGGAGAAGCTAACATTAGTCTGTGGCAACAGCATTCCCTCTCAGTGGAATAGTATCATTGTCTATGAGTGTGTCTGTGTACATGTGCCTACATATACAGCAGCATATTTGTGTGCTGCCATGTGAGTCTGAATGTGCATGTAGTACACACATACGCATACACACACACAAAAAAAGCAATCCACTCTCTGCAGTCTCCTCCCTCTGCTCGTATTATTCATTTCCGTTTGCTAATGGTCTTCTTTCTGAAGACTGTTGCCAGAGGAAGACGGGGGGGGGGTGGGTGTGCGGGTGGGTCGGTGGTGGCTAGTCAGCTGAGCCTTTGCCGGTAATGGAAAGGTGGGGGTGCTAAGTATTGGGTGATGTTGGGTGAGACGAATGCTCCTAATACTCTTCAGCTATGTACTATAGCTCAGCTTGGTGTCATTTAAAAGCCCACTCTGCTGTCACGCTCACCGCTAATCAAGGAAATAGAATCAGAGATAATGGTCCTGTGATGACTCTTAGTGTGTGTTTGTGTGTGTAGTATACATTATGTGTGTGTGTGTGTGTGTGTTTCCCATTCAGAATTTCCGTTTCTAACCTCAACAAGCTACCAAGTGTCCATTATTCAAAGTTTGTAGCCCTGAAACTGCGGTATCATTTGCACACTGGGGAGAGGGATCATGGCTAGTGAGCCAGCAGATTGGTGTGGTAGGAAGGGGTGGAGGGGTGTGTGTGTGTGTGTGTGTGGGGGGGGGGGTGGTGTTGATGGCGGCAGAGTGGGGGGTTGTAATGGCATGTATGTGTCCGTGTGGTGCTACAGGGTGTTGAGAGAGAGCGAGGCAGAGGGCAGAGTGAGGGGGTGAGGAATGAGTGAATGAGGGATGATGAAGGTGACTGGGGACAAGGAGCAATCTGCTGCAGAGAGGGCCCAACAGGGATATGAGGAGGCCGAAATGTGTGTCTGTGCGCCTGTGTGTGTGCGTGTACATGAGCGATTCTGTGGTTCTTGGACACCTTGATTGTCCCTCTCCTTCTCTTCACAGTGTTCATCTCTCTCTGCCCTTACACTCTCCCTTATTCTTTCCCCATCTCTCCAATTCTGTCCTTGTGCCCCCACCCCCACACCCCCCACCCCCCACTTCTCTCTCTATGACCCATTTCAGGGTCGATCCTGGTTCAATCCCTCCTTGTGGGCCTCCCAGCATGCTTCCCATCAGGCCACAGTATTAACAGCACGCTGTTGATACACTCTCAGCCTGATTGAGGAAGGGGAGATCAAGTTACCCTCTCATTTCCTCCCTCTCTCGTGCATGCCACACATGTGTACACACAGCGTTGTATGCACACAAACAAACATATTACCTCTGTACTTGTCCACCAGGGACAAGGTGCAAATGTATGTGCAGTTTTAAATCATGTTCCCCACCTCGTCTTTACAATGGAAAGAATCTCCCACTGATTAACCTGCGGCTAGAGCCCATCTATGGAGATTTAACTTATCTGAGGACGTGTGGGGGGTAAGAGGTCGTTTTAACCTTCAAAGTCGCGATGAATACATCACTCTCACATTTTCATTTCCTTCTGCTTTTAATTTAGTCTGCTTACTGTAGGAGTGCATGTGTGTGTATGTGGCAGTGGTTCGTGGAGGGGAGTAATATGTAGGGTAGGAAATGTCACTGAGTCAAATTTTCACATGCCCCTTTTGAAGAGCAAGTGCTATTAAGAGAGAGAGAGCTATAGGGCCATTACATTGATGTCTTCTTGCTGGAACGATCAGGAAGTTGCTGAACATTGGGGCTGATGTTTCAAGCATAATTTATATCTGTCTGTCTATTGCAGATGTGTACAAAACAATACACAGTGCAATCTCTTAAATGTTAACTACCAAAACAGAGTACTGTCAACATGGGTCAGTTATTGAATGTACTGTGGTGTAAATTTCAACATAACTAAAAGACGTTATCATATTCATATGATTTCCCCGCATGATCTCAGGCCACTAAAATTATAGGAAGTTTAAAATGCAAAATACATTTATATGAGGATCTGCACACAGATAAGCTGTTCTCTCTTATTTTGCAGGTCTAAAGTAAGAACAGCCAACCCCACATGCCATTCATAGAATATTATGTCTTGAGTTCATTTATCAGTTAGTGTTTTGAAAACTTTCTGATAATACAGCACATAATATATTTTCCACGTGAACCAGGACAAGGCATGAAGATCAAAAGGATGGGCATCGATTGTTGATCTTTTCAGCCTGGTGAAAAACTTCTTAATGGACAGATGTGACGGCAGAATAAAAGTTTCAGACAAACATCTTAATCCTTTGTCAATAAAATGTCCTTAAGGCCTTCTCAAAAACTTTGTCTTTCATAAGCCACAGCGTGTACTCCTCAAACGAAGAGTTTGGAAAGTATGAATCATGAAAAGACACTTTTCAAACCTGACTTTCATTGCGCAAACAAAGACAGTTCGAGGCACAGAATAATGTTGTTTGTCTGTGACTCACAAATAAATGTGCAGTTATACCTGTTTTTTATATCCTGGAAAATCCTGAGATAGATTCTTTTGGATACTTTATGATGCACCAAACTACCAGACAGGCTTGCTGAAATGTTTGGGTTATGAAAAGACTTTGCCACTGATGTGAATTGAATTTTAAGTGGCACGAATACATGCTCTGTTTGTCACCATGCTCTGTATTGATGTCGCTTTTGAGGCCTTTATGTTTCCTCAACAGAACAAGACTATGACGTCACATGTATCTGGAGGCAATTGCTTCTCTTTAAGTGCATACTTGTCTGCAAAAAGAAAGAGCTGTTGCATAAGTTATGTGTGTTTGTGTGTGTTTTAAAAATGCATACATGCATTCATGCAGTTGAATATTTCATTTATTTGCATCACACTTTTTATGTGTGCCAGTGTATGAGTAACAAAAAGGACACTTAAAACATCAGTTTGTATGGTGAAAAGCATGATTGTCAAATCAAATATAATATACAGGATGTATCCCATGATATACTGTGTCAAAATTAGGATATGTATGTTTTCTGTATGTAATGATCGATAAATACAGTAGCTTGACAGTAGCTATATAGCAGCATAATCTAATACCTCTGTGAGAATGGGCATAAAACCTTTAGGTGCACCCATCAAATGCAATTTTAACATTATACGTTGAATTTTTTTATAAATTCAGCTAGCATAGTATAAAAGTGAATTCAATTCAGTGAGAAAAAAGGGAATTGTTGACTGGTACACCTCTGTATAATCTGATTACTCTGTCTAATTTGTCCCTGTTGTTTGTGTTCTTTTTATAGCTTCAAAATGCGTTAAAGCTGTCCAGAACAGTTAAGCTTTCTTTGGAGAAAAAAAAGAAGAGAGACATTATACAAAGGATTTGAGCTTCTTTCTAAAATATTAAACTAATTTTTAAACTCACTGACATTTCATGAAATCCCCGGAGAGCATAAAAAAACACTTTTGTTCACCGCTTGAAAAAGATCTCAGGAAATTCCTTGCTATTTGAGAAATCCCATAACCAGTGGGATCCCTGCTATTCACTAGGCCGTCCTGACAACCCTCAGACAACCACTTCACCTCTAAAAAAAAAAGAAAAGGCTGCCGAGGCTCGTCTTCTCCCCACCTCTCACCCCTTCCTCTTCTCTATTTATCTTGGCCCCCTGGCGCAAACCATTTCTTTACACTTCAATAATAAAAAAGGAGAGGCTTTCCGTCTGAGGGACAGGCTGAGTGCGCTAGACTGGCATATCAGTCAGCTGGCCCTGACAGGAGGATGGATAGTGACAGCACTCGCTCAAGCCCCTTTGGCAGTGTCACGCTCCATGACACCTGTAACACACACCTGTCAGGACCGGGGAAATTTGCCTTTGTTTGTGTGCGTGTGTTTGGCTGCGAGAAACGTGTTGTACATGTATTGTTTTATGATCTTTTATGACCATGTGCATGTACACTATTGCATGGGTACAATGCCACAGCATAAATCTCCATATACTGTATGCTTGTGGATACCGCCTGTGCTCATGAGTGAGAAGGTGTCTATGCAAGTGTGTGTGTGTATAAATATGCATGCAGTTGTGTACATCCTGGCTCTCTGAAGCCTCTTAAAGCCGACTGGCACAGATGCTCCCACAAAAGGATGCTTCTATATTGGCTTTACGCCTTAAATTCTCCAAAAGATGGCTTTCACACTCTGAGGCAGCCAGCCTCACAGGTTTAGATCATGTTTATGGTAGCTCAACTGGCAGCTTCCAAACAAGCTCAAGTGGTCCAGTTTAACTGGTGGTGGCAACAAAGGAGAAAAAATCTGGAGGTAAGACTTAGTAATGTGCAGGCATTAGTCTCCAAAATGTTATCCAGCTCAAACCAAAGACTCTACATGGGTTTTCGAGCTGTCATAATCGGACTGAAAAATCTCAAACTATTTCACACCATCGTGATCTCTATAAATATTTAGATAGATTTCTGAACATGAATGAAATGATAAATACTACCCCGACAGAAGCAAACACCATCCCTGAGAAACTAAACTGTTCTTACAGATCAGATTCGTCCATTTGGAAAAAGTGTCTTGAATAGCAGCTGGAAATTATGTGTCATGTTAACTCCACAACACGTACTTCTGAAGCAGAGGGCTAAGTATCAGATATACTTGTAGTAAGGACACCATGTTCTTGAACGCCTTGCTTTTCCAAGCCGCATTGAAATACATCGTAATAAATCTGTTTATCAGGAATGGTAGCCACGCAGTAACAGCTGTACGGGAATGAAGAGGAACCACCCCACCCCCAAGCAAGGTACCTTTCAGCCACGGGCTGAAGAAATTATATGCTGCCTTCATTACTGCATGAACTAAGGCTGTGTAAACCAAACAAACAAATAATAGATTTGTCCTTGGCTTGTACTGACCTGCCCCTTTGGTCACCACCAGTTTGGGTTTGCTGCGGGCCCCATCCCCTTTGGTGGTGTACGCTGCCACCGTGATGGAGTAAGTGGTGTCTGGCTTCAGTCCTCCGATGACCATTTCCTATGAGAGACGGGGTAGACACAGGAAACAGGAAAATGTCAAAATGTGTCCTGAATTGATGATGATTTGGCCAGAGTTCATGCTGTTCAAACTGCTTTACACAGAATGTTAATCTGAGTGAAGTGTCTCCTGGTCGTCTTTATTAATTTTCACGAGGCATGCATTAAATGTAACGATTCCCCCAGTGTAATAGGAGACCATTCCATTAGGAAATCCTTAGAGTTGCCTTGGTGCTAGGTGGAGGAGAGACATTATATACTGTATGTAAATGGGAAGTGCCCCTGCATCCCCTTACTCCTTCAGCAATATTCCAATCAACAACTTAACTATGTGATGAATGCATGCTGAAAACATCCTGGCCATTCGCTGTCAGTTTTTTACCTCAGCCATTAAGTTTCCTTGAGTCCTCTTTAAAGAAAGGCTTCCGATCAATTCTAATGAATCTTTCAAAGGAGCAGGTTTGAACGAATGCAGAATTAGGTTTTTAACAGGCTGGTTGGCTGGAGTGATGGGAGAGGTCAATAAAGGTAAATGAGCTATAAGTACTGTCTCTCACTTGACATGGTATTCACGTAATGCAGAGGGGCCGGGGTATCAAATCTGGGTTCAAAATAAGGGTATACACTTTGTTGCAAAAAAGAAAAATGTGCAGATGTGGGGAAGACTTCACAGCAGATTTCAAGGATTATACATGGACGTTATTTAAACTACTGTCTCTGTATTTTCAATAAAAAAGATGCAAAAAAAGGACGTGAACTTACAGCATGACAGTAATTCTAAGGCACCACACAGACAATTAAATAATAGAAATTACAGAAAAGGGAAAAAAAAAGCACGCGCACACAAACACCACCAGAGCACAAGACAAAATGTACTGCATCAACACAAAACAAGACACTAGTAGCATTAGCATTCCAGGCACAGTGGGCAGTGGATATTGCATCAGCCACCATTTTGTAAAAGCCAGACGGCAATAGAAGTTTGTCCTTTTTCCCTCAGTGGCGTACAGAGATAGCGTAGAGGTTGGCTGGCCAGACAGCTGAGGTGAAACCTCTGAGCCACTTCGCAATCCAAACTTATTGAATAAAGATTGGAGGGTCTGTGTAAATTGTGAATCCAACCAGGTTGATGCAATACCCGCTGTTTATTCCCTTTCAGCTACACAAAGCACTCAGGCGAAACTTCGTACTCACATATTCAGCTGTATCGTCCATTTCCCACTAACCCCCCCCCACCGCCAAAGAGGAGAGTGCAGGAGAGAAAGCATTTTTGAAGAAGAAGAAGAAGAAGAAGAAAGAGAGAGAAAAGAAAAAGGGAAGAAATAGGATTGTGAGAGACGGGGGCATTAGAGGTTTGGGAGCAGAGGGTTGGTATCAGAAATAGGTCACTGGTTTTGTGCGGTCAGGAGAAAGAGAAGCTGTTTGAAGCTTATGTTATGAGGAGCAGCTGAAACAAGGCTGAGAGCTCTACTGGGCTGCCTGTGAGGCCTGGAGATGTTTAACCATGTTGCTGTGCAGCGGCTGATAGACTACTGTACCTCAGAGTTAAATCACTGACAGCTCCAACTAGTAGTGACATTAAACTGTAGCTTTTAAGGGTTTAAAGATGAGGTTTTGTTAGTATATTTTATATATATTTAAATAGACTAACAACAAATCTGCAACAATAAAAGATAATCATTCTTGGCTGTCTGTTGCTGCTGGATGATTTGGATCTCATAATTTCAGTAATTCAAGATAATTTGGACTCTTGCATTGGTGGGACAGCTAAATGCTAAAAACGTAAACATGATGCTGGTGGCATTTGGTTTCTTCAGTCATGTGCAAAGAAATAGACTTTGATTCATTCATTCCCCAAAAAGGCAGCATTGCATACAACTATTCTTTTCTGTCTTGTTTACCCTATTGCTTCAAGGCTATAATTTCCATTTGGATGATTGCCACAGTCCAAGACAGTGGCACTTTGGCAGAAGAAACTCCGTTTTGACGGTTTTGTAAGTTTTGTAAGAAAGAGGGAAAAAAAAAACGAAAAGAAAGGGGAAAAAAAGCTATTACAAAAGGCTCCATTACAATTCTATCTGTCAGAGGAGGCTGGTTTTTGGTGAAATGTTTTCATGCCAATTTTACTTTCCTGCCCCTGGCAAAGAATACTATAATCAGCATTTTCTTTGAGCCTTTGCATTTGATACAAACACACAATCAGGCATTTCATGGCACATGTTGCCATAAAGCAGGGGTCTAGACATTCCTAATAAAAGCCATGGAGGCAGAAGAGGGAGGACAAGATGAGTGAAGCTTTGATTACAGCTCTTGTTGTGGGCTGAGGGGAGGGGGGGGGGGGATATTACAGCGATATGAAATGAAATCCAAGAGGCAAGAGCAACCTATCGCTCTGGCATACTCTAGCAATATTTGCACAGCCACAACAGGTGAGGATGAAGTACACAATTTGAAAGTTGGCCGGAGCTTCTTTGATGTGCCCGCTGAGATTTTAATCATTAAATCGGCGTAGCGGTGTTGATGTATGCTGCTTAACCAGTCTTTGTATCATGAATGAAAAAGAGATTCAAAGGCAGACAAGGGCCTGTGTGCAATTTCGTGTGAGCGAGCTCTGGGGAGACATTTGCATCGCTCTAACTGATGTTGACTGGGGAAGCTGTGAGATGGTCATACCTGGGCATCAGCCAGCATGACGTCCTTGATGAGGGGCAGGCCCCTAGACTCTCCATTTTCCACACGCACATAGTGAACCTGGTAGCCACGGATCTGACCGTGCTGCTTGCCTGGTGTCATGGAGCGCCACATCACCTTAAGCGCTGTGGAGTTGAGGACCTCGACCTCCACCCGCCTTGGAGGAGCCCCGGGAACTGTGGGTAATAAGACAACAAGTCAAATAAGAATCATTTTGTCATGTATGCAGGAAAAAGAATAGTGACTCTGATCTTCTATTTTCAGACATTAGTAAGGATGTCCCTGTTTTGACAATGGCTATAAACATGCAGTACTTTGTCATGGTGCAATTGCTGCAAATCTTTCACAATATTTATAGGAGCAATGCAGGGTGGCAGATGCACATAAAACTGTGTCATAGCATTAATAACACCCTATAACGCACACATTATCCAAGATAAGATACTGACATCTGGCAAGAATATTAGACAAAGACAGACAAAAAATAAATGCAAACACACTCCTGTGTCAGTATATCCACTCACACCACCACCACTTTCTCCTGTCTGCTCCACTTTTGCAATATATATCTGCAGTGTCTGTCTGCCATCAATAGGAAGCCCTCCCTCTCAGTCATAATGACAGGCCTTTATGGGAGGCACTGCTTCCAGGCCTTTCGTGCGCCACGGACTTGCTTTTTTCTGAGAAGGATGTGCCATTAATAAAACTCCTCCACTCAAACTACCTCCATTTTGCTCCTCCACAAACACTTAAAGTCCTGCTTTTCCTCCCTAAATCACAACCCTATCCCCCTCCCCTCCCATCTTCCCCGGGATCATTCACCAATCTTGTTTATTGCCAAAATCTTTCCTACCTTTTAGCCCCGGCTCTTTTTCTCTGCCTGGCACTTCTCGGTCACACGTTATTATCGTAATGACACCAGAAAATTTGTTACAGCACTTCTCAGTGTGCTGTGGCTTTCACCCCTGCAATCCCTGATACTTGTGTGTTTTAAAACAGGCACAGGGTGAATTTGAGCTCACTTCTGCTGTTGCTGCTCATTGTACATCAGCGTCACAGAGATGTTAAGAATGCTGTGGTAATGGATGTGAAATGGATCCTGGAGAACAGAAGCCAGTGTCAGCCATCCATCAATGATTCTGATGAGCCGTGACATGCTCACATCTTTATTTGTCAGCTTATGTATTTTATTGTTCAACTGCTTTGCTCATTTGTTATCTACTTCCTGCTATCCCAACTCAGCTGTGTAATGTTTACTTTTAGATATGAGATGTGATTTTTTTTTTTGCAAGCATCTTGGCTCTTCTGTCTTTTTCAATTTTATCTGTGCCAACCCGGTACACAGTTGTCACACACGCACACACACACACACACACACTGAGGAGTGACCAGTAGTGCACAGAAGCAAAAATCTGTTTGTGAGTACAGTATTATACTGTTTTCCGGGGAATGTCAACAGAGCCTATTTTCTCTTTTTCAACAGCACCTTGGTTAACACTCACACAGTGACACCCATTACCAGGCTCTGTGTTTCAGTGGAGTAGGTCAGGTCTGAGTACCACGCTCCAAAGCACCACAACAGTAGTTAAGTGAGGACTGCAAGGGTGTTATTAATTCTTTTTCTTTCTTTTTTCCCCCATCAGCCATACTTTCCAGCCAGGGGATCTGTGCTGCAACCTTAGTGGACTCACACCTGCTTCTTTAATGTCCAGCCTGCTGTTTCCATCATAAAAACATTGACATGCCTTCGCAGTGTAAAGCACTCACGGATGCTTATGGCTCTCAGCTGAGCAACGAGATACTGCTAAAAGCCTATAGATAGAGAGGCAGGATATGGGATGTGGTAGTTATTATGAATTGCATTTTGGTTAGTTATGTTTTATTGCCATCATAGTTGATTTCCCAAGTGTGTTGTACATTTTAAGTCTTTTACTTTCATATGGTTTGGACAGGTGTATGTGGTCTGGTTACTTAGAGATATTGAGGTTGTTATGCTCCTGAAACCATACAACTGAAAAAGATTAGAGATTCTTGTACCGTCTTCGTCTGTCCGGCAGATCAGGGGCTCGCTCTCAGGGCCTGGCCCAATCGTGGTGAAGGCAGACACAGTGATGTGGTACTGGGTCCACTTCTCCAAGCGCTGCAGCAGCACCTGCTCTTCCGTGGCAGGCACCGTGGCCTCCTCCGTGGGCTCCCCGTTGTCACTGCCGCCTTCTGACGGGCCCACCACCTGGTAGTGCACCCTATACCCTGCCAGGACACCGTTCTGACTCGTCAAAGGCGGGGGGCGCCAACTTACCAGCAGGGTGGTGGAGCTGGTGGTGCTGCACTTAATGTCTTGAGGGGGGGCTGAGGGCTCTGGTGAGGTGGAAAGGACAGGAAGGGTGGGAGTCGAGGACGAAGAGGTTGGGGGGAGGAGGAAGGGAGGGTTGAAAAACAAAAAAATAAAAAGATGGGAGAGATAAAGAAAATGATAAAATAAAACTCAAATAAAAGCTAGAATAATTCAAACCAAAAAAATCGCAAAGCAAAGACGGAGGCAAAATATGTTTAAAAATTAAAAAAAAAATCATCAAGCAAATGTCAACAAAAGAGGCATAAATGGACAATGGCACAAGCTTGTGTAATAATGAACCAAGATGGCTTCCCTTGTTAAATATAGAGGGACACACAGGCACATTTGGTTGTGGCTCTGTGTTTTTTGTATGAGGAATCAAAAGCGTCATAGTGTTACATATTATTACCCCTGCAGCATTTCTTTCTTACTGTTTCACTGATAATTTATTGTATATATGAGATAAGTACTTCATTCTTCTGCAATAATCTTATAATCTCCATCCTTACATTCAACAGAAGCTGTTTGCCATGTTATGTATTACCAAGTAGGCTGTAGGGGTTCTGACACTGTCTTGCTCACATCACCCCTGGGAAAGCATTTAGTTTATATTCTAAACCAGAGTCACTTCATTTATCCACAATCACTAATTTGAAGATGCACTGCCACATAATCAGGGATGAATTTATTCACTGTGTATTTTAATTTCAGACACGAGACTGAGGTTTTAGTCCTTTACCAATCTGAATTTGCAACTGCACATGACAGTCATGAGCACTAAACCCCTAATTTCCCTATGCAGGGTGTCCGCAATTACGACCATTAAGACACTGGGCTGTCTATGTGAGGATTAATAACATGTTGTCATAGCTACAAAACTGGCATATAAATGAGACAAATATATTTAAGATGTGTTGTTAATGTGCATTGTTTGTCTCTTTCTTTGTCTTGGTAATGGCCTCCATCTTACCCTGAATGAGCACAATTAAATAATCCATTGAAAAACAATAGTAATTTTGTACCAGAAATTTCAGCTATATTAGCAGCAGCTAAAAACAAAACAAACAATTTCCCTAAACATAATCTTACAGGGAGATAGTATAATCTCTCTCTTTTAATTTGTAACAGTATAAATACTTTCTAACATGGCGGCTGTTCCAAAACATATTCAAGCCCACACATCTGTGAACTTTCTAAGTCAAACTCAATGCCTTTTGCTTAATCTGTGCCAAGCTCCTCTGCAGCATGTGCTTGTCCAGAGACAGTGCTGTGCAAGGAGTGATAAAACATTCTCACCAAGAGTTTGGTATTACACTCCATGTACAAAGGCATATGTATGAAAATATTTCTATCCTAGTCAGGTTTGTTCTATCTACTGCAATGGTTCTTCATGGGAATCCATCTTGGTTGTTACAAAACCCAGTTCATTATTACATTTTTGTCTGTTATGTAAGGGCAAAAGAATTGCACAGTAAACAAAAACAACATGAAATACCATCCGGGAGGGGGGGAGCATCCCACACGCGGCAACTTAGGAAAATAACTAAAATGAAACCGATGGAAACAGGCAGCATGTTCTCATTCCAAAACAAAGGCTGAAGAAATAAATTATGAACTGAAGGAGGGTACTGGGAAATGAATTTCTCTGTAACCCAGGTGACTCGAAAGAAAGAACCACAACAACAGTTAAGGTTCAAAATGACAACTCATGAGAAAATGTGAAAAAACACGGTACTCATAAACAGAAAATAAGAACATTTAACCTCTTAAAAAAACAAAACGAAAAAACAAACACAACGACAACAAAAAAAAGGAACCAACCAAACAAAAAGAAATCACAAGCATTGTCTGCATCATACGTACCTGACTCCCACATATACTCAATTTTATAGACTTTCTTACCACCAGCACCTGACTACAGAGTATACTTCCTCTATAGTCAGTGAGCTGCAACACTTTCCTTCCCAGAAAGCATGTCTTAAATTTTGAGATCTATTCACATTTTTAATCAGTTTCATTTGAATTCATTGACAGATCGTTTTGGACCCATTTAGGAGGTTACTGGGAGGGAGAGAGTTGGCTCTGTGCTGTAGCCAGGGCTGTTTAATACTCATGTATCTTTGGGCCGGAGGGTCCACAAGACTGTGAGAGGGGAAGCCATTCACTTGGCCACGTACACAAAAATTGCTCCTTCTTAATAATTTGTTCATATGAATCCCATTTCATAGCCCTGTGCCTATGTCTCGTCCAAAAGCTTACTTGCCATTTTGAGAATACCAAGCCACGAGAACAGAGGAAGCAAGACGGAAAGCTTGTATAGCCGAACTTATAAAAGTTTAATGACAGTGTTCTGACTGCAGTGTCACTTTGGGTAGAACATCTTTAAAGAAAAAATAAAATACAATAACAGGAGTTTTGACTGTCGGAGAGGCCTCCTACCGGTGAGGACCGAATGTTCCAGCACACAACAAATAGGACAGGACCACAGCCACAGTTCCCAAACCCTTCTCTGTGTCCAATGGGCTTATTTACTTATGGTCTTACTGGATTTTGAGCCTTTCAGCTTCTTTCCTCCGCTCATATTGTATTTGCAAACTCTCCACGTCAAGAATGATCGCTCAGTTCTCAATCTTTGTGGTGCGGAAAAGGGCTGTGAATCTGACAGCGGCCAGGCTATCGCAGCGCACAGGCACCCTCATGCCTGATAACGGTTTAAGACCAGCTGGGGCACAGCTTTAATAAAGTGCATATCCCATGAAGGCAAGTGGTAGGATTATGGATACTAGAACTATACAACCACAAAAGAAGAAATTCAGCTAATGCTTCACTTGAGATTCTTTTGAAGCTTCCCTGAAAGAGTTTCATAAATGCTATTTGACAAATAATTAGTCATGTCTGCATTCATATCCTTCTCTTTGACTTTTAAGTCTGTTGTGATATGACTGGGAGCTCTGGGTACAAAGTCTGCAATGTCAAGTACTGGTGGCATACCTAATTATTATGACTACCCTCAGATTAAAAGTGCTTTTAGCGCGACATCTTCAGTGGATATAAATTACACACATTAACGCTCACAGTTCAGCTACGCAGGCCATTACTCAATGCCTGTTGTCAACCCTAAAAAAATGACACAGATTGCCAGTGCTTTGCTATCAGAGTATAAGCACATGTCTGCATTTGAATTGTATTTTCACCAGAGGCCTCGAACGACACGATGTTCGTATTTGTGGATCATTATGGAATTAATCCTCCCCCGATGCCAAATGGCCATGCTGCGGCTCACACAAATATTTCAATATATCTAAAAACCCTCCTGCAATTACAGTAAGTGTGTGTGTGTGTGTGGGGTGGGGGGGTGTGGGTGTCGGTGGGGGTGGGGGGGATCGGGCGCTAAACTGCTTGTTTGGCTAAATACAGAGGATTTAGAATCTGCCACTTTCATTTGAGAGATAGCACTTGACTGGCTACTGGCAGGTTCTAGGTATAATCTAAATGTGTAACAAAGCCTGACAATCCAGGGGCCAGGCTCATAGCTCAGTGCAGAGCATGAAATTAATTCTGACGCTATGAAATGGGATTCTTATCTGCCATTCTGGGGCCCTGCTGTCCCCTAACACCAACTCCCATGGTCCATCTTAGGTCCTGTTACCATATCTTCTGACTGGTAACAGGACCACTACAGGAATGCTGGGAAACCCTCCCGGCTCTCGGGTTGTGGACCCACTCCGGCCACGTCTGAACGATCTCACAAAAACTGGTTTTCTCAACCTGAACTGACTGTGACAGCATACCCAAGAGGCCTTGCTTCTGAATGAGGGCCACTCTTGCCAGTAGTATTTAGTTCAGCCTGCTGTGATGTTGACCAAGAGAACCAATGAAGTAATTGCAGAGCTCTTTGATAACTTATTTAGTGTCAGTTATGCCGGAGCAAGTCAGGACTGAAATTGAGGATAGATTTTTTTTTAGCTGCTTCTCAAACATTCGTGACAGAGTGGTCCCCATGACAATAGCCCCTGGTAATGCTGCTTGGACTGAGCACAAACTTTAACAATTTGCGAACATTTTGTACCACAAGTAATGGACAACAAAGCAAACAGGGAAATCATGTTGTCTGTCTTTCTTTTCACTTTGTGGCAAAAGGTTTCAGTCTGCCAGACACTGCAGAGGACTCAGAACCACGCTGAAATGGTTTTGCAGGAGGAGTAGTAGTAGAAAATGGCAGTTACAATGCCCAAAGCTGAGCTTGTGCATGAAGCAATATTAAAATTGTATGCAGTCATTGCTCTGTAATTTGTTTGGGAGAGAAGCGTCCAACTGGCATGACAAAATCTATTCATTTTTTCTTTTTTCTTTTTACTGCAGTGTATCTGTGTCTGTGCAGCTACTTCAATTAAGCAACTAAATCAGGCTTCCTCTCTCTAGTGTGGTGTAGGATATGATACCGTTTTATTGGATATGTGTGGGGAATTTCTGTGTATACCACATCCATCATTATAATACTACGGCATCTCAAAATTATGTCGGTTTACTGCCCTTAAAACTGAGACTTTTGTGTTTCTGTGCAGGTTATTGTGTAGAAAATGTAGTATTTGTTAATACATTATGGTCTGCTTGTGTTTTCCCAAAAGACTTACAGAACAACTGTTTATGGTACATTGAGCAGTGAAGGCACTTAATATAAGCTATATATACAGTACATACCTCACAGGGCTTTTTACTGACTTGGATGCATAGAAATGCTTCTATTCCTGACCTGCATGAACAGCCAAACTGCAGACATGTCACTTTAATATTAAAGCGTGTCATGTATAAAGACTGCTTATTCTATGCGTCAAATTCTCTGTTGGTATTTCAAAGAAAAACACTGCATAAAGCGGTTAATTGGATAAAAATGTGGATGTCCCTGACAGGTCTTGTAGAAAGGTTATGGCAGACTGAATCCCTATACCACACAATCACTTACCTCAGAGCATCCAAAACATCAAGTTAGTTATTGTGTTGTGTTGTGGGAAGTAGTTTGTTGTGACTGACTTAGTCTGTGATTTTTCTGACCTCAGCAAAGAGAAACTGATGGATATGACTCACATCTGCTTGAGCTGGGACTCTTGATAAAGGTGTTTAAAAAAACTGTGGCTGAGAAAGTCCACGATCAATGAGCCATTATGGCAAAACCATAGAAATAGAATGGATAGAAAAGGTAAACATGGTTGTTAACCTTAAAATGACAGGCACAGTAGATTTGATAATACTGTCATGGAAACTAGCACTTAGGTGGAACACAATATTGACAATGTTCATTGCTGCTCCGAACATAAATTGATACTCATTTCCAGGGCAGTAGTATCAAATGTCTATGGTGGGCAAGAAGATACCATTATGAGGCAGCAGTTATCCTTTCTGTCCACTGTAATTGTATGGATGAGGCAGTTCAAAGGAAGAGTCCCTCGTCTCAAGTAGAGATATGAGTTCAGCTATCAGTTCAGCTTTCTCCCCTCTGTTTGCTCAATGGGGGAATGATGTCAATGCAGTCTGCACGTGTTGCTCTGCCTGCTGCGCTGTAGTTGCTTATGGCTGTGGTGGGCTTAGGTTCATGAAAGAGCCCAACAGAAAGAATAAAGTAGCAGCAAGCTGCTATCTGAAGTGATGTCAAACCAATATTCCTTCAGACAACCCAGAAAGTAAAAGAAACTAATAAAAATAAATAAATAAAATCTGACTCAATTTTTTTTTCAAAAGAAGAAGAGGACACAAAGTGAGCAAGGTGATATCAAGCCATTCCAAGGAGAGCTTTTGTTCCATTGCACAGGGAAACAAGTGGCAAAGAGAAACAGAGCTGGAACAGGGTGATGAGAGAGGAAAAGGAGGAGTGGATCCCATCCAATCAGCTTGCGGTTTTACCGGTCAAGAACAAATGCAAAAACAGAGGTAAGGAGACCACAAACACACATCGACAGGTGAGGATGTGCACAGACATTTGAGAGACGCCAAGACAGAAATGGGGCTGAATGAACATAAAGTATTTTTCATGCCTGGACTGATCAAAGATCAACAGTGCAGTGACAGGTTCTCAACAGCACCCCCAGTGGGCAGGAGTGTGTGTTGCATGCAACTGGCGCTCTCCTCAGTGACTCTGCACTGTCTGTGTAGGTCTGCTGCCCAGCAGTAACAAAAAGAACGGTGAAGTGGTTGTTCCAAAGCCCCCACAGCCCAGATGTGGGGGGTACAGCCAACAAGTTGCACTGGTAGAAACAGAAAATGTGTTAAAAGAGGTCTACTCCCATCGCCATGGCTCTCCTATGTCCCAGTCAAAGAATTCAATCTGGTTTAAGCCTCACAAAAATCTGACAAAGCGCAGACCCAGTCCATTAAAAATAAAGGCAGACATTCTGATGATGAATGTAAACATGTATCTTTGTCTCAAATTTTCTATGTTCTGTATCATCAGGATCCACAATGACTCACTCAGATCCACCAGTAATCCCATAAATCCAGCTAAATTTCCCAGGTTCTTTACCATTAATGTATTAAACATCAATACACAACACCATTGTTAATCTTTGTGTGCTGTGTAAACCCAGAAGACGTGAATTTCATACCCTGTCATCCCAACAGTCCTTCAGCTATTGGATATTTGATTGGATAAGCTGTGTGTATTTTCTTTTCTCTACAGCTTGCTCTTCTGTGTGCTATGATATCACTCCTGTTATTTTTAGCAGGCTGGTTTAAATAATTCAGTTGTGTTCCTGCCATCTGTAAAATAAAATAATCAGTGCAGAACTGATATACTGGAATAAATTCCTGGGGTGGGCATGCGAACACTGTTGGTGAGTGCTGATAGGGTTTTTTTTTTCTTTGATGACTAAACTCAAAGCCAACCTCCCCCCATCCTGAGTTTGAATACAGTTCATATGAGAGCCTTGGTGGTGGGAGAACTGACATTTTTTGTGTCTGTGTCACGTGGAAGAAAGTGCACTTGCTGTTGACAAAGGAAAAGTAAATATGAACAAAAGTGAAAGGGAAATAAATAATCTGCCAAAATTGTCAGTCCACAAAGACCTGATTTGTTTGACAGTGCTGGGTACACTTATACATATTTGACACCAGGGCCAAGTTAGAAATATGAAATAATATGAAAAGGTTGTAAATGCTAGCCCTTTGTGCCTTAATTTCAACCTCAACTGTCACGGTGTAAATACCACTTTACCTAAAAATAAAACACCACAGTTGCATTGTTAAATTAAGATTTAACAAAGATCGAATGCAAAAGTATTAAATCATGTGCTCAGGCAAGAATTAAACAACACATCATTTCAGTTAAGTCTGTTGCGTAGTTCATCTTTTCTGAATCAGCTTTGAACCATGATTCTTCCTGACAGAAACACAGGCACAGTTCAAAGGTGATAATGCAGCAGCAGAGAAAAGAAGGTTTAAAGGCTCCAGTCAGAAGGGAAAAAATACACATCCAAGAATTCATGTTAGTGAAGGTCCACAATGGCATAAAATCCCTTAAAGGCTTTCCTGGGGAAAATTACTTGGTTAGCATAGCCACAATGAAAACACACAAGAGAGCACTGAATAAAGGGTTACATACTAGCTTGCAAGGTCTTCTGCGATATGTCATTTGTGAAGGCGCCGATGCCTTTGATTGAAATGGCTGCCAGGGAGAAGTGGTACTCTGTGTTTGGGCGGAGCCCTTCCACAACATATGAGGATGTGGGTCCAAATGTTTTCTTCATCTGTTGACAGAAAAAAAGTTGTTAACCAGTCTGGTTGAAAACCAGTGTTGAATCATTAAGAAAATGATCTACACCGCTCGGTGCAAAAGGCGCTGAAATTTAAATTGACATGAAAACTCTTACCTGGGTGCCAAAACTTCCTTCTGAGTAGCGAAGTTCATACTTTATAATTCCTTCTTTTTCATAGGCAGGTTCCCAGGTCAGTTCAATGCTTGTGTCAGACACAGCACCAACCTGGAATTTGGATGGTTGACCTGGAACTGAAGGACACAGCAGAGGACATTGTTGCAGGATATGAAACAGAGAATTACTAAAGTTTTGGAAACTAATATTATACACAAGGGAGTGTTACAGTCCAATTACCAAAGGGAGACCATTTTTAAGAATGGGTCAATTAACAAAAATCTGATTAAGTGATAAGAACAAAATAAATCTATTTGCTTCACACTAACATGAGATGATTCAATGACATAAAATATCAAAGGATTTACTGCACTGAAGCACAAAAGGTTTGTGACAAAGCAGGCTACAGTTGTGTTTTATCGTCATTGCAGCTGGATGTGCTGCCTTTCACTGGCCTGGATAGACAGGTTTTGATCAGCTCTGAATCTGATCCTGGAAAGTTCTGAGATGTTGGATTTTCTTTATTTTTCTTTTTTCAGTCTGCCACGAACAGACCTTTGTCATTGTTTGCAGAGTCTGCAGATGTGCGGGAGACCCTTGCACAGCGGGGGTGAAAACTTGTCACTTTGGCAGCAGACACGTTCTGTTTAAAGTCTCAGAAATTGTGCTGCTGATGCACAAAACAGCTGAAGGTGTTCTTCAATAACTGAGAAAGTGTTCTCCTTACAAAGAAGGCTGGGTACCAGATGTAACACTCTCTGCTTTTCTGTATTATTTCAAATTTACCTAACAACTTGGTTTGGATAATATTTGAACACAACACCTGCGCCTGTTGTATGACAAAGCAGATATGAAGTTTAAACACCAGTTGCCAAGTTGACAAAAACTGTCTTCACATGCTTACCTCCTTGCAGTACTTTGACATGGATGGGCTCTGAGAAGGGTCCGTCTCCTACAGAGGTGAATGCTAGGACTTTGATTGTATATGTCTCTTGGGGAACCAGGCTTTGGATGGTTGTGATGATGCTATCCTGGACATTATGAATCTGCCACAGGCTCATGGGCTGGGAGTCGTCCATAGTATAATAAACGCGGTACCCCTTGATCTGCCCATTGGGCTCCTCAGGCTCTTCCCAGCGCACCATCATGGTGTTTTGGGAAATAATCTGGGCCTGAATATTTCTGGGTGGACTGGCAGGGGCTTGTTCACCAGTCCGGGTTTCTACTGGCTCACTGGGAGGACCCTGGCCAATTGTGTTGACGGCTGAGACACGGATTTCGTACTCTGTGTTGGGGTAGAGGCCACCAATGCTGTAACGTGTGGTGGTGATGTCATCCACTGTCTCATACTTGCTGTCTGGGGACTTGGCCTTGTACTGGATGATATAATAAGTCACTGGCTCTGGGTTGCCTGAGTCCCAGGTGATGGTCACACTGGTGGCAGTGGTTTCGGTTACCACAGGGGTACCTGGAGGCTTGGGGAGAGCTGTTAAGGTGAAAAAGGAGGAAGCAAACATGAGGAAATTATTCATCAAAACACTGATGGACTGAAGAACTTCGCAAAAATGGAAAATTCTTCACAACAGCCTAAGATCATTTCAGCAATAAACATCATATTTGTAGTTTTCTGTTGAAACTGAGGTAATGTTAGGAGTACTCCGCTTCACATGCACATTTTTTTTCTTACATTTGACAGTGATTTGCGCCACAGATTCAATGATGCCCAGGCTGCTCATGGCCACGCAGGTGTAGTTGGCTGACTCACGCACGCTGCTCAGTTCGAGAACGTTCCTGCCCACCGGCATCTCATCCTCTGGAGTCAAGTCCTCTGAGTTCAGCATCCACTTCACGTAAGGCATGGGCGATCCCACTGCCACGCACGTAATGTTCACACTGCCACCGGGCATAATTTCCTGACTCGCTGGTGGAATGGAGAAGCGAGGGGGCACCCGCCGGACTGGGAGAAGGCATGAGGAAGGGGAGAGGATGACAAAAGAGGGCAAGGGAGTCAAAAAAAAGAGAAGAAAGAGAGGTAACAAGAGAGGCCGATGAAAATGGACCCTTCTCAAGAATAATACTTAACACAAAAGGTTCAACATGGTAAATGTGAACTTAAACACAAAATAAAAGAGTAGACTTTTCAAAACATAAAAAATATACAAATAATGAGAAGGAACTAAACTAACAGAACTGCTTCAACAACAATATAGATTAACAATAAAGCAACGATTCATAGCAACAAGGTTCCATTGACCAATATTTGACCCATCACAGCACAATTAAAGACACAAAAATCTATTACGAGTTTCTCATCTTTGGAACTGAACTGCTGACATATATGTACAACTATGACATGACCTAATCACCAACTACAAAGGTGTATAGTAAAGGCTATGTGATAATGCTATCACATAGGGTCAAAGTGGCAACCTGGAACTTCCTGTCCTCTCTGGCACACATGCCAAACAGGAAGTAGGCCATTGCAGGCTTCTCCCACGGCACAGGAAGTGTAGGGTTACAGGGCAATTGACCATCTCTGCAAGGTCCTTAAACGCATTCTAGCACAAGTTTGCACTTGACACCTGTCTCTACTACCTAGATACCTTAAAGATGAGAAACTTTAATCAGATTTTTGTGGTTTAGGGTAGATCCACTGGACAAAGCCTTATTAAGATCTGACACGGTTCCATTGATAGATGCAGCTATCAGTTTCACAGACAGCATGCATAAATAGACCGAGGTAAATTAAGGAGTAAATGATAACAAAATCAGATATAAAAATTGAGATAAAATGCATAGAGGAATATAACTGAAGGGTCGCTAGCATGCCCAGACAAAAGACGATTGGAGAGGAAAGAAGAAATACAAGATTGAGGATAGAGCATCCGAGGAAAGGATAGAAAGAGAGGGAACAGAGGAGCAAAGAGTGACAGAGGAAGAAGAAGAGAGGGGAAGGTTGGAGGAGGGTAAAGGGGGGGTAACCCGCTTCAATGCTGTGTAAACTTTGTTTTTCTTCAGCTAATGTGACAAAATGTGATGGTGGCACATTGTCACATCGCAGTCCCAGTTAACACAAAATAAGTATTGAGGAACAAGGTATGTGCCTAGAAATACATAGAAAAAAGAGCTGTAATAGTTGTAGCTGGAGAGTCTAGTATCACAGAGGGTTGGAGTCAAGAAACAGAACTGGATCAACAGGGAGTAGAAATCCAGAGAACAAGAAAGAAAGACAGAGGGAAAGGGAAAGAGAGAGGTAGATGAATAAGGGCAGAATGACAGCAAAGAGAGGGAGACGCGGAGGACCTCGAAACTCATGGAGAGGAGTTGAAATTTGAGTGGAGGGAGGTTGATAATGAGTCTGAGACGCAGAGGAAGGGCGTGAAAGGTACTGTGTGCTCGCATGTGTGTGTATGTGCATATACATAGCTGTATATATATTTTTTGCGTTGGTATAGACATGAGTGTGCGTGTGTACAGTATGTAAGAGTTAGAAAGTGGAAGAGTATGAGTTAGCATAAACATTGTGTGTTCATGAGAGGCATCCCAGCAAGCACTTGACAGATAGCGACATGCAAGAGTGTTTGATAGTGCAGGGTTTTTCTTGCCTATGTTAATATCTAAGGTAGGTGACATTAGCATATGTTTCAAAAGACTAATCCAAGCTTTAAAATGACTTTACTACAAAAACCAAAAGACATTTCTGATTCTGAATTCACATAAAGATACAGGCAGCAGCTAGGGGCATCTACGGAAGTCCGTAAACTCCATGTGTCTCTCTCTGTCTACTCAAAAAGCTTTTTAACAGCGGAGCAAAGTACAGTGTCTTCATTTATTCAACATCAAAATGTTTGTTGGGATGCAAAGAAGGTCAAAGAGAGACAAGGAAAGTACTGCAGATGTAGAAGTAAAATATGATGAACTAAATGGAAGAGATGACTTAGAGACAGACAGATAGACAAGACGGGAAAGACAGGGACAAGAGACAATGCACAAGGCAGAACAAAACAGACTCAAGCAGCAAGACAGCAGACAAGAGGACAGACAGAGGGAGACAAGCAGACAGACAGTGACGGATGAGTACGCAGACATACTGTACAGTACGCAAAGGGTAAGGGTAAGGGTTTGGGTTGTCGGAGAAAGGGAAGGAGGAGGAGGAGGGCATAAGTGGGGGATAGAATAAGGAGATTGGGATTCTGAATCCAAATTAAAAAAAATCAAAAAAGAAAAAAAAAAAGGAAAAAAAAGAAGACCATGGCTCAAAGTGGGTTTGGAGGTCTCACACACTGGGGCTTAAAATCAAGAATCAACTACACGTCCCCTCCTCCCCGCCTTTAACACCTCAGTGCACCTCAGTGCAAATGTAAACTCAGGAAGTCTTGGGTTGGGTGGATGTGACGTGTGTGTGTTTGAGGGTGGGTTGGAGTGGGTGGGGACTGAGGGGGAGATTCGAAGGGAAAGGAGACCGGGAGGGGCTTCAAGGATAGGTAGCATTCCAAAATACACCGTGTCGATCCAAATGGGATTCATATGATCGTTGCATAGGACAGTTTGCCAACAAACTTAGGGCACAAATATCACCTACACACACTGAAGGGTTTTTTATTTTATTTGGAGAGCTGAATTATACTGACCTGAGCACTGAATTGTTCATTAAAATGTACATAAACTACACTGACATGTAGTTCACGAGGTAAAGCTTTGAAGCACTGCAGCACATCCCAAGGGTTAAAACACATCTACTCTCAATGGCTTGGAATAGGAATTTCACATCCAGTAACAGAAAACAATGCAACTTGCTTTTTTAATATATTTAAAACACTATTAGTGAATCATAGTTATCAGTTGAATAAAACCCAGATGGAGACCACAAAGCCGAAGGTGGGCCTTTGGTTTTTCCTCCTCTGAGCTATTCATGCATCCTCTCAGTCCTTAACTGTAACTCCTTGTTAATGTTAGTTTTGTTAATACCTTGGGCAAGACTCGACCTGACCTTGAGGGCAAAAATTTCATCGCTGACCTTTGAGGAAATGTTCCTTTGTAGTACACAAAATTACACACTGAAAACGCACCATGAAAAATGGTGAATAGCGAATTTAAAGACGTTAAAAATGTCAAATTTCCATAGATAGCAATCTAACAAAAAAAAGTCTGAGTAAGAAGAAAAAAATGGCTCATTCTATAAAATAAAAGTAACTTTTCCTGTCCTGAAAAAAGTGAATAAAACAACGGGACGCATGATGTTTCATGCCTTTTTTTCATCATGACAGTCTATTATTATTGCATAGTCATGAAATCTAAATGGGAGATTATTTTAAAAAAACATGTTGAATTGTAGTTTTTTTCTTTTGAAAAAAGCCCATTGTGTCGGGAGAGACAATATATCTCTGCTCTCTAATTTGTTAAAAAATATCTCGCTAAACAACAAAGGTGAAAGGGCAGCCCATTCCTCACACGGACATGCATGGGTGTGGCTATGGCATGAGTGACATATACAGGTGCGCCCCCATCCACTTGGGCAGACACCGGAGAACCAATACAATCCAAAAAATGTCACCCAAGCCCATCCAAGCATGCCATTCATTCCCAAATATAGCATTGTTCCAGACACACACGCACAAAATCAAACGAAAGGAAACAAATCAAACTGAACAAATCCACAAAAAGAACTAAGTCCAAACAGCATAGACAGTACCAGAGTGCAGCTGTGTTCAACGAAGAGGTATGCATCAATGCTATTAGATGTTTTTTCAGCTATGATTTTGTCTCTGCTTGAATTTTGCCTCAAATCCAAAAATGGTGAAAACTGATTAGGGCGAACAGGGCCTGTTTTTTAGGGGAAACGTTCAATCAAAGTGTGTCTGGTGGTGCTATTCTCTCCCTGGGGCTCAGGTCAGCCAATGGACCGGGAGCTGTAGTGGCTGAGTGAATGAGGTTTCCCCACAGGAAGATGTCTCTGTTCACCTTCGAATAGCGACATTGTCAGGGCAATGTGGAAACTGAGACCAGACATGTGCCAAATGTTGGTAACTTTTGGCAGCGACTGGCCGGTGAACTCTGAAATCTCTGAACACAAAACAAGCCAATACCCAAAAAAAGAGACTTCCTTCCTTAAAGGGTTCACGGTAGAAGGGCACTAAGTAATCAAACTAAGATTTTGGAAAACAACTACAAAGCCAGGGGAGAGTCTACCTGTCAACAGCATGCACCTTGTGTCTGTAAGTAAATTAGTCTTTGGTTACAACGAAAAAAAGCTCAAGGTCAGTTAACTACAGCACATTACACTATACGCTGGGGTAGAAAATTATAAGTCTTAAAGACCAGAAGACACTTTAGGGGACAACATTAATTAAATGTCAGTGTCACATGCAAATAAGCTGCGCTATCATTAGGCAGAAATGGGTTTGCGTGATGACTGAATGTTCAAGTGGACTGCGTGGCTCTGTCATGTCAATGCTCAAGTAGCCACTCACAAACTGTGTATGCATAAATGTGCGTTTGTGTGAGTGAGTGAGCGAATGAGTGTGTGTGGTGGGCACCCTCTCTTATCCTGCCATTAAAATGTAGGGACAGTGAAAGAAAATAAAGAATCCCAATTGCATGGACAGGCTCCTCATTCACAGAGACCAGGAGCCCAGCCGGCCCATTTGAAATTGAGAGAAAAGTAAAACAAACATATACCTTTCATTTGGACTACTAACAACATGTAATCTTGTTTCAAGCCCCAATGTGGAGAGAAAGACAAGAAGCCTTACGGTGAACGAGGTGAAAAGCAGTCGAGATAGAACGCCAGAGTACTGCACTAACGCTAATAGTGGGCGGTGTTGTGGAGGGATTTGTGCCAAAAAACAGAGGTCAGAAGGTGGACATTATTGGCCATTTTGGTGAGGCAGTTTTTGCTGCCCCAAAATGAAGGGGGAAGCCAAAATAATGTGCAGCCTTTAGTGTCACCTTGAAGCTGAGATTACACCCTCTTGCTGCCTGAGGACACAGGCGCAGTATGGAGATCCTTTAGTCACACTTGCTGGGTGAGGCCTACAGCATTTACATATAAGCTGTAGGGGTTGGCCTGTATTAACATACCTTGGCTGCGCCAGTGCTAAACAGTCACTATGGGTGGCTCATCAAAATGGAAATTATTACCTAAAGGAAACTGACAGGGATAATGGAAGGGGTGTCTAATAATAGCAAGCAGTGAATTGATAGGATTTCAGAGTATATCACTTTTTTTTCCTATTGTTTTATAGATAGACGACAAGTAGCCGAATGATAATGCAAGTTTGTCCCCTTACTGTGTTGATCCCTTCAGTCAGATTGGGAAAGGGAGTGTATTCATGTATTTGCATTCGAATATGAGGTATTAAAACTTCGGTTTTGTATGAAAAGGAAGCGCAATTCTGGTACAATATACTATATATATATATTTGTTTTTTTGATGGGTGGCTATTAACTTCAGGACTCCTTGAGACAAACATCTAATAGAGATGGCAGGATTTTTTGCTTTGGCCAGTGAGAACATAAGGTGTAATCTAGCTTTCTTTCCCAACGTTACACACAAATGCATAGCAGGACATGCAAGCACATTCAAAATCAGGCAGATACCATTATAGAAGGCCAAACAGGCACATGCGTTCATAACAGCACAGTCTTTCTGCATCAGTGTTATCCACTGGACTTAGAATTATACATATAAAGACCAAATTTAGACATTGTTTCTCGTAGCTTGATTGTGCCATACTTTGTGGACACTGTTTTATGGAGGGCAGCAACGCAAACTGGCAGTATTTGCAAACTCTGCGGTTACAATTACAGATAAGCATTTTTTTTTGACAGCCAATTGGTGCAAAGTTGGAGCTGGAAAATTAATTTGCACCTAGAAAGTGCGAGATGAGAACGGATGATTACGTATATATGAGTAATGACTTGCCTTGGTGCATTTTTTGCCCTGGAGAAATTGCATAAATGTGGTAGCCTGGGCCAAAAATAGATCTGTTATATTCTACTTTTAATGATTTTGTCTTGCTTATATTTTGGGGTCTAGTGTGGCTCACAGAAAGAAGCAAAAGGCTGCAAGTGGAAACTCTCTTGTTGGCTTGTTCATATTGTGTAAGTAAATAATGACTGTAAAGGTGCCTTTAGGTAAAATGTACTGTACAATGACTCCAAATGTGAAACTTGGGCAGATTACTGTACAGAATTAGGTAAATAAGCAAAACATATTTGCGTGCTTCCATGGATTACAAGGGTTACGAAAGCACTTGGCTAATTTACTTTTTGTAGCTGTAATCATTTTGTATATGATTTTCAGATGCTTTACAGAGATCAGTTTAATCCCATGGAGATCAGCACACTGTGGCAGCACATACAAAAACTACCACTCTCAGAGGAGAGCGACAGGGAGAGTGGGTAATCTCTTCTACCTGAAAAGACTGATATGCCTGATCTAGCCTGACTTGTTGAGCCATATCTAATACCCCTTACCAAAAAACTATGGTTCCTTAAATGAGACTGTTGGGGCTTGAAAAATGTGCAGACAAGTTCGCTGCAGCAGGTGATATGAGACCTGACATACATTTGTTGAACATGTTCTTTGGAAACGTGGTGCACGTGCTGATCAAGAGTAAACAGGAAGTTAAAACAAAGCCTTCTGCAACATACATTACTGCTGCTTGCATTGATCTCCATTTCATTTAGCACTATCTGCTCATTAATGTTCTAGGATTACAGCATGAATGCAGAAAAAAGCTAATTGTAGTCCACTTTAAGAATCTTCATTACTTTCGTCACAACAATCTGAAAATCAATTCTATTCTCTAAATGTGTGGGTGTGTGTTTGTGTACAAGAGAATGGGCACTTTTGAATAATAAATTATAATTTGATTGAATATCATGACTGCTAGGGAACACAAACAGCAGTCACTCAACAAAACCAATCACATCTAGCCATTTGAAAAGAAAAAGTATCTTTAAACACCTGCTAAGCAACAGCAAATGTGATGTCGGAGTCATTATATTGTTATTGATCCACACGACTGTAAATGGCATCCCTTAATGGCTGCCTGAATCACCATGGAACCCAATCAGGCCCAATCAGGTTTAATTTTTTTCAGTAATGGATCGCTACACACAAGATGACAGGAACACTGGCTGTATACACACTTATTATTTTTCATTCGGCATTTGCATTTGCACTCCGAGACTCAAGAAGCAGAGCAGCATCATTTTTTTGAAAAAAGAAACACAATTCTCACAAACAAATGAACCACAAAAAGACAAACAGTTGTTTTCTAAAACAGAAAAGTAAGGCAAGGAACAGAACTGAAACGAAAGGAAAACACACAAACACTATACCAGTCACAACACACAAAAAAAAAACTAAATAAAGGAAAGCCAAAAAAGGGGGTGTATCAGGGGAAACACTTGAAGAGAAACCAAGGAAAGAGAAGGAATCAATTGAACAAAACACAGGGAATGCAGAAAGAAAAAGACCGTCATGGCCAAAGGGATTCTGTACAGGCATGCAAGCGCAGTTACATTCTCCCATCATGCAACAAGTCCTGTTATTTCCACGTGCTGGGTTTCCATGACAACACGTGCAAGAAAGCTTTTTAGGTGCAGAAGCAATACCAAAGGATGCAAAACGAGAAAAGGCCCCACAATGCAAACATAAAAGTAAATTAACAAAACCCGAGCTACTCGGGTTTGCTTTCATCATTTCTTCCTTGGAAATAAAGAAAAAATTCTTTTCATAATCATTTAGCAGTTTGGAATAACTGATTAGTATTTGTTCAAATTAGTAATGAATCGAGCTCTGTCATAGGCAAATACAGCTAAAATTTTTCAACATGTTGAATTTTTTTTTTTTCAAATGTGGGTTAAAAAAAGTAAAAAAGAAAAAACACACCAACCTTCTCGAAGCTCTGAGGGATGTAAAGGGGTTGATGCAGAACACAATGACATGAGGAGAAGAGAAAAATAGGGGAAACACAGAGAGAGTAAAAAAAGCCACCTCAAGGTGTTTAGCTGCAGCTACATTTCCCTTTTCTTTAATCTTTTTTTCCCTCCTTTTCCCTTGTCCCTGCTATCAGTGACACCCGTCTTGAAAGTACACTTGCCTGCCCCACTCCCCCCCTTAAATAAACTTTGAACCAAAACAATCAGATTCACCCCAGTGGCCGCACTGTCGCCTGGCAAGAAAAATAAAGTGAGGCGCCACTGGAGTCAAATCAAGCGTACCATACTCATAATTCAAAATTTCACAAGCTCCTTATAGCCACAAGGACAAGCTCCTGTGGTGGCTGTATTTGCTTTTGTTAGAGAGGAAACCAAATAAAGAGAAAATAAAGAAAAACTAATGAGAGATAGAAAATAAAAAAAGACACAGTTTGGGCTGAAATTAGCAGCTGCAGTTTAAGACAGTTACAGTAAATGTTGTTAGAAAGCCAATCAGCAGCACTGTCATTATGGGTTCTGTTTGGGTAGTTACCTCAACAATTTATATACATTTTAGGTCTCTTGTTTTCTTCTGTTTTTTTTTTCCTTCCAAAAAGCGATCTCTACCACAGCTGCTAATCTCGAGTGCATTTCGCTTTGTGAACAAAACATAGTCAACATCAAGTATCAAGAATTGATTGACAAAAGTTAACTGAAAACAGACAGAGGTTGACACCATCAAGGCATAACAAGTGTGTTACATAGTGTGAAAGACCCTGAGCATTATGACCCTTGTGTACTCTTTTTTAGAAGCATGCTGATGGAGCCAGTGTTCATGGAGATTGCATGAATTGTTGGAAATGATACAAGGGTAGTTGTTTGTGTTTTTGACCATAGAAACTACTGAATATCCCAGTGCTGTGTTGACATAATGTTCCCAGTATAGCTAGAGCTGTTGATTGCAATTTGCATGAACCCTTTCATTTTCAACCATGCTGTACATGAGCAAGGTGGATAGCTATTTGACATTAAGTGTTACTGCATCACAGCGGAGACAGCATGAGCCTCCAGGATGAATGCTGGCAAGAAGACACACTAATCTTGATGAACTATTTTTTACCGTCTGCTCCTCACAGATGAAATTTTTCTTCCCTATGCTGCTACTTCACAGGGTATTATAATAGCAATAATAATGAAAAAGCAGCTCCCTGACCCATTTTATAATGTCAGACTAGTGAATTATTTATTGGGAACAAAGTTATTTGGTACACAGCAGAGGGAACAAACTGAGTAGATACCGAGGCATCTTTATTTAATATGCACAATATAAATAATACATGTCAAAAATGCATCTGCTTCAATTTATTAAAGCTCCCTCAACTGGGATTCATTGCCATTTAACATTAGTGGTAGAGTGTAGGCTTTTGTCTTCATTGCCTGTTTTCTATGAAACTCAGCATCCTCTGTGACTGATTGTTTTTCATATCTCCACTTTGCTGGAACATGCCAGCCAAAATTACTACTGACTGTAAAAGGCTTTGAAGATAATACCTCAAAGCAGAAACGGGAACTCTATGGATTTACTGTATGCTCCAGAACACCATAAAGAAAAGTAAAGTATTTATAATCTATATGACAGAGCATCTCTTACGTAAGACAGTGCAGTTGACTGTGTTAACAGTCATTTCCTATTAATTCTCCACAACAAGGAAAACCTTTTTTTTAACCCCTGAATCTGGAGAAGGCTAAGGGGTTGAGATTTTGATTGGTGGGCATTAATACCTCGCCACCCAATCAAAATACAGACTTACCGTTGCGCTCCTGTACCTGAAAAAAACTAATCAAAAAGAAGTCCTTCCCGACTCTTTTTGTGTTTCATAAGTTTGACGAAGGGGGAAACATTTTATCGGGCACACAATTACAGGTAAAAGGCGTCTTGCAACCGATAAAGACATACGGCTTGTTGTGCTACACATTTCCTTCCGAGTGAGTAGGGGAGGGCATTGGAAGACAAAATGGAGCATAACATCATAACAGAGAAGAACATTAGTTGGTCAATTATAGTATTACATTTGGAAGTGTCAGTGCATATGAAATTACATTTATGGGCAGGCAATACGATCAATGTTAAAAGATTTATATTAGTCGGGTAACACTATTTTGTAAAATACATTTTGTGCATATACAGCTGGGCTAGGATGGAAGCAATTATCATTTGTTTAGCTCAACAGTAATGCCACTTAAAGCTGAGCTGCACTGTGCATTTTAGTTAGAATGGGTGGATGTTTACTTTTTCTTTTCTTTTTTTTTTTTTTTTATATTTCTGGCCTGGCTCTGGGGCCGGGTTGCTCCCTACCTCGCACATAAAGGTTAGCAGGGGACGAGTAGCGCACGCCTTCCACATTAGACGCCACGCACTCGTACTTCCCCTGGTCTGTCTCCTCGCTGTTCTCGATCTGCAAGGCACCTGGGAAATGACAAGATTCAACAAAGACAAAAAGGGGAGGAGGGGGAGGGGGAGAAGAGAAAGAGAGAGAGAGAGAGAGAGAGAGAAGGCAGAGAGGAAATGATTAGTCAACCTGTCAGTGACAGTGCATGAAGGAGTCAGACAATCTTCTTAATGGAGGGTATCTTGAATTTCTCAAGACCTTTTTGTCAAGAACTGTTTCTCGCTGCAGTGCCAATGCAGTTTGCTATGACAAACTGAGTTTATCTCCAGCCTCAGCCATACACAGATAAAAAAAAGGATTAAATAAATTAAAATGTGAACTGAACAAGTTGCACTGAATTTGTCATTATACTGGTGCGTTGCAACTCATTTAAGATGTGAGAACTGAAATAAGGACACAGAGAGGATGCAAACGCGATGAAAGTTAGTGTTCGAAGAGTGTTGAGATGGTCCTAGAAGCTGAGTGAGATTAACAAATTCTCCTTTGCATAGCACTCACCAAGGGAGAGTCTGTGTGTGCTCGGGGGAGGGAGGTCATGGGAAACTATGCTTACATGTACTGCATGTCCAAATGAACACTAGCATGGTGCATAATGCAGTAGCTTGGTACTTCCTACAGTTCTACAGCTCAAAGAATTTCAAACAATGCGAAAAAAAAAAAAAATGCTATTATACTATATGCTATTATACTGGCTTTGATTTGTTGCCCATGAATTTTGCTTTTCTCCTTTGTGTTAAGATCGGATGCAGATCCACTCATTTATTTTATGGTTATTATATTATATGAACCCCTTAGGGTTTATGTGTTTCAAACAGGCTGTATTTCTGATTACTGTCCCCAGATTTTATCTCACATGTGCAAATAAACCCGACCTAAATGCTTGGCAACAGCATTGCAGAATGGGTGTGGGGGGATAGAGGAGGGAGGTGAAACAACGGGCGTCAGATCATTCCTCGTTAGAGCGCTGTTGACGGCACTTCCTGATGATATCATTAGGGCTTCTGGCTGGCTCAGCAGACAGATTGCAGCCCAGGCCTCCCTGACAAACACAGCACCATCGCTCGTTAGCATTTAGCCAGGAAGCATCAATACGCCAGCCACTGCCCAGGATGCTTTGTAATATACCATAAGCTACTCCATCACATCAAGCAAGCGGAGTGAACACAATGTTGTACAAGGCTACGATTCTGGAACATTGGTCTAATAACGTTTTTCAGCTGTTGCACAAATGAGACTATCGATCCTGCTTAATTATAAAGATTAGTCACGCTTTCACCTTGGACATGGCCTAAGAGTATTTTACACCTCAGAGTCACAACAAAGATATCTACTATTACAAAACGAAATCAGACCTGAAGCTACAACAATCTATACTTTTTTTCCCCCCTTCTCTTCCTTTCCCTCTACAGTACACCCCCAGATCAATCTCATCCCCCAGAGGGAGCTGTTCCTGGCACGTAGATCGTGAACCAAATAGAAACATCTACCTACAGAGTGCAGGTGGTAGAGTCTTTGCTCTGCGTTTATGCAGAGATCTGATTTGGATCTGTTTGATATGTGCTTGGAACAGCAAATGCCAGCCTGGTGGCAGGTGGGTTGGAATTTGCTCAGAAGCATAGGCTCCTCAACACAAGGGAGACCACAAAGTAAGGACTGTGTGAAGTTCAACTCCAGATGGACGGCTCCAGAAAGCTCTGCCAGCAGCTCGTCAGGCTTGCTCCCCGTACTGAATTATAAAATCTTTGCAAGGTTAAATTTAAAGTTGGTGCATGGTTTGTTTCTATTTTTTTTTTCCAATTCTTCATAAATAATAATGCAGTAGGGCTTGTGTTGGGTAAAAGCTGCCTTTTTTGTTGACGGTTACCATACAGTTAAATTGTTGTATATTTTTTATGTCTCCAAAATCCGTAGTACCAATGCTTCCAAAAATTACAAATGTCTCCATCTAAAAATACTGCTTAACAAATGTCATCTGAAGGTCAACAAAACACAACCACCAATATGCGGAAGGGTGACAGATAATGAGCCAAACAAAATTAATTGAGCGCCAATTAAAACCAACATTGGCTGGTGTGAATCGTAGCTCCTGGCGAAAGAGAAGAAAAACAGAAGGAACTTTGAAGAGACTGAGTGAGTTTCATATGTTCCTGCCAGCTTTGGTGGCGGCTCCTTGCTAGGTGGTAGTATCTATTGTGTCCAATCCCCCACTGGCTTCATTACATATTCTAGCTATTATTTCAAAATGGAACTGTGAGGAACACATAAACACTCCCTGTACTTGCAGAGAGAGGGAGAACAAGCAAGTTAAGAAAAAAAAAACAAATAAGTGAAAAGGCAGAGGAGAAGCAAAGGAGAGATAGAAAAATGGAGAGACAAAGGAGTCAAGAGAAAACAAATGTAAAGGAAGAATGAGGGAGGGGATTCATTCTTATTCATGTATCATTCCCCTTATTTTCTGTCTGAAAGTAGGAGAAAAATAAATAAATAATGTTTGCGCTCATAACAGATATTATTCTTGCCCTTGTGAAAATAGGTGAGTCACAATATATTTCAGACTAGTTTCACAAAAACAATAAAATACTGATGATTATCATTTCTGCACACTGCATAGGATTAGATGTGCATGAACAAATGTTTGACGAGGGAAGCTTAGTGAGAGAGTTTGAGTGGGAGAGGAACGGAGAAGGTAAAAGAGAACACAGAAGAAATCACAAGTTGAGTCTATTTTGAGATGCTTTATGCTCCTCTCTCTGCTAGATTCACACGTAGCAGAGATGCAATGTCCTGCTGGTGTTATATGTGCTGTGCCATGCTTTGAGAGTTGCATATCTGTCGTGTCCATTTCCACTCCCTTCTTCTAGCCCCTGCTTTGTCTTTTGTGAACCACAAAGAAGTTAATTTAAATTAATCTATCCCTGCCATTTGATTAATAATTTCTGTCACTACATAAAAGAGTAAAATATCTTTCTTTTTTTTTCAGTGTCCAGAGTGTCAGTTTTAAGTCTGATAACATTAGCATTTAAAGACAACAGACCTCTAAATCCGAATGAACCATCTTTGATATCCTATCTCCAAAAGCAGCATGGATATGTGCATGTGTGCGCACACAGAACAAACTCCACTCTTTGAAAACCCTTGTCACCAGCATGCGTCTCTTTCCTGCCATTCCCTTTTGTCTTTTTTTGAAAGTGACTGCACTCTCAATGTTTTGCATAATTGTGTTCCTGCCGCCTGTGGCTAACCAGAGTGCGAGTGGCCATTGGCACTTTTTTTTTTTTTGGGTGGGTGGGGGTGGGGGGCTTTTATTAAGACGGGGGAAACACAAGAATGAAATAAATGCTGAAAATTATCTTTCACAACCACAATGAAAAGTAGAGCCACAGTCTGTTCACATGGGTGTTTACTGATAAAGACTTGCCCAGTGAAAGGAAAAAAATAAGAGGCAATTTACAGTGTCTCACAAGATGACCACGCTGTGCTTACGGAGCGAGACCTACTGCACGGGGCCTAATGGCATGTCCTCCCTGTCTCCAGCTATGACGTCTTATCACAAAAGCAACAACTGCAGTAACTATCACAGACCAGTTTGTTGTGTTGATTTCATTAGAAAACATGAGAAACAGTTCATAACAGTTGACTACTGGCTATGACGGTAATAAACCTGGCTACATTTCCTTGATACTGCAGGTACAGGTATGACCTCTGCAGCCACAGCAGACGAGATAATTGTTTGACGTGACTAGTGATTGTTGTATAAAATATTTCATCTTTCACATATAAATTATATAGCATTTGCGTTATATTACATTACATGTATCTGAGTCAATCTTACTTTATTTTGCTCAAGGACACTCATAAAGGACACATGAAGGTTGAGGGATACTGTGCGAGCTGTTGTGAGGGTGAACCTAAGACCGGAGAATGTCTTGGGACAGGACAGTCTCTCAAATCCACTTAGAAAACCACACAAAGTCCCGCCCCTGCTGAGTAATAATTCATGTTTTCTGGGTCAGAGGAGAGAAGACTTTTATCTTTCTGTCTTATCCCATGATATGTCCAGAAGAAGAAAATACCACTGGGTCCACATCAGGCAAATGAAGTCATTGATGAATACAATGAAATCACTTCCATGTGGACCAATTAGTCTCTATCTAAGTCAAAGTGACCCTTCCTGCATACCAGCGCTCATAACCTCAACTCTCCACTGCTGCCCACTCCTGGCTGTCTTGCAGCATGTTCACTGCCTTCATCCATTCAATAAAGAGGGCTGTAATGGGCACTGGGTCTGGGACATTTGTCCCAGCCGTGACAGCTGCCCTGGTTAACAGCACTTCTTGCCTCAGGGTGGTCTGATGAGGAGCGTTGAGGTGCCAAGGTGTGATAACAAAGAGGACTGTCTTGGCACAGTTCAGCAAATACATGCTTTTGAAGGCCCAATTGGATTTTGGGACAAGCATTCTTGATGCGAAGGCTGTTTACAGTGGATATTTTGTGCTACTGTAGTAATCATCAGTATGTTATATTTCTTCCCCAAATTTTGCAAAAATATAGTCATGCTATACCTGCCTATCTATTTAACGGCAGGAGAAAGTCTGAAATGTTTCACTCCATTTAAGCCTAAACATTTCCTTGCAGGTTTCTGTAGCTGTAGCCTGGTAGGAAATACCACATCAGGCAATATCTATTTTAAGCAGGAGATCAATATCAACAAATCCATATAGGAATTAAATTTGAGTTTTATTCTAGGTAGGAAGAGAAGGAAAAGAGTGCAAGGACGCGGGAGATCAGAAACTGAGATATAGAAAAAAGAAAGAAATGTAGAAATTGAGCGGTGTCGTGACCGAAAGAGAGACAGAGCAGAGAAAGAGAACGGTCAGACGGGTTGGGAGGAACTTGAAGAGACAGACAAGCTCAGAAAAACAGAAGGACAGATGAGGGGATAAAAGAAAAGCAAGGAGGGGCCGCCATGGATGATTAATTTCAGAAAGTGCCTGAAGCCGTGGTCTACCCACCCCGGTCGCTGCTTTGTAGCAGATTTGCCGTGTGTGGTGTGGTGCCCCCCTCCCGGTCCTATTTGTGTAATTCAATTAGTGTGCTCCAGCGGGCCTTGATTGATTTGTTTAGGCGATCAACAAAATGGCTGGCCAAGTCTCTCTCTCTCTTTCTTTTCCTTCTCTTCCCCCGCTCCTTCCCTCGGCCCACTCGGGCATGCTGGTGGCACACTGTTCTTTTCATCATTTTATCTCTTGTTTTCAGTGCATGTCGCTCATTTGTCCCTCATTTCTCATCTCCTCTCCTGTCGCTCTCCCTCCATCCTCTCGCCCAGACACCACTCACCAAGCTCTGCTACAGTGTAATTAAAAGCACCTTTCTGTATAAGTGGATACACACTCAACATAATAACCTTTCTAGAACATGAAGTGAACTCACTGAAGTGCACAGAAAGAGTGCGGCATTCAATAAATTGTTATGCACATGTGCTGTTATGATTCAGGAGGAAACACTCCAAAAATGATTTTCTAGTAGTTTATACAAAGATGTAGATGTTGAGGGAAAGGTTGGCGGGCCACATCTGTCCTGGCTGACAAAGTTAACAGCAGCAAGCAAACTGGAAGGAACACATTTTACACAGTGCGAAACGTGTTCTCAATATCAAAAGCCCAGTAGAATCCCACCTAAGCGGCTGGTGCTTTTCCAAGTTTTGCAACCAACTGGTTCAAAAAATAAATATTCTCCAGTTGTTACTGTATTGTTGAATATCGGTTCCAGCATCTTCTGCGATGAGCCCACAAATAAGAAGACGGCTAGTGTGACCTGTGTGTATGAGCTCAGACTTGTACTGTTGTCCCTGCATCTCTCCCTCTGTCCGCATCCTGCCTGTCACTCGCGTACACTCTGTCACCACCCCAAGGTCGTTAGACTGTGATCGCACCAGCATGGGGCCCCACGTGTGATGCCATTGTTGTCACTGCCCATCTGGTGGCTTGTAACGCTCCCATGAAATCAGTAATGAAGCAGGTAGGGAGCCGAGCTACCTTTATACCTATTGCTTACCTCTAGGCCAACACCTGGGTGGCAAAATGAATGCAGATTTTACATTTTAAGAAGCCGTCTCTTAGAAGGAGTGATGCAAAATGACTCAGCAATCACTCACAATGTCTTTCCTAAGGCTTAAAAAAATACAAGCTCAATTTTCTGGAGTTATACAGACAGCCTAAAGTTTGCATTAATGTGAACATGAGCCTATACAAACAAAACAATTTGTTTTACTTCCCTGTTGCCTTGATTTCAATCACATTTTCTCCCGGTTCACAATCCGTTTTTTCTCTTTTCACATACTCTCGATGGAGTATCGGTGTTGGCATGTGCTAAAGTGGTTGAGAGAAATCGCCTTTTTCAGGCCGCTTATCTCATTATGTAAATGCAGAGTTCATAAGTCACGCCTGCTTTTGTTCGCCAGAATATGATTTATGAGACCTTCTTATTCAAACGAAGGAGATATGGGGAAGGCTGGGTTTTGCTACGTGAGTCATGAGTGAGGGTGTTAAAGGAGTGAAGGCTTTGAGTTTAGTCTAAAAACTCAAGACATTCATGGATATGCTCGACAACACACCACTGTCTAGAGGTTTGTGAATGGTTGAGGATGGAGGACCTTAACTTTACTATTGGAGCTCTATTATGAAAATACAGTCACCTTTCCATCCCCTTGAATAGGGGGACATACATGGCAAACTGATATATTCACTTACCTGTTCTGCCTGTTGAATAAGAAAAAAAAACAAAACAAAAACATTTTGCAACAAACACACAGAATCACTCTGAATCAACTGGGAGAGAACGCTTCAGCAACAAAGCCTGGTGGATAATTACAAGCGAAAGTTAAATTGTCCGGGGAAATGAAAAAACAAAGAATGTTGAGAGAGGAGGAATTATTTTAACAAAGCTTTTGTATAATTCATCACACTCCTTTGCCACTGTCATTCCAGTCCCACCTTGATATCCTCCTGTTCATCCTCTGACATTATAAAAGCTGGTTATGCCGTGCTAAAAAGAATGCACAATGTTGCCGTTTTAAAAGCAGAAGGCCTTACTTATGCATCGCGGCTGCTGCCGTGGTGACGCACAGGAGGATGAGGAGGATATCAAAGCAGAGATGGAGAGGTAGGGAGGAAACAGGGTTGTATTGAACAGTACTGAATAGCCTGGTCTTATCAACAAATAAGGTCACCACTGCCTACACCCCAACATCCCATCAACTCGCCCACCCTCCAGACCCATGACCATGTCCAAACAAACTTAAATGTCAGAGGCACAAAGCAAACAAATGGCCCGCCCTCCCTCCCTCTGGTTCAACCTTCCCAAATCGGCCGTATCATAACCAATCGGCAACAAAACTTGAATCACTCAGTGGTCTCTGACACTGATGGTGTGGTGGAGATTGTCAGTGAGCACAAACACTGGACGCCCACAGGGATGACAGAACTGCACATTAATGATGACATGGGGGCATGGGAGTGTGACACAAATTTACACATACAGAAAGCACAGAACAGAAACACAGATGGAATATAAACGTTAGTAGAAATGAAAGAGGTTTGTCATTTTTCTCAGGAAGAGCCAGTTGGGTGGAGTTAGGAGCGGTTATGTCTGGTTATGTGTCAGTTTAAGTCTTGTTTTTTGCTCTTTTTTTTTTTGCTTTCCTTTTTTTACTGTGATGGTTAAACGTCTTACCTCGAATCGGGGTACCCTCTGGAGGAGACACAAAAATGAAGACACAACATCAGTTTAGTCCAAGGTTAATGTTAGTAATAGTTAGAGGAGTTATTTGGGTTGGAAAGTGGATCATTGGAACTAGATTATTAAACCATTTTGAAATTTCTTAGGGGTTTTTTCATTGGAAAAAAAAAGAAAAACAAAAGAAAACAACAAACAATACCTCTCATTGCTGGTATCACAAAGGAATGAGGAGTTTTTTATGGCTGGCACACACCATTTCCTTATCATTCTCTTTTTTCCCCACTTGCCTTGGTCTTAGGAAACAACATGCTTCATCTGCAGAGCTCAAGAAGCTCGGGGTGTCGATGTGCATTTTTATCTGGGCTGCAACTCCGGCTGATAAGGCTGAGCATGAGAGGTCTGACCTTAGGTTGACATGGATTGCTCCAGTGGCGTAAGCCCTTTCCAGGCCAATTGACCTTGAGTAAGAGGTCAGTAAAACAGCTAGGGCGTCACTATTCTCCACTGGATATCTGCATTAGTCTGGCACAAATTTGCTGCGGGAGAAACAGTGTCTCCACTGAACTAGAATTTCAGGCTGTACCTTCAGGCACCCGCAAAGTTAAACCAAGCAGACTGAAGTTCTTATTTATCCTACAAGTCATAAACCTGCTTAACTGTGACAGATAGGCTCTTCACCTAAAGCTTCAGCACGCCTCCCCGGTCATTCAGTCTCCTGTTTTGTTCCGTTGTTTCATTTCACTGAGAGTTGTATGCTTCTCTATTCTTTGTTTATTGTGTATTGGGTTACATGCCTGACTGCAGGCCAAATGTCCCATTAGGGCCAATAAAATATTGAGCTTATCCAGTAGGTGGCTGGTGGGCTTTTTAAATTTAGCCCGAGTTGTTGCTGCAATTTAAAACGCATCCCTTATAGGCAGAGCTTAGAGTGTGGGTAGGGGAGCCAGCTTAACTTCAACCCCTTCTCTGCCAAGCATTAAACTGTCCTTCTGCTCATTTTTCCCTCCTCTCTCTTTGTTTTCACACAGTTTTCTCCAAAGTCCTTTTTCTTTTCATACTTTATCTGCTCCACCATTCTTCTCTTAAAGTTTTTTTTTTTTTGAGTTTAACTCACAGTCTTTCCCATAGTTACTCTCTTGCCTTCCTCTTAGTCTCCCTCTCGAAATCTGGGGATGACTCATGGCAGCAACATGCCCTTGGCCATCCCTGGAGAGTGCCAGCAGGGCGGCGCCAACCCAAGAGAGGTGCCCTACTTAGCATAGAAAGCCTGCAGGCACAGAGCTGCGGGTCAATGGTATGCACTTCCCATTGAGCCTAACATTACAGGCTGGGCCCCTGTGTGTGTGTGTGTGTGTGTGTGTGCATGTGTGTATCCATGCAAGTTGGATACAACATATGCCAACTTTCCTAAGAAATAGCAGAACCAACAAAATAACAATACTTTTCCCAATCAAATACAGAAAACCGGTGTGTTAAAGATGCAAAATGGTGCCAGCTATTTCCATATTCTATATGACACATTAAGGAGTGTGGGTGGCTAGGTAGTGGAGATGAAAATTTCAACGTCTACTAGTCCGATAGTTGTTGCAGCTCTGCATACAGAGACATCCTTTGTGATACCAGCAGGCAGGAGGCAATCACTGAGTTTGAAGCTCTGCCTGGTTTGCAATGCAGCTAGGTGGGTTAATTCCCTTTCTTTAGGGGTGCTGTACACAGTGCTGCACCATGCTTTTATAAGCATTTCAACAAATCAGTAAGTACAGACTGTATCTATATATTCTACGTGTGAATTTGTGGACATTAACCAAACTGTACATGTGTATAAGTGTGTATAATATTTTGTGAAACAATTCAGAAAGACATCTAAAAAAAAAAGATTAATTCTTGACCAATTTCTTACTTTCAAGATTTCAGTAGTATAAACCCACCATAAAAAGAATATCATCATTTAGTATCCATAAACAGTGCTCTATGCACATACATTTACTTCAGTGGTAGTTTAGAGTCACTGGAAAACCAGGCAAAACAACAGTGACATTTTGACCACATACTGTAATCATACGTAATCACAAGACAAAAGACAATAGGGCTCTGGGAAGGTTACGTTGTTATAGAGTTAGAGTTTGATTAGAGGCTGCAGGAAGCTGGTTTATTTTGCTTTTGCTGAGATGATTTTTAGTTGGGGGGTTGAGAGGTTACTAGTTAAAGGTTAGGTGAGGTTACGGTCAACATTAGTTTAAGGTTAGGGTAAGGAAAAGGTTAATAAAGCGGGTTTATACAGGGGAAGGCCAGCACGTAGACCTGAAAAAGTGAGTGACAAAAGAGAGACTGAAAAAGACAGGAGAGTAAAAAAGGAGGATGAGGGGTTATAAATGGAGGTGGTTCAGTTCAAAGTCATTGGTTGAAAAGAAAAAAAGAAAAACTATTGAAAGAAATGGGGGCCAGGTGTCACTGGAACTTCAAACTTTTAATAATAAAGCAGCATGAAGTGATATAAATAAAACGTGGCCAAGGATCTGTCTGGCTGTGTCCACAGCAGCCAGCCTGTATTCAATTACATTTGCAAATCCACCTGTGATGCAGACATGCAACCTCATGGCCATAAGCCCCCTTCTAAGCTTTGGTCAGCCAGGGGTTGATCAGCTTAGGGTGACAATGACCTAAATATACCTCGGCAGGCCATGGCCTTCCTCACATTATCAATGCGGCATTATCTGCTCCAGAAAACATCCCAGATGTTTTGTTGAACAACACTCTGAATATATTAAAAAAATATTATTGAAGGATGTAGTCCGGCTCGAGGCAATCTGGCCAGAGATGCTGCACATCTGCGTGCGAGGTGGACGGGGTCGCGTGATTGGCTAAGTGTCAAAGTCTGACCACCCTCCAGAGGGCGTCTGGCTGACCTTCTCATCACCACAGACTCCCATCTGGGATCCTGGTGGGGTCGCAGCAGGTCTCAAGGAAAACTTGGCGGTTGTTACCACATCTGCAGAGGTCCTGGCCACTCCCTGCAGAGCGGCTTTGATGCCAACAAATGTGAGCGTTTTCTCACACATTTCGGATTACGTGCAACTGAACTCAGCAAGATTGAGACTCAGCAAGTTCACACATGTGTGAGTAAAGGAGCTATTCAGTGTCAGGTCATGATTTTAAACATTTACATTCAAAAGGGCGTGGATCTGCTCTCCTCGCCATCCTCTCGCCGTCTCTCTGGCCTCTAGTTAATCTGTTCTGGCTGACAAGGCCAGTGAGGGCCTGGGGTCTGCAGCCACAGGGACTTGGGGAGAAATGTCAGGCTCCCTCCACACCTCTAGAGGAGCTCCTCAGGGGACCCAGACGCAAATATCACTGCCTTGCCAGCACAGCATGGTCTGGCACATAAGGAGGCAGTCAGCCAGCTAGTCAGCTACCTAGCGCCCCCCACCACCTCTGCTCTATTTCACCACCTTTCTGTGGGAAAGGAACCAACAGACTCACAGTTACCCCCTGGGGCTTAAGAGTGAGCCTGAAGGGAACGAGTAAACAGGTAGCCCCCAGAAATTGTCAAAAGCAATCTGATCAACTACAGAATTAAAACAAAACATAACAAAAAAAAACAAACACTAAAACTCTGCCTGAAGAACTTCGACCTTTCTGTTTTGGGAAATGCATTTATCATTGGGAAAAAAAGAAGAAATAATAAAACCTGGAGTCCCAAGATGGCTACTTGAAGTGCTGAGGACATGTGAAGATGGCAGCCTAGGGGGCTGGAGAGTGCAGGCCGCTTTCTCATCAGCATAAATCCTGCTTGGCTGCTGAATGAGCTTTCCAGCAGAAGGACTACAGAAAAAAAGGCAAGCCCTCAAAGCTTACGTTACCTTACGAGAGTCTTAGTATTGAGACAAGGGAAAGTAATTTCCTTTTCTGCCCTCCTATACACACATACAGTTTGAACTGTAAGTAAAACATACCCAGCTTAAAGTGGCTGGGTATATTTTTGCAAGAAGTTCAAAAAGTCACAAGGCGTACAAAATGTGGCCAAATGTAACTATCACTTGAGCCCTCGCCCTGTAGTATAGGCAATAGAGCCTTAGCTAGAGATCTGTAAGCCAGTGGGGATGAGGGCCAATTTAGTGAGAGAAGGAAATGTTCTCCTGAGAAAATATGAGGGTCGACCCAGCCAAGTGTGGGATTGGTGGGTTTAGCCATACAGTGGTCCTGCTGAGGCCTTCACCTGGAAAGAACTTAAGATTCTTTCAGACCCTATCAGATGTTGCTGCAATTTCCACAGGTATTTTTCTTTTTGACAGCGAGGCTCTTATTGTGAAAACTGAGGTTAACATTTGAGTTTTAAAAAGAAAAAGAATAGAGCTAGTCACATGTATTGCCAGAACAAACTGTTTGCTATAAATCTCACTAGGAAGCCTAAAAATACTGTATGCTACGACTACATAGGGATAATTGTGTTGAATTCAAACAGAGTCCAATTATTTCCTCAAAGCCGGCTGTCTCACAGCACAGCGGAAAGAAAGAACTACGTAGATGTGACAGGGGGCACCAGCAGTGTGAAATCTGAATAATATGGTCAGGGGAAAGTAAATAAGGCAACAGCTACTTCCAAGGTACTTAGAATCCTTAATAGTCCAGCAAACTTGCTAAAATGCTGCAGGAAAGGTGGTTGAACTGTGCTGCTTTTACATCTTACAAGCAGCATTAATGTGGAGTAGACTGTTACCCCAAAAGACCTGCTCAGCAGCTCTTCAGCATATAAATAAAAACTGTGCTGCTAAAAAGTGGACAATGACACCTGGATACCTCCCAAAGTCTGATATTGCTTGTCCTTGAACCTTTCTGGTGTAAGTTTTAAGTATGAGGGGAGGGGAGGAGAAAGGAAGGGAGGAGGGATACAGTTGGCATGAGAAGGAGGATGGTAGAAAAAAGTAAAAGTTCCGGATAAATATACAGATAAAATGAACAGAATATAAATTACAAGTGACAAAAGAGGACGAGTGTAAGGGGGGAGCAGGGGATGCATGCATTTTGGAAAGAAGTTTAAATATGCCATCTGCTTCAAGGAGAGTGGGTGGGCTTGCTGGGCTTTGTAAGACACTTACCAAAGGTCTCTGAAAATGACAAAGCAAAAAAAAAAGAAAACAAAAAGTAAAAGTAAATATAAAAAGGGGAAGAACAACATAGCTCATTTTAGGTTGAGGTTGAAAGTGACTGCCACCCTAGAGTTAAAGGAACTAGTTAAGCTTGGTCAGGATTTTTTGTTGTTCATTCGCATGAGATCAGAAGTTTGATTAAGTCTCAATGGTCGGGTTACAATTGAATTAATTAATTAATCTAATTAGAGGCCTTTTGTGTAAACAATGGCATTGACCCATTTAGTTTCAATTGTTAAATTTAATTTATTGGTTTTGATTTATTTGGTTTTAACTTGTGTTATGGGTCAAACAGTCAAATGACACGTGTTGAAGACTCCTCAATGTGCACTGAGACACATCAGAGTTTCAGACACAAATACAGACAAAACAGAGAGAGAGGGAGGGAGAGAGAGAGAGAGATAGCACAAAACAGCAGTCTGTTTCAGTTAAGACAAGACACACAGAGACAATTGAAGACATCATGAGACAGATAAAGACAGACAATGCAGAGGTTAGAGAACAGACAGTAATTTCAGTTGCTTTGTTTATGTCTTTGTTTATAATTAAAAGTAATACCCCAATTGGAAAACACAAACTAACACATTCATATTCACTTATTGTTCTATACATCTCAAATACCTTTAAAAGCCTTCATGAATGTTTGAACATTGTTAGGTTTATAAGGTATCATTCAAAAAGCATCTGTTGAAGCTGAATCATACCACAATACTATCTAATACTATCACTACATGGGTACCAGAACTGACAGTATCTCTGAAATGGCATCTCAGATGTTTATCTACATGACAAGATACCCTGATCACTGTGATGGTACAGTAAACTGGCCACTGTTATATTTCAGTTTGTTCCAGTCTTGTAACATCTCACAGACACTGAATGGGAAAAAAAGGTGCCATGATGTCAGGCGACCTGATATTAGTTATATTCCTCTAGTTGTATAAAATTGTATTCTGGCATTATTGTGAAGCTTTGCCTGTCACGTCTCAAGAGGTGCTGTGAATCTGAAAAGTTCAAGGTACCCTGTGGTAAATGTATCTATTAAAGTAAACAACTTAAGTTTGTTTACAGGAAGGAAACACACAGGGCACCTTTAAGGTTAAATTGCTAAATTGTTTAGGACAAGCCTGGCTGTGCAAGAAAATGACCGAAAAGGCTGATAATATTAAAGTTAGAGCTCCCTTCCTATGAGTCCCATGTGGAGGCTTCTTTGTCCTCAAACTTAAATCAAAAGCACTGGCTGACAGCCTTCACCAAAGCACCTCAGGACAACCTGACATACCCAGAAGAGATTGCCGGGCCACGACACACCAAGAAACACGGGTCACAGGAGGCAGTACAATTAACAGTCACATAATACGACTCAAGGTTTTTGATCAGAAAATTTAAAAGTCAAAGGTGTACCTTGGAACTCGGATGCATCAATAAATTAAAGATGAAACATATCTAAAATTAAAGGCGTCTTAGAGGAATGTGCACTTGTTGTGTTTGGTAAGGCATGAATAATGAGATGACAAATTGATTCTTTTGAGTGTGCAGCTCATGAGGGCCACAACTGGGGCAGGAACTCAATGGCAACAGACTCTTTATTTAGTGGCGTCTACCCTGATTTACGTTTGCAGCAACAAATCAAATAAGAGTCATTGGATTTTTCAAATGGTGACAAATCATCGACCTAAAATATCTACCCCTTATTGCCTGGGGCCACTCCAGGGTCTGCTCTTAATTAGCTATATAATTAGACTTTGCTTTACTGGGCCTCTCAGTGGGGTTTAATCAATGGGAACAAGACAACATATCCACCATTGAGTTGTGTCTGTAGAAAGTGGACTTTGCTATCATTGTCTACTATGACATGCTTCCGGGATGGTCTGAATCATTTGCCCTCATTCAATAATGTCACACTCTTAAACACAACGTGTCAGTTTTGACTCTTTCAGACGATGATCTATGGTTATAATGATTCATAGCTCAATGGGTTGATGCCTGACTTCACATTATAGGAACATTTCTTATCATTCACCATTTGACTTCTAAATGTTAAGTATGTAATGGTTTGAATTAAAGCAGATATCAGTGGCACGGCCGTTTCGGCTAATGCTGTGTTCAAGGCAGGCTTTTGAAACCGTAAGTTACAGCTTCAAGTCACAACTACGACTTGGTAGCGTTCCAGGTAACCCGTAGCTCGTGTTTTTACCGTCCTGTTGTCTGTGAAAGTTCCCTATAACGGCCACTCGTAACTTCCGACCCGTGAACTCGTACCAGATCGAACTGGTATGACTTCACAGGAAGGAAAAACACAAAGTACGAGTTTCCTTGAACGCACCATGAGTTAGCAGCCCCCGCCCTTGTCAGGCATCAATTGGTCCTCGTGCTACGTCACCACATTCACGCGCATCCCTTGGCTGCACACACAGCCTTTCACGCCGTTCTCTCCCCTCATTGGATAACACTTGTATCCCACAAGGAACATTTTCTCCTCGGGTTACAGCAGAGCAGAGTGACGGAGAGACTCGTGTTTAGGCTGAAATACTTCATGTAAGTGATTGCTGACGGAAAATAGGACTATTTAGGACTTATATTAACAAAAACATTCCACTGATATCTGCTTTAATGTGTTATCCATATGTAATCTATAATTGCACGCTCCTTCATTAATTAATTATCTGTTGGTCGAAAGCTATTCAGATCATTTAAATCTAAAAGCAAAGCTTGATAAAAAAGAAAGTTAACATTAAGACAAAGTTACAGACAGTGATACGTTTGTTACTGAACTATTTCATGTGTTGCCACACTCAAGACAGCATTCTGCTGAAAGGCTCAGAAATGTTCTCAATCAAATGATCAAGCACTTTGGGAAAAGGAAAGATGAAAAAAATGAGAATTTGAAATTTCATTATTAGTGTCCTGCCAAAGCAAACAAAATGTTGAAGTTAGTACAAAGGAAAACGGCCGCAACATCATTTATTCATTTACTTTCTTTTTAGCTTTCCTTACCTGAGCGTAGCTGTTTGATTCGCCCATTACTTGCACTGGGGTCAATGGGCAGGAAGTCTTTGTACCAGGTGATTTCTGGGTCAGGGTTGCCACTGGCGGCACAGAGCATGGTGGCTGTTCGAGTACGCTCCACCACTTTCAACTGAGGGCCCATATCAATGTGAGGGAAGCCTGGTGGGAGTAGGTCCTCTGTGAACAAAACAGAAAAACAGGGCACATTAGGGATCTGACTCAAAAAGCAAAAAAAAGGTTCTCTCTCACAGTTACTTCTAATCCTTAATCATAAACCCCCATTGAGAGACACAACACGATAGTGATTTAGATGAAAAATGACACAACAAAGTATCGTTTTGACACCTTTTTGTAGTTGTGGGTGTCAAACGTTGGAACAAAAATCTACAATGATTAAATCTCACAAGTATCTTGTCTTGTTCGCATGCCTATTAGGAGGGTGATTTCTGAAATTGTGTTGCTGCAAAAAAAAACAAGACTTGGGTAGGTGTGACATATCAGAACACTTTCAGAAACCGTGTGCTGTGTGATTTCTGTACAGTGATAAAATACCTTTCTGAAATTAAATGAGAACTTTTTCATTCTACATTTCAAACTCACAAAGCCAGCTATTTCTAATTATCATAGTCATTTGAATGTTAACATAAAGGGAAAATTTAACAGTGGTCTGTATGAGTTAAATATGTAATACATCTATGACAAAATTAATGTCTTAAGGTAACTGGTTGCTCTAATGTAGTATAATGTGTAATGATGGGTGCTTGAAATATTTTTCCTTAAATTGGTGCATGGGTTAGTAGCTCCCATCATCTAACTCCACATACAGTAGTGTCAAATTAAATTCACCTGCAGTGGAGGCAATGAAGTGACCACACAGCCAAATAATTAATGCATTTGTATATGAAAATTTGCCTTATCACAGCTGATTTTCTAAATTCCAATTTACCATTGACCACTGGGAGAAATGTACATTGGGAATTAGATTTGATAGTCATCCATGTACAGTAAACAGATCAATTGAATAAACGAGGCTTGGGATAAACATACAAACTGCATTTCATTAAGAATCTCACTCTCCCATGACCCTGCGTTGAAGCATTGAAGAGGTTTAAGGACAAAGAGCAATGAAACCATGCAAGATGCGTTCTTTCACTTCTTCTCCCACAGATAATGAGATGGCTTTCTAATGGCTTATAGCTCGTCTAATTGTTAGAAAAACCATCCCACAACCAGATGCTCACAGACTATACTACGTTCCCACTATTGGCTCCCACACATTAAGAACCATGTGTCTTGTTTAAAGGCCTATGGATGACAACCTTTCCCCCTCTGCATGCATTTTGGTTATAACAAGTGGTAAATAAATGGATTTAAATCCACCAGCAGTGAAGTTAATGGAGTGAAAAGTAATACCAGAAGAAAAACTAGGCATTTTCTCCAGTCTGCATGTTTGGTGACACTCAAGTCAACCTGTGGTTACACGGTGTGAAACTACCACTTGGTCGAGACACACTACAACCTGCACCAAAATCCAGGATTGAATAAAAAATTCTCCTTTGCATTTAAGGTGCATTAAAGAGGTTTGTGTAAGCTGCTGTGATTGTGATTGTCATTATATTAATTCAAGAACCATCACACTAGCTACTTACATTTATTTTACAAACACTGTCAGATCCTTGAAGCTAATAATCATGCATGATTGCCCAGTCATTACACTGTTAAAAGATGACAGTGTGCTCTATGGTCATTGTTCTCCCGATGCAGACTCCCTGCTCTCTTGGGGGCAATTAGTCCCATGGGTAAAATTGCCTGACCTCTACCCTGACTGAAGCCAGAGCGGTGACTCAATCTCAGATGATGAGAGCCGAGGGGGAAGTACCTCGAGCTGTAATATGCATCAGAAGCTCAAGGCCACATCGCAACTCGGAGGAGATTGACTGACTAAGATGCTGGCCGGTGGCACAGCAGAGGTCACTGTTCATCTGGAGAGACAATGACCTCATGTCCACTCTGCAGACATCGCGGTGGTGGCATAGACAGCCAGGGAGCACTAAATTAAAGGAAATTAGGACACTAAGTTTCTGTCTGGAAGCAAAGTTGGTCTGTCTGCCCAAGGGCTACTCTGCATTACATTTTTCACTTGACACAAACAATGATGAATTAAATGATTATTTCAGAATTGTCTATTTTTGGTCAAAGTTGTACAAGACTGGGAAACAAAACAACCCAAAATGTCAGGTTGATGATTATTATTGATGAATGTAATGGCTTATCTCTAAAAGGTTTTTTTTGTATTATTATTCTATTCTTTTGTTAGCCCAAACAAAGACAACAAAACAACAAACCTCATTTTATGCACTTGGATTGTGTGGAGAAGAGGCGAAGTGAGGTCGCTTTTTAAAATATTGAATATTGAAAATAAAAGACAAACATGACAGAAGGAAGAACCAGAGGGTCTCCAAACTAAGTCCAGACAGGTTACCTCTAACTAAGGCTGACATCAGCAGAGCACAATGAATATTTCAATACCAGGTTCAAAGAAGTACAGGCATTTACACAGTTTTAGGTTCCGTGCTGTATCCTCTCCATCGATTATTAATGATCACCCCTGTATAATCTCTTTATACCAATTTTCCCCCGCAGCTCAGAAAGGCAATGGCAAGCCCCACACTTTCGCTTTAGAAACGTCAGGACAAGGCAGAGAAATATGTTCTCGCAAACTCCCTCTCCTGTGTGTCATCAATGATCTTCGTATAAGATGCCATAAAAGGTGCTGGATTCTCGTAGCCCTCCGGCTAGCTCTGTCTGTTGGAGAAGGACATCGGTCTGGCCTGCTCTCCTCGTGTTCTATCTGATGTATTTGTTGTTGCTGAGGCCTATCTGTAATTTGCATCACACCAACTCTGCCTTCACGGTATGAGAACAGTAGACAGAGGCCTACACAGGCTACAGTAATTAAAAAAAAAACAAAAAAAAACATACACAGAGTAAGTGGATTTGAGGCTAATGAAATTAGGCAAGTGACAGAGGGAATCTGCCTGAAGGAGCGAGGGAGACCGGGAAAAAGGTGGGTGAGTAAACAAAGCAGCCAAAACAGCAGTAAAAAAAAAAAAGAAGGAAGGGATGGTGAATTCACAGAGAGACTCTGCTATCGTTACAGCTGCTCTGACCTGATACTGCACAGGCAGCCGTTCCTGAATAAATGGCATGTATGCTGGTTACTTACTTCCCTAGGAACAGTGTCTGATACCATCTTTCCCCCTGAAGCTTACAGGCTCTGTCGATAAAGGCGGCCATGCAAAAATAAATAGATCACTCATCGAGGGAGTGTTACTTCAGGGTTAGCCAGCCTGACTGTGAAGGGGAGAAGGCAACCAATGACACGGGCTGATAGTATCATAGAATTGCCAAAGGGCCAGTCCCCCTGTAATGGCATTGCAATTGCATTTCTATGATGTGTACTGGGGGTTCTCTGTGATGACAAATCTTCACAGGCCAAATAGAATTGACGCATGTGCACTCTTGGTCAATGACAACACTGCTATTTATTTTGCCGAGAGCAGCCGTTGTCACTTGGGCCAACAATCATCCTGCTATGGAGCTATGAGACACATGCTGCAGTGTTAATGATGTGTGAATTTTTACTTTTGTTAATTTGTTTTTTCACACACATTCATTCTCATTCAATCACTGTGTAAATGCTACAGCTAAAACATGAACCTTTCATCTCATCATCATCTTCCGGATTTCAAGGATAAGCCTCGCAATTAGGTAGACTGACGTATTTGAATCCAGCAGTCATTACCACTTTAATCATTACCATTCCTCAACCTTAACTGCATGTTTATTATTATAACCATGACAACAAAGGTTATCCAGCTTTAAGAAAGTATATTATTTTAACCTAAACTGAGACCTTCTCTTAAACTTAACCAAGAAGTTTGTGTATCTAAACCTGACCAAACTGTGACCGTTCCTTCATGATGTGTTTGCTTTTGAAACCATGGCGATGACGCTCCGCTGTACTTGCCACCGTTAAGGGTGCTATTTCAGGAGCTGCTTCAATGGGTCGTATCAGAAGGTCAGGAGAAATGACCTATGGTTGTCCGGGTTGAAAGACTTGTTGGCATATACTGATGGCTGGCATCAGCTCAGCTTGAACCTTTCAATTACAAAGACTTTTCCCATTCTGCTCTTACTCAGGCTAAAACCCTTTACCATTTATCAACCTACTTTATATATTGAATGGGATTTAGACAGGTGTCAGTGATTGCCACTTGCCTTGGGAATAGTAGATTCCAAGTTACACAAGAGGAAGAACGGTAACCTACCTAGAGCTGTCCATGTCCCATGCAACAGCTGGCTTGACTATAAAGCTCCTACAGGCCTTTACCGTTATCTAACTTTTGATTTTCGTCATTCTCTTTTTTTTTTTTTTTTTGGGTTGGCTTGAGTGCCATCATTATCCATAATTGTCTTTAATTTGGTTCCACCATTTAATATCATTACACAAGTGACAGGTGCAAAGCCTTTAATCAGCCTCTGGTCAGCTTAGCCATTGCCCGACTGTTAATCTGCCGACTCATGTCTGCTGTTGCATTCTGCTTTCTATCATGCTAAGTGTGGCACTCTTAAAAGGTCAGTCCTTTAGACTCATTTAACTCTTCTGCCTAATCCCATTTCCAGTGATTCACTCTTCACCATCTCTTTTTTTGTGCTAATCTAACTCCGGTCATTAATGTACCAGAGTACTAGAGTTTCCTGAGTAAAAAGAACAAACAGTACTAATGAATGAGTGAGCCATATGAAGTACAACCTTGGAAGTGCTGCACTATACCCACTATACAGCAACATAATTGCATACTATTCACTATCTACAATGTAATACTGTGTTATCAATAGTGCATTACAGAGCCATGCATAGTATCGTGCAGCTATTCTCTACTCAAAGAGCACTTAACCCTGGTCCCTGGCAGTTTGAAGAAAGCCTGTGGCCTTCATAATGCTGGCAGCTTATTTTACCGTGTTAGTTATCACATTGGTGTGTTGGTGGTTTACTCCTGTTAATACGCTACACAAGCAACTGAAGCAGTTACTCAGCCCTGAGCACCGGTCAGGATGCTATACTGTGTGTGGATCTTTATATTTTTATACTGCACATGTCATCCATTTTCATCTGGTGTCAAGATCTCTGACACACTGGCTTCAAAGCTGCTTATTCCGAGCCATCAATTATCTCACAGGGTGGATGGGGCTGCAGTAACAGAGAGGGAAAGAGGTAAAAAACCTGACTGGCTGGGACTGCAGCAAATGCTGTGGGGTGCTCCAACGTCCCCCGCACCTATTACTCATATTATTATTTTCACTTACTGAAATGATTTAATTTCATCAGCAGCATAATCAGGTTAACTGATTACCCAGTGCCACAGCACAGAGACACAGGCTTTAAGCAGGTCTGTGCATTAATACCACAGAGGGGCTGCTGGGAGAGAAAGAGCGGGGGAAAGAGGAGCAAGAGAGACAGAGGTTAAGAGAACAGGCTAAACAGAAAGGGTCTGATACACACAGGAAGACAATGAAGAATACAGATGCTGCACTATCTCAGAAAAATGTGGTTTATTTGATGGGCATAGCAATGCAGCTTTAATTTCTTTGTACTTACACCACGGCCAGAACAGTTCACATCAAGTAAGCAAATACAACTTGACATGTTGACCACTTGGAACTAAACGTAGAAAATAATTTTCACCAAGGTGCAAAACACAAGAATTATAGTTCCCCTGCAAATATGAAGTAGTTCAGTCAAAATGGTTCAAATTTCAGTGACTATATACTATGTTAGACAATGATCAACAAGCTACAGAAATTGTCTCTTTACTCACAGTGCTTGCAACACCAACTTGTAACTTGCATTCTCTGTGTTTTAAAATAGGTCATGGTCAGGTTTTCTTTTCTGCACTGTGAGGTAAAGCAGCTGAAAGCCAACAACTGCTGAAAAGAAAATGTGAAACCCAGGTTCAGACTTCAGGTCTTCATTCCAACCAAACAGTGCAACAGCCTGTTTCACTCAGCAGCTTTCTCATCTGTAGGTGAGGACTGACACAAATGTGTGTCTGTCAGGTCGAAAGGAAGCCTGATACATTTTCGTACTTTTCCTGTCTTGTGCACCTTTTTGCAACATTCACCAAATTCTATGACCAATAGGACCACTGTTGAATTGCGAGAGAAATATACAAAGGAAGAGAGGGGAAACAGTGATCCAGGGGTAGAGAAGAATAGCAACACAGGGGAAATCTAATCACAGCGACTCTGGGCCCAGCACCGATAGCCCTCTCTGGATAGCCATCTCAGCTGAATAATGGTTATTATACGGCCAGCACTCAACCTATACCCCCCTGCTCAGTTCCCGGAAAGACGTCTGATGTCCCATTGGTATTCTCCACACCCAGCACATTGAGCCACCAAGGGCAACATTTACATCCAAATCTCAAAAAAAAAAAAAATACAACCAAGAGAAACAGCCTGTAAGAGCAGATGAGAGGAAGGGAGATGGGGGAAGAGGAAAAGAGTCACAAAGAAAGAGAGAAAGACACAGAGAGATTTTTTTTTTTTTTTTTAAGTGAGGGACATTGAAAGTAAGGCAGTTTGCAGCATAGGTTATTGCCCCCTGGAAAACACTACCACAGCATGCAGTGCAGGACTGCCAGGCTCTGCAAGAGCTTCTTCCCACAGGCCATTCTCTTTAAAATACACACACACACACACACACACACACACACACACACACACACACACACACACACACACACACACATTACCAGACTATTGGAACAGTCTCACACACACGGTGACTGAACAGATATATCCAATACTAATTATCTGCCTATTACACATGTGCAATAAGTCAATACTTCAGTTATTTCAGCACTTGATCAGTGGACTATTAGTGTTTTTGTACTACACATTACTACTTGACATTGCAAACTATTCTTTATTTTCTTGTTCCTCCCCCATATGTCAGTTATTTGCACAGTGAGGTAGGAGGAATGCAATTTTGCTCTGTTGTGCACTCTTTGTTGTACAGTCTGAATGATAATGAGGTTCAGTAACTTTTGACTTTGCAATGCAAACCTATGCTGTTGGGTAAGCTCCTTGTGAAGACATAGGGTTAACTATGCACTTTTCTCTGAAGTTGCAAAGGAATGATCTGATATTAACATTTTTGGCTAGAATGTAGATATATGAGAGACACAGAAACTTCACAGTTCTGACCAGTCTGATGGTTGGCAGCTTGCAGAAACTTTCCACGCCACTTCCAGTTCTGAAGACAGCCCATATTAGGCCACACTCATAAAGCCATCATCAACACTGAGCTTAACAGCAACAAGCGAGCCAGACAAGAGGGGGAGATGTTGGAGAACAAATGGTAGCTACAACCACACACACAATAGCATCTCTGACCACTATTTTGTCCAATGTTAAAGCCAAATGAATCATGGGAGAGAGCACTAGCACTAGACAGGAAACAATGTCTTATACCCTCAGGCTGAGCAGGGTAATATTCTACAGCATTTTGCGTAATTTTCTACCCATTATAGACAAAGAATGGACAAAGGTTTTATCCATGTAACATCAGCAGCTGCTATAGTTTGAGAACATGAGACTTCCAAATAATACCCGCAAAGAGGATGACACACAATCTATAGAAAGAAGTGGTTCTTTATGTAACTAGTATTAATGTTTAATTAACTCGTGATGATAAAGGTTTTTCTGGGACTAAAAAAAATAATTGCCTCCTGCAATTACAATAAGCTCTGGTGTTTTTTCTTTTCAGATTTCAAAACCAGGTCCCTACAAATTCACGAACCAGTTGGCTGCCTGATAAGATTTCAAATAAACCACTGCTGCAGGCATATATTTCCTAGGACAGCGGAGAACCAGTATTTTTGAGAGTGAATAAAAATATTTAAAAAACAGTCAACAGTCAAATCTTGCAGCAAAGGCTAAACTAAACAAAAAACTGCATTATACAGTATGTGAAGAGTGAAGCACATACAGTATTGGCTTTACTTTCTGATCATTCTTTGAATCATGCTTGTATCAACAGCACTCTTATCTAGGGTCATGTACTGTAGCTACATTGTGCTGTTACGCTTACATTATCATCCATTCAGTGTTTGACAGCTCATTAGTAGATTTTCTGACAAGTTTCTCCACATGGTTCAAGTTGACGACCTTCCATCTTTGCTCTGTCTATAACTTTAAGTGCTATAATCCAGGGTCCAGTCTTCGATAGAAAAACGTACACTACAGGCTTTTTCCCTGATGTGGTGAGCCACCGTGATAGACACAGCACAGACAAGAGAGAGGTGTAATTGCGAAGGACAGTTCCAATGATCCCTTCCCTGTGAGGAGAAGAGGTGAAGTAAAAAAAAAACATAAAAAAGGAAAAAAAAAAATCTGTTTATCTATCTCAGCCGGTGGAGGTTTATTGAGCTCTCTCTCTCTCTCTCTCTCTCTCTCTCTCTCTCTCTCTCGTCAGGCTCCTGAGGCGTCTGGGGTAAGACAGGCGAACTCCAGGGGAGACAGGAGATGAGGCCGGGGCCATTAAAGGAAGTGCCTCACCGTAGAAAAACGTCAACCAGTCAGGTCTGGTTTAGTGGTGGGTGTCTTTGAGTGTGCGTGTATGTGTTTCTCTAGTGTGTGTATGCGCATGTGTGTGGGAGGGTGGGACTGCGTGTGGAGGCGCAGTGGGCACCTTGCAACTTGACGTCAGTTTATCACGCTGCTTGAGAACTGGAAAGCCTTTTAAAATGTGTTCTTCTCGTTAATTGTTCGATAGATGGTGGTTGTAGAGATTGTAATGTGTCTGTGTCATTCAATCAAAGGGGAAAAAAAAGCTAAACTCATTTCACGCAACCTTTTAAAGAAATAATAGTGGCAGAGGGGCTTACATCTTCTAAGTAGGCAGCATCATTTTGTGTCTTCCCTAATTAATGATGACACTAATGAGAGAGCGTACGGCAGGGTGCTGTGACAGCTCACTGAGGTGCAGCATTCCCATAAGTTTGGCAATCAAGTTGGCATCATCAACTTCTTTCGATAGCAAAATAAGTTTCATCATTTCTTATTTAAACAGTCTGTGTAATAACAGAGGATACTTAAAGAACTCACCCCTGATCTTCAACAGTTCTGAGTGTGTGATGAATGGAAGCAAATGCTAACCTTAAAAAACAGCGTTGTCATGTTAAAACAGTCTCTGTGAATTATTATTTTCCCCAAATATCCACAAATCATTGTTAATTTGGAGCTTTTTAAGTTGTGGCTTTTAGAAGATATGTGTGAACAGGGCTTATGTGTGTGTGTGAGAATCCTGACATGTGGAGCAGAGGCCTTTCTAAGCTGTCTAAGCGCTAAGCGGCCAAAACAACAATGGACTGAGAGAGCTGAGCCGCTGCACTGTGCTGTTCCTGCCAAATTAACTAATCTAACCCAAACAAATACCCAAAAACCTCCAAAACAAAGAGTGACACTAATTGCGAAGGATGTTGAAGGAGGTGGATGGGTGGGGCTGAGGTGTGAGGTCATAGTCTTGGTGGGCCATTAGCTTAGAGCAATTAAGCTGCTAATGACAGGTTTTAGAGGAACCTCTGGTCATTTATGAATATGTGGTAGCTGGAAATGAGCAGAAAGGCAGCTAGATGACTCCCTGGTAATTGCTTAATGTCACTTCAACACGTGGAGACGACAAGTGGACATGGCGGCGAGGGTCACAGAGGATGTGTTCTTCACCAGAGAGCGAGATTGGAGTGAGAGTGTTGGATAAATAAGTCATTTAAAAAAGATGACAAGACTGCAAGCAAGTTTGCGAGTAGAATGCTGATAAACCGAAATACAAAAAAAAAAAAAAAAAAAGATTGTCGGGAGGCAAAATGTATAGAAGACCTCAATGACAATTTCCTGCTGTAACGCCACGTTCAACAGAGAACAGAGAATGGTGAATGGTCTAATCTTGTTCTCTGCTGCTTAAAGGAAATCAGCAAAATAAAAAAATAAAAACACTACCAGTGTGTTATGAATGAAGAAAACACATGTCCTCTTCAACAGGAACAATCCACTGATGTCCCCATTCACATTCACACACACACGTGTGATGACATATGTGATGCTTAAAATGAACTCCAAGTATTTCAATGGAAGGATGCGACAGAAGATGTGGGTACATGGGTTTGCAGGAAGAGAGGGTGACGGGGGGGCTTGGGTGACACATGTTAGATGTGGCATTGCTCTTTAAGTACCAAGGAGCACAGTGTTCTTTAAATATGAACAGCTGCTTTTAAATCCAGTTGGATCTGGGCTGCGCTCCAGAACACAAGCTTTGTAATCACAAAGAAGTCCTGGATAGCATCTTTCAAGCAGGCCTCTCTCTGATTGCCATTTCACCCACACTCTATTTGCCCCTCTGATAACTACACCTCACATCGCAAATGAGAGGCCCAATGGCCTCACAATATTCATATGATAAAGTCTCTGGTTTTAGTACATTATAATTTATTTCTTTATTAAACATTGTGCTTGAACCTTTTGAGATTTATTACACATTCATGGGGATATGAGTCTTAATCTATTCAGTCCTGGCTGAGGTGCATTCTCTTGTCGTAGAAGAAATAACAATCATGCTGTTAAGCATTCGACTTAAGTTTTACCACAGGTGGCGTATGCACAACCCTAAAGCAAGCAAGATTTTAAGTCACATCAACTTAGCCAAGCCTGCAGGGCTCACAGCATGACCTCTGAGTTGTACGACTTCAGTCACCTGGGCTGGTGGCTCATGTATATGCATGAAGCTGGTGGTCCGGGCCATATCCCCTTGCTCTTCTTTATGCATGAGTTGGGCCACTCCAAAGGTCGCCACTCACACCGTTTCCACAGGAACCACTTCTTTCTCCCAACCCTCCTTTCACTGATCAGATGAAAAGTGCTATCCTAGTGTAGTTTGCACTGTTAATTTCATTATTGCATGTTCATTTTATGTACTGTTCCAAAGTGCAAATATTAGCAGCATTTGTATATTTGTTTTGTTGTCTGTAAATCCCAGGTCATCCAACACATTAATATGAATACTCTGACCAGCAGAAACGGCAGATTGCATAGAATTGATTTACATTTTCTCAGTGATCCAACAAAACCACATGGGACCACAATACTTGTCCAAACCTAATGAAATAAAATGACATGAAGGCATGAAGTAAAGTAGTGCTGCTGGAAAGCCAATGGCTAATCTTGAATTACATGTAGATTTCTACACATGGATGCTCAACAGCAAAATATTTCATAAACATTTTGTTACATTTGTGGTTGTACACAAAAAAAGAAACAGTTTATGAATTGAATATACTATGATGAATAACTGGTATAATCAAACCACAACACTTATCATTGTGAAAGTGTCTCTGAGACACTGATCTTTCAATTTAGCCTCCTCACTAACTGATTGCTGTGAAAAAGGATCCATTTATATAAACTTTCTAACCATCAGTCAAAGCCTGACAGGTTCTTTTCTGCTGTTGCACTTGCTCGCCATTTCCTTTCCTCTTCATCTCTTCTTTTTTCCCCCCTTTTCTTTTTTAACTCTACCCCAGTGCTGTATATTGGCTGTGGCCAGATGTCCTGGGTGGCCAGGGTCACTCTGCCTGAGCAAAAATTATATGAAATTGATGGTGAAAGTTCAGGAGCCAGCCATCCCTAGCTAGAGGTTAGCTCCTTCCAGTTATCCCGCTCCATCACACCACGTCTCTTCTCTCTCCCTCTTCCTCCTTTATCTTTCTTGCTACCACTCAGCTTCTGCCCCTCTTCTTCATCCCCCAATCACACATGATTACTGCATTAGAGGTCCAGAGGATCAAAGGATTCAGAGGCCATAAACTCTCATCTGAGTGAATTTCCTCTAGAGGGAACTTTTTTTTGTACAATAGAGAAAGACAGAGTAAGGGAGATATAAGGCTGCCGGTAGTCTGGCAGGCATACAAATGCTAATATACGTTTATGAAGTGGGGCATGGGAGGAAAGGTGAGAAGGTAAGGAGATATCTTCCAAAAAGAGGAAAGGAGGCATCAGCGCCACAGAAGGACAGAGAAGGGAATATATGTGAGGACAACTGATAAAACCTCTTAAGCCTCCTATAACAGGCCTGGGGCATGAGGGCCTTCCTGGTCAAGATCTGACTAGTGATTTATTATTATTTATTTATACCAAGCCTGCCCTCTACCACACACCAATAAAAGCTAAAGAACTCCAACAGACCATGGAGTAGACCCTCATGAGCACCATCATGGAACAAAACAAGAAATGTGCTGCTCATGTAATTCAAATATAAGAGCCAAATAACAACCACAAAAAGACAAAAATAAAATGCTGGTTGTTGTGATCATGTGCTAAAATGGGTAGGCATATGGATGGTTTATCATTTGCAACTGAAAAAAATAACGACAGAAAGGTGCCTCATGCAAAAATGCAAGTAACTAAGGTGTACTCTTAAGAGGAATAAACAAATGTATTATTTAGTGGAGGCAGCGAGTCCTTCCTGGGATTCAGAATTGATTTGTTTGTCAGGGACAAGCTGGAGACAATGCGGTCAGCAAAAAACAAGAGAAACTACATAAGCTCAGTGTGGACTTCGTCACATATGCGGGTCAAAGCATCATGCCTTTAACTTTATCTGATGTAGACATATGGGTACCATGCTGCGGCTGCTTTCATCCAAATGGCATGTTTTAATCAATCCAAATCTGTCCTGGCTAGTAGATAACATTGGAAACAGTGGGAGGTATACACACAGAACAGATGAGAGATGAGATGCACAATAGCAACTGAGTGTGGAAAAAGTCAAAAACATAACCAAGTTGTGTGACCAATCATAGTGTCACCTCCCATTGCCTTTAAAAGCCAGGCACCCGGGAGGATTTCTATTGTAACAGCGCAGTGTTTCACACAGAATAAGATTCTATTCGTGGTGAGCAGATTACATACTGACCAGTGATCCTAGTCACAGCACAAGCAAGCAGCCGCTCCGTGCACCCCAAGGGACAAAGAAAGGCTGGGCAATACATAAAGCTGAGTAGTATAGCACTTCACAAAGAAGCATGGGCACCAATCCCACCCTTAGACATGTTTTATGCAAGGAATGTTTAGTTCATTATAAAGCTGCGGTGGAAGAAATTTAATCCAGGTGATGCTTTACCAGTTAGTATGAAAGAATGCTTCTCTGCAGAGGCTCGTTCACATCCAAGAGACATCCGTGATGCATGGCAATGTTATGCAATGCACAATATGCCACAGTAAAGCTCCGACCTTCCGAGGGCTGTGTAATGTTCCAACCGATGTTCCAAATATCTGAAGCTCATTTTCAGCATACACTGCAAGTGCAATAACAGGCAGTGTGTATGTGTGTGTGTGTGTGTGTGGGCACATAGCTTGATAATACACCCTTAAAATAACAGTTAAGTACTTCAGCATTGACTTTAGACTCAAATTGTTTGGTGGTCAATGCACCAAACAATGCTTCTGACAGCACTTTGTTTTTCAAGACAAACACACACCCCCAGCTCAGAGGGGGGCAAGTCTGTTTGCTTTTTAAACAGTGCGGCTGCCGGACCGGCAACTGGCAGCAGCGTCAAACCAAAAGTAATGAAGATACTTACATTACGTATGGTGCTGCTTTGCACAGGCTTTAGGATCATACCCTGAATGTTTACTGCCTCAAGGATACAAGTATGCAGCTTACCTCCTCTGCTGCCCTAGTTTAGCAACACTAAGCTCACCGTCTTTTCAAATAAACATTTTTTTTTCTCACCTCTCTGCCACTCTTCTCTGCATTTTATCTCCCATACTTCTTGCTCTCTCTATAGGTGCTGAAACTCGTGGAAGAGGGCAGAGGTTACCTCAGAGGCAGACAAACAGGAAGAGGAAAAACAGCCAGATCTGTTGCTGATACTGCCAAGCTTATTCTTCACTGTCTCATTACAGGGCAGCCACTGCCTGTCTGCGTGCCTGCCTGCCCGCTGGCCCGCTCTTACTTTGTCCCCTTTTCTCTCCTGCACACACATACACCTACAAAAAAAACTTAAACACACCACAAACAATCAGCTGTCAACCAGGTATACTTGCACCCACACACCTGCTCATGTTTCACTATGTGTCGTATTAATTTTTCATCCAGCTTGCCTGATGCCCTGGACTCACCTTATCCTCTAAAATGAACACATTAAAAATCAACACTCAACCCTTCAACAACAAAGCAGCGGCACATTAGCACTACAGAGAAAAGACTGACCAAATGAGTACGGAATTGAAGTGTCAAAACAGAGAACTTCCATCTACGAAAAGTAAGTTTTAGGAGAAGACAATTTTGTAAAATGTTTTAAAAAGTTACAAAAACCCAAAGGGTCATGATGAGTGAACCCAAGGGGAATATTTCACAAATCTAAATGTGTGTTTGCACTGCCGCTTGGTTGATATGTACAGGGAATACTGATGAAATGAACAGCAAGGAGGAGAAATTCTTTTTTTTTCTATCTCTCTATCATCTCTCTTTTCTCCAACTGTCTCTTCCTCTCAGTCTTAGCTCAGGCTCAGACTTTTAAAGCACAAACCAATTTTGAAATGGGATTGCATCATGCACAAGAAGAGAGATCCCACATATCTTAAGTTCTTTAGCAAAAATACTCACACTACAAGCTGAGATCAGAACAGTTCCTAATATTACCTAATGTAATGTGAATTTATTCGGGCTTGCCCGTCAAATGAGCTGAAATTCCCATCTTGTCCCTTTAACTGTTTTTTTTTTCCTCTACAGCAAAACTATTTTATACCTTCTTTACTGTAAAATATGTTGTCAATAAAGGAATCCTAAAACAAATGAATAAATAGCATCCCCTTGTTCTGGGACCACGACCATAGACATTACATGTGCTCCAGTCTAGTGTAGTGTAATTTGAATTTAAACAATTCATTGTTTAAAATGTAGTGGTCAGATAGTTGCATGGCACACACTGCATACATCAAGTGAGTAATCACCATCCACTGCAACAGGCTGCAGTTACTCTCTCAAACACACGGCCCGCTGAAATACAATGAATTGAGACAGGCAGAGAGGGAACAATTGTGCGGTGTAGAGATAGAGAGGAGAGAGCCTGGACTGTAATGGTGGTGATAGTGTGTGAGAGAGTCAGAGATACTGAAGACGCTGGATGAAACGCCGTAAGCGAGGTTGAAACAGAATGTCTTAAGGCTTGGCCTAGAGCCACAACTGGTTGAGTGGTTGATTGGACTCTGTCTATTTAACTTTCCACCACTCTTTTTCCCACTTTCTTCTTTCTCCACCATGTCATCCTTGCACCTTTGCCTGCCCCCACATCCTGGCTTTCACTGTCTCTCATCCCCACTCCTGCTATTCACACTGTGCGCATGTATCACGATCCAGAATCCCATTAAAATTCACTATTACCTGCTCCATCCCAAGAGAGCAGCCTATTAGAGCCTGATCAAACAGTAGAAACACTACAGCCCAGCTCTCCTCTGGGTGATCGTCCGAAACCTGACTTGACCTGCACAGTGTTGCTCTGTAGCAGATGGGTGTGGGCTTCTGGTGCTACTTTAAACCAGCGACTGAAACAGCATAGGAGACAACAAAACAATACTTGCACAAGCTAAAAAATAAATAATGGAAAATTGGCAGAAACATTGACATAGCTGAATCCAAATGGAGATGTTGCTTTATTCTCTGTGCCAACAATTGTAGACTGAAAGCAGAGCCTTAAGTCATGCCCACAGACCCTGGACTTACATGTACTGTATATGTACACTAAAGAACAAACTATCCTTAACAAGAAGCAATAGGCAGAGGAGAAGGGAAGAGTATATTGGTGAGGTGAGGGTAGGAGGGGTTAGAGGTAAAATTAGAGACAAAAAAGTCAGTGCTGTGGATGGATGAAAACCAGGTCTGCAACTTGGCATACTCTGGGAGAAGGTAAGTGGACTGGACAGGTTTGTAGAGAGTAACGAGAGTGATGAGAGGCAGAGAGAAGGGTACGTCTGATTGGTTCCACCTGGTTGCGAGTGACAAAGAAAATTTGCATGATGCAAGTGTGTGTGTGTGTGTGTGTGTGTGTGCATACAGATGCATGGCTGAAAATAAAGGTCATGGCGAGGTCTGATGTTAATGCATCAACCATTCATATGAAGCTAGACCAGAAAGCTGAATTGTTGGTGTGTGTGTGTGTGTGTGTGTGTGTGTGTGTGTGTGTGTGTGTGTGTGCATACGTGTGTATCAGAGGTGAGTCTCTGTTGCCTGCTGGTTCAAACAGCCCAAAGCTTGCGTGTACTGTATGTTACTTCATGAGAAACACTGCAGCTCAATGACTTCACCACTGAAGTTGAACTCAACCAATATGAATGTTTCTGCCTCGAGAGCAGCTCTGCTGTGCTGCGATCGGTTCGATGGGATAGACACATCATCTTCACAACTTTTTCAACGTTTTAAAAAATGAACATCAGATCAAACGTCTCATCAATCACAGTATTTGCTCCTTGGGATGCCTCAGGGGAGAATCTATTTGCAACAGTAATCACAGGGCTAAAGACTGTGGCAGTTTAAAAATCCGAGCTCACAAAAGCAGGTTAGCTTCCCATGATCTCCTCACAACAGCATGAGCTGACAGTATCCCAGTGGCAACGCCGCCTGCTGTTTGACACACTAAACACTTCCCTGGAAAAACAGGCAAATCCTAAAAACAGGAAAAGAAAAATGTTTCCAAAAAAAAAAAAAAACCTAGAGCATGCTGCAAGTTGTGTCAGATCTCAAGAGTGTGCTTCATACACTTGTCAGTCCCTCTCCAAGGACTCCCAGAGGACTGTGTGTGAGTCTTAGTGGAGCCAGATGGCCCCCATCTTAGGTATTCAGCTGAGGCAGTAGAGCAACAGCCAAAGAGGTGTCACAGTTGGTGCTAAACGCACCCTGCCATCACCACCAACACAAGCACCCGAACACACATTCATACACACAAACAGTAGAGACAACAGAAGAGAGGGTGGGGTTCTGTCATTGCCACAGTACAGTTTAAAAAAAGACTATGGAGATGAGGTTTAGAGTTTAGTCTGCATGTCTTTCTGAATGACGTAATGTCTGTGGGTTTATGAGGTAGCTAACATTTATCTTGTTATGTGTACATGTTTTAGTGGACGGGGTCACGTGCATTGGCATTGCTGCACATATGCGTGTATATGTCTTTGCTGTATGGGAGCATCTTTACCACATGTGCATGCAGCTATGGCTTGTCTGCAAGAGTAAACATTGTGGTGCTGTTCATTTCCTTTTCAAACTCAGAGCAGAGTCCACATGCTGTCATGGTAGATGAGTTTGCAATTGGACAGAAAGTGCAGTTTTACTGCACCCTTCTGTTTGTGTCTGCCCACCAGTGACTATACATGTAGTTCTATAGGAAGGTTACTGGACTTGCTTGAGGTTATGGAAGATGATTCACTGCTCATGCAATAAAGAAGCCTTTAAAAAAAACGAGCATAGGGTATAGTCTGCTCTTGTCTAGTGCTGTTACTCAAATAATCAGTACTCAGTCATATAAATGAGTTCCATGACCTTTATGATGGTTGAGTCATGCATGTTTATGTGTATGTTATTCCGTGTTTGTTTTTGTTCACATACAGTACATGAATGCATGCAGCTTTTATTTTCTTAAAAATGTGTGCCACGGCTCTCCGGCCAAGTCACCCAACATGGCAACCCATTTTTCTACCTCTCCAGATCCCAGACCACAAACCCTCTGTTTACTGCGGATGTGTCCCTTGTGCCTTGTCCCATATCCCATAATCCTTTGCCCCTGTTCCAAGAACCCATGTTTGCCTATTGTCCTCCTCACCTGTTCTACACTGCCAATCGTCCACAACACCCCCTGTTGTCTCCCTTCATCTCTGGCCAACTTTTCTACAATTTTTTTTTTTGCTGTTGCCTATTTGTGTCTCTGGTTTGCTCCACTTCCACCACACTCACTCTCTAACGTTTTCACATTTCACCTCTCTCTACATCCTGGCATTTCTGGGTTTTCTGTGAATTATATTAGATCTCTCTCTCTTCTCTCATACGCTGCATCTTTCTGCCTTCTGAAAGCTGGCAGGTTAATGCAGCGGGGCTCGACCTCATTAAAGAGAGACAGAACGTGCTGCTCTCCTCCTCTGCTGCTCATGTTGCACCTTCACTCTCATCATCACACTCATCCTTCACTTCACTGTTGGGTCGTGCCTGGGCAGGAAAGCTGCGGTCTTCCTCTGGGCTCTTGAGGAAACCTTGTCGAGCTGATTCCAAGAACTTTTCATTTTCTTTCTGGTGCTGTAGACTGCCCTGGGTTTGCCCTGTACTCTATCACACACCCATTTGCACACACTGCTGCACATGCCTGGCCTTGCAGTTTAAACTTAGATGTGTGTTTTGTTTTTGCTTTTAAGTTTTTGTTTATAAGGGACTTTCTGGACTTGAAATTGCTCTCTGCTCACTCAATATACATTAGGCAGTGAGTAAAACTGTACTAAGTTTTAGTAAATGTATAGAAACTTTTAAAGGGTGACTGAGGCACTCCCCACCCCCCACCCCTTTCCAACACCCACAACAACATGCTTCCAGGGTAGGGGGTTTGTTGCTAACAATAACTATCCAAGGATGCTGAGCCAGGCTTCCAATCCCTGCTCCAACATGCACTGACAGCCAGGGAGGCCTAGCTCGTGTGCTGCCTGCCAGCCAGCCAGCAATAGCTCAGCTTCATCCAACCCTGGAAACATGGCAGATGGCGGCAGGAGAGAACAGAAGAGAAGGGAGAAGACACTTGGTGTGTGTCTGTATATCTGAGGCAGACAGTGTCAGGTAGACTGAGATAGAAGGACATGGGAGTGTGTGACCACACACTTGCTCGCCTCTGATACCGTCCTCACTGACCTCTACGCTGGAGTTAAATAAATAACATCTATTTCTGAAACTAAACTATCACCTCTTACACTCTCAATGAAGGTCTACAAAGATCAGCTATCACAGATTTCATCTACACACATCTCATACTGTTTTGTTATTTTACACCTGTTTGTGTGAAGAGAGAATCTGTGTGTGTGTGTGTATGTATGTGTCCAGACACATCTGTCAGTCGCTGTGCCCTGACTGTCTATGGGTGACCAATCAATCTTTTTCATTCAAGGATCCTGTGGGTTTTCATCACGGGCAAATAGAGGTTCAGCTCTTACATGAATGGACAGTTGATTAGGGACATCAATCTGATGGACCCTTGATAAACAGTGTGCACACTGTCCATCTGCTGCAAGGGAATATAAATCTATTTTAGGCTGCGATGGGAGTTTTAGGAAATAATCCGCTACCACTTAATCATGTTAAGATAGAATATGCAATCATTAAATTGTCAGATACATAATGAAGTACTAATTGTACCAAATGTTACAATATTGTTTAATGAAACAATGCTTGTGACAAATGCAGAACAACCGAGCCAATCACCTCTTGCGGCTAAAAGTCAAAATGGCTTTCGAAGGGCACTTCCTACAGAAATGACATGTATAAGCAAAAAGACTTCAAGGTTCAGCCCTCGCCTACTGTCAAGTGCAGTTCAACAACTCCAAGACAAGATGTCACCTCCCCCCAAAAAAAACCTGAGAAGCTCCCGGATGTACACTTAAATGATTTATTTTTCAGTTACCCCTCTCCACACTGTTTCATAATGCAGGACTCACCTCGGATAATGGACAGCTTGGCATTGACGGTGACTTCGCCCTCGCTGTTCTCTGCCACACACTCATAGATGTTCTCATCACGTGGCGCTCGGAGAGGCTGGATTCTGAGGACGGCTCCGGCACCCTCGTCAAACTCAATCGTCTGTGGCATAAGGAATAGGGTTAGGTTAGACAGTTGTGGGATTCCAATAAAAATGCTAACAGTGTTGAACCAGTGTGAACCAGTATTAGCACAGAGTATCAGCGCTAACAACTGTCTTGGAGACACATTGATTAGTTTGGTGTCAGCTGTCTCATTATTTAAGATATAATGCTGATAAGAAGCCTGTTTTCCTACCTCAATACTAAATTTGAGACGTACAGAAGTGAGTTATAACAAGATATCCTCGGATGGAAAGGGACTGTGTATCAAGTCTTTTATAGCCCCTGGTCCTCATAAATAGAGTTATAATGAAATACACCCCCCCCACACACACACATACACACGCACGGCACGCACACATACACACAAACAGTTGCAGTCCCATATCTTTATGCATGAGGCGCCCGCTTCTGTATGTTTTCATTTCGCGTTTTTATCTGTGATTATGCCCTTTGTTCTCTTTAAAGCCCCTTATTTTGAACCGTGTTGAAAGGGCTTTTTTAAAACAAACTCAGACTACAACCAGAATGCAACATGTGCTCAGAATACTGACAACACTGCTTCACTTACATCTCAACATTTAAGACAAACTACATAAGCATTAACACACTTTGTATTTGAATTGTCATGATGCTTTTTGTTCAACAGAAACTCAGACTTCTTGAACGACAATTTTCTATTATTTCCCCACTATACTGTAGATAAAAGTGTGCGCATCAAGCTCTGAAATGAATCACTCACAAAACTTGACAGCAGAAGTAATTATATTGCTTGACTGCCAGTTTCCTAATACAGACTAATTGGATATCAGCATCCTGATGTTTTGGATGTTGAGAACAATGGAGTGCTATTTGAAATAGTCTGAACTTGCCAATAAATAAATTATCTAATGACTAGAAATGCACTCTAACAGTGTCCTCATTACATTCAGTAGAACTACTTTCCAATGACCTTTTAAATGTGTATTTGTTTTAAAATGTGGATGCGTGGGTGTGATTGACAGCAGGCCAGTTCTTCAGAGTTGTTTTAGAGTTTGGCCACAGGTCAGCATCTCAAAGGCCATGGGTTGGTTTCTTTTAAAGTTAATATATCAACACCCATGTATCCTACGGTAAGAAACTGAACCTCAAGACTTGAGTAAATGACTAGAATTTAAATGGTGCGCTTTTTGGAAGTGATCATCCCCTTTACTTTAATAAAGATGGTCATTTCCAAACACCACCTCTGTAATACTGTAATTCTGGATGGATGAAGCGTTAGACAAGATGGCCAACCTGTTTGTCAGTCTCACGGCAAACCTTCTCTACCAATATCTCTCTCTTCCTCAGAAGAGCTTACACCATCTCAACGAAGGGTTCACTGTTGAGATCTCTGAGCAAAACATGACTTTGAGATACAAGTACAAGTCTTCAGCAGCCCCGCTGCTCCACTGCTGCACATCTCAGAGCCGAGCCGTTAATTAGGCTAAAAACACTGCAGAGCACGGCATCACGATCGATATCAAAGCAGCTGTCTAGAGGGTAGAACAGAAAAAAAAAAAAATCATAACTACTTCAAAACCCCTTTACAAATTTTTTATTTCATGCTAAACGGAGGAAAAGAAGCGTCCGTTCTGGCGGGCTGCTTTACGCCCTTGGCTTTGTTTCCCACTTAGCATGCAAGAGAAGAGAACGTACAAACACTACTTGTCTTTTTAGTTTGTCCTCCGTTGAGATGCTGCTTTCCCCTGTGTTGATGTTGTTGTCATTTTTTTGCTTTTTAGCCCCCTCCCCTGTGGTTGTCTTCCTGCTGGAATGTGTGTGTGTGAGCGTGTGTGTGTGTGTGTCTCTGTGCACTGTCGTCATCCTTAACGAAAGCAACTTTTTAATTAAGAGACACTGAGCATCAATCAAGACTTTTAGAGATGCCATCTGGGATGCCTGCCGAGAACTGAACAACAAACATCATGAATAACACACAGACAGACACATTCACAGGGACAGGACTGCATGCAGAAAAAAAGAAAGAAAGAAAAAAAAAAGCCCCAGTACTAGAAACAAGAATGTGACAACAGCAGAGCCAGTCAAGTGCAAAGAGGACAGAGTCGGAGGAATGGGAGAGCTCTGCATTGCATTACTGGGCAACTGTAGCTAATGGACGACCTGCACATCACTCAGAGGTTAGCACGGCCTGTCTGTGAAAAGATTGGTAGCTGTTGTGCAGGACTATTTGTGAAAACTGAGGGTGAATAAAGCAAATGAAAACACCCTTTTCAAAACGACTGCGTGGGAACCCAAGAACAACAGAAGACCGAGCTTTTAATGTGAATGTGGTGATGAAAACAAGAATGTGTGTGGACAAATAAAGGTTAAAAAGAGTGTCATGCTGCAACCAAGGACATTTGCGTTCTGCCTGTGAGCTGACTTTGCTTGATGAACTCCAAGTTATGTCTTATCAGCAGCTAGGGATCATACAATTGTCAATAATTCTAGATCTTGCTGGTTCCAATATTAAATATAACAGTAAGATTACAGCATCACTTAATATGTAGTTAGATCAATTATCAGTGATCAGCAGATTGTTAATACTTACTGATGGGCATTTAAATATGCATTTCATTTTCTTTTTCTGTCATTTTGCAAAATACACGTTAGAATAACCAGATACTGTACCATATATCATATTTCAGATACCTCACCCCTACTCTTTCTGAATATTTCTGGTGATATAATGAATTTTTCAAATTTTATTCTTTAGTCCTGCTGTGTGACAGTGCAGTAATAGGAACGGCCTGTTGCCTGCCACAAAATCTCCAGACCTCCACTGTGCAGCAGCGATGGACTCACCTCTATACGCTGGGAGTTGACCTTCTTGCCTTTCTTGTTCCAGCTAACCCTTGGTTTGGGGTCGCCTGTCGCCTGGCAGACAAAGGAGACCACGCCCCCTGAGACGCCAATCTGGTCGATGGGAACTTTAGTGAACCGTGGTTGTGCTGAGGGGAGAGGAAAGAAAGAGAAGGAGAGAGAGAGATGGAGACAGAGAAGGAGAGATATTACCACCATTGGAGCTAACTCCATTCCTAACAAGACAGCATTAAATAAGGGTAATTACATTTCTGAAAGCCCAGACTTCCAAATGCCAATTTGAGTGCACGCACATACTTTCACACAGACACACAACTCTCTAATGTCACACAAATCCACACTAGACGGTTCTTGCAACCCCTCCTGGATTTTATAGTTCTCTGTGTACCACACAAGCCCTGCACACACTGTTCTGCCAGTTTGAGTTTTGAAGAGAAAATAAAATGAATACAACACAGTCAACAGCAAGAACGGATAAACAGGACAACCAGATATTGGATTGATTGATGAGCCGCTATGGAAAGATGACAATCTCAGGTGAACCACACGTAGACAGCTTGGCATTTAATGGCTGTCGTGGTGACTTGAACCTGCTGCTTTATTCCTGACAGGGCAGCCTCTTTAATCACTGGGCCATGCCCTCATTGCAGTTACCACCTGCAGTCCAAAACCTGTGTTGACATTAAACTACAGTACTATGCCTTTCTCATCTGGTACCCCAGTTTCAATGCTGTGTAGCTTTGTGTGTTGATCGAGACACTGTGAATTTGTATGTTGATGTTGTGCCAAGGTGCTGATGATCAGTAACAAAAAAAAAAAGAAATACGGCCCAATGGGGAAATGCACTATTGATACACTGAGTATAAGTAGCAAGCCTATGAGGTGGTAAAAGTGAGTTTTTATTATAATTTGTATGACACTGTAATAAAGTGTTAAAAAGTTAGAAGTGATTATTGCACTGACAAAGCCACAATCAGTTGTTAAATTCTCACGTGGCTCACACATACTAAAAAAGAAATGCACTCAGAGCTGAGACCATGTCATTAAACTGCCCATCAAATGTTAGTAATTCCTGTTGCTTATGGTGGTGGTGTGTTTTTTCTCTCCCTAATCGCTGCAGTTGCAGTAGGTTCGGAGCAGTAGAAAGAGGAAAAGGGAGAGAAAACACAGTCTCCTGGGGAACTTGTTAAATCTGAATCATACAGATATGTGTGGATGATCAAACGGCCAGCGCATAACGTCAAATTAATAATTAAGGGACCATGGGCCGACACCAGTCTCCAGGCACAGCTAAACACATATGAAGGAGAATTCCTGCATTCATTATCAGGGTGAGGAGAGCTATAGGGAGTGGGTATTTTGAAAGAACGAGGCAAAGAGAAATAGTGTAAGACAAGGGAACGGAAAAGAGGGTTGACTGTAGTGCCTCGGGAAACCAGAGGCACTGCATGTAAAGTTCATCTCCCCGCCTCCAACTAACACCCGAAATGTAACTGATGCAAATATTACAACGACATTCACAAACTAACTTAACTAATGGTTAACAGTTAGCCTGAGCAGAACGGGGCTTTCTGAAGGATAAGAGAGCAAAAATGTAATCCTGACCCTGCTCATGAGCATCTGAGACAAACTTAACCTTAGTTATACATGCTGTAATATGTTTGAGACAAGCAGTCAGCAGCCGGAGTTGCTCACTTGCAGATGAGTGGAGTCACTCTTATCTTCCTTTGATTTTTTTTTTCTCTGCTTTATCGTCCTTTGTTCTGAGGTAATTTAATGCATATGTAGCTCAGGGGGTAAAACATGACACTGAGTACAAGGCCAGTGGTGGTGGAACCATGCATACTAAGGAAAAAAATAATAAAAAAGATGCACTTTTACATTAAAGTGTTACCTTCATGGAGCATGTGACTAAAATCGTCGTACATCATTTCGACAGGCTGTGAGTGTTGGACGCCCTGAGCTAAATAAATCAGCCACAGGGCAGGGATAAAACTCTTCTACTTTAATAAAAAGTATTAAAGGGATGTGTTGCTGGCAATCATTTTAATGTTGGAAATATTGATTGCTGGCCTTCTGATGGTCAAATGAAAGAATATTGATTGTTGCCTCCTTCAAAAAATATTTCTTAGCACTCTTTGAATCTAACTCTACATCTGCCAAAATAACCTCACGAAGTCACGTTTCCTGATGCTGTGTGAGGCTTTACAGGATATAATGTTTTAGGAAGATGAAAGATTTGTGAAACCCAACAATCCTCTGTTATTACCTCAATATCTTATAAATGAACACTACATAGTAAACAAATAGTTAATACAGCCCATTGAGCTCCACTGGTGTGACATGACAATGCAATATATTATAAGTGTTCTAAAGTAATGTGTCAAGGCAGTAATTTTTATTTATTTATTTATTTTTCATTCTGACTGAAGATTTCTGGTCAACTGCTGACAAGGGACGTGATTTAATGTGGCCTGGTGTTTACATACATCAATGCATTTAATCAGAACAGCTTGTTGACACACAGAAGCAATGAATACATCACACATTCATCTTTCTCGACAGCCATCTTATCTGTTTGGAGTTGTGTTGTGCAAGCAACTCCCTGAAGATGGATATCTATTGTCTGTTCAGCGCAGCAGTTGCTGTTATTGTCCAATAATTATTATCCCATAATGTTCAATTGTTATTGAGTCTGTATGAAAAAAAAAGAAAAAAGAAAAGAAACTACCAGCAGAGGACCGACAGCTCAGGTTGGAAAAACGTATGTAACCCACGCATTTCAGGGCATTTATGAATTATGAAAAGGTTTAAACTACACCTGTGCAAATGTTACTCACCACAACAGGGGAAGACTAAAAAAAAAATCATGAAATAAATCACTCTGCATCCATTGTGTATACACTACAAAGGGTTTCACACAAAGGAATAGGTCGACTTTATCTGGTGCATACAATGATCCCTTTTGGCATTTTATACTTTCAATTTCCATTCTCAAACTGCAAGACACAGCTTTACACAACACAGCTCCTCTGCATTTGACCTCCCCTTACAATGTGCCCTCTGTCGAGACAGAAGAGGGATTTACACAGAGCAGGCCTGTGGCAGTGGTTCTGCTGAAGGCCAGCGCTCTTTGATTAGTTTTCCCCTGGACCATTCGACATTTCCACCCAGTTGCCTTCTCTCTCTCTTTCCCTCTCTGCTTCAGAGGATGAGAGAGATGTACAATAAATGTGCTTTGCCCACATGTCAGTCTGAATTTAACTCCTGACAGATTCAGGATTCTCAAAATGTGCTAAATGCAGTTTTCAACATTACCTAAGGAGGGTTTAAAGTGAGAGGCCGGGAGGAAAGACATATGAAATAAAAAAGAATGAGACAGAAGAAGAGGAGTGCAAGCGGGAGGTGGCAAGGTCAGCGGTAAAGAAAAAGTTGAAAGAGGGGAGAAGAGAAGGTGACAAGGGGGTGCAGGGACTGGAGGAGATGATGTGAACTGTGAGAGCAGATCTGAAAGAGCTAAATATTTAATCAAAAAGAAAGTTTCAGTTTTCTCACTTGCTTGGATTTCTTGTTATTTGTGGTTACTGCTTGTTTTTTCTTTCTTGTTTTTTCTCGAAACAGGCAGATGAAAACACTAGATTTATACAGCCATGAAATACATAAATTACATTTTCAGAGCACATCAAGACCCATTTTGTCCTCACACCCCCCTTTACGTAGGAGGTTTTCACCTGTACCTGCTAATCAGCTTCACTCATTATGTTGCAAACATTTAGGAGACTGTAAATGCTACGACACTGTTGTGTGTCCTCCACAATGCCTTTTAAGTGTTATCTCTGTGCCATATATTCAGCAGAACACAAACCACTGGTCACAGTGTGGCATTTGAGCAACAAGATTAAAAGGATAAAACCTCTTGTCAAAAGCAACAATTCATTTCATAACTAAGGATATAGTCATAAATACACATTTTTAAATGATATTCTATTTCTTTGAAAATATCTCACATGGCTGTAATACCAGCTGTGAGGGAGCAAACAGCAACACAACACACACAGCAGGTTGTGCAGGAACAGGTTGTGTGTGCTTGTGTGTGTTTGAGACAGGAGACATGTCTCTCACGGTATCCTAAAGAATGCTCATTCCCCTACACTTGACATACATATGGAAGTGCTGTCAGAAGTTAATCCCTGGCCTTCAGTGTTCACACAGACATATGTCTAAAAGTGAAGTTCCATAGGTTTTACTGCAGGCCACAGAATTATACATAATTACATAATGTAGGCACTGAGGAGTTGAGACAGGTTTCTGTTTTCGGCTCTGCTGTCTCACTCCCTCATGCCTGCCCACTTATGGGAAAGGGGCATCATCTCTCTGCCTCACACGCACCACAGAAACACGTGCAACCTTTCTGCTGCTTTTTTTTTTTTGCTCTTTTAAGACTATTCAGGTGGTTGGTTTGATATTATTTAAATCCTATCAGCATTATTAAATCAACCTATGTTGGGTAGAGAGTCGAGATGCCAGGTTTTACTCATTCAGTCTGGCTGCCAATGTGAACTGAAGCTTGGAGCTTGATTTGTGAGGAGAATAAAAAGTAAATACTTACAGGTGTTCAAAATGATATAAAATGAACAATAAGAAAAAAAGAACACTACATGTTCATTTTTTTCTTTTGTGTATGCACAGTAAATACAGTAGGCCGTGTGTGCGCCTATTTGTTTGCCTGTGTTTTCATGCACATGTATGCCATCAAAACACCCTGCAGCCACTGATTGTGGGCGCATGAATGTCTATTATATTGCAATTACTAAAGGTAACTGTGTGAACTTTGATGAGCGTAATTAACCTTTTTTTCAATTTTCCTCCACTGTGTACCTCTGGGCCTCTGCTGCCAGTTACTGTTGACTTTGAACCTTTCTTTTTTTCATGCATGCTTGCCACGTGGCCAGTAATTGCAGGTTAGAGAAGGTTCAGTGGTATAGGGGTGTAAACTGCCCCAAATAATCCCAGTAATAGACGAAGGCGCAGCAGACCATACGATATAGTCAATGACACAGGTGTTGTTAGGATCTTGAGACAGTGGGGGCTTAGCCGAGGGGATGAGACAAAAAAGGTATTGTTTTAATTCGTGTCATTATTACTGATAATTTCTTATTGTGCACCACACAAACTAGTCTGTGCAGTGACGTCAAATGTCCAATAGTCATTAACAGGACTTAACAATGGACAAGGATAACCACATTGTATTTAAACTTCTTCAATATCATCTTCTCAGTGATGTTATTCAACAACAATAGTGTTTTCTAAATAATAAAGGTGGCCATGACTAATTGACTTTTGAAAGAATATTAATTAGGGCTGGGACTTTAACGCGTTAATTACGATTAATTAATTACACAAAAACTAACGCGTTATTTTAATCGCACTTATAAAAAAAATCGATTTTTTTTTTTTTTTTTTTCAATTTTTTTTTTTTTTTTTTATCACGTGTGTCTACGTGCGGTGCGCCCGCACGCGAGAGAGGCGGCAGTTTGAGAGGCTGACTGGCAGAGATGAGAGCTGGTGAAACGCTAGCATGGTTATTTAAAACACCATCTCTGATCTCTGCCTGCACATAGATACACAGACATGGACGCACGCTAAATGCGCTATAGCGCTAAATGCTCAGCTGCAGCGCTATATCTATGACCTGTCACTGTCACAGGTGCATCTCATCTCATTATGATAGGACTTCACCCTCAGAGCTGTCTGTCTTCAGACTGTCCTGACCTGTCCCTGAACATCACACAGGGACAACATGGAGCTGCCTGTGTGATTGGTTACTGAGTTTTATTCATGTTTACATCAGGCTGAGTTCAACAAATCAGTTTATGCTACTGTGATTTAAGTAGCCTAGTTAAATACTACAGTAATCATCATAGTGTATTGGAAGGAAAGACCATTTAATCTGTATGTATCAAATATCGATTCATGAATTAATCGATAATTTGCATCCCTAGTCTGTTGGTCTTGGTTAAGTACCACCTTGAATGCTTAAGCTTATGTATTCAGTCATTCAATGGTATACTAAAATCCATGTGTGTTCTCAGGTCAAATATTTATATGCGATTAAAATGCGATTGATTGCGATTAATTAATTACAAAGCCTCTAATTAATTCGATTAATTTTTTTAATCGAGTCCCGGCCCTAATATTAATATTACAATAATAATAGCAGTAACACTCAGAAAAATAATAATAGTGATCGACAGACTATCTTCCCTCTGTAATGACATGTTGCTGGCTTGACATTTCTATTTGTTTTGAAAACATCTTCAGTTCAGCCATGCTTCATAAAGGTGCCCCAGGGCAAATTAATTATGGCTTAAAGACTTAAGTTTGATTCTACAAAGGCAGAGTGAGCTCTGTCTGTCCATGCTCAGCCCGTTTTCCACATTAGAGTGCAGACTAGCCAGACCAGCACTCTCAAATAAATGTGATTGAGGAAGACTGTGGCTAGTGAACAGCCCAACCTTCACCATCTTCACCAACCAGTCTGTGGGTGAATCAGAGTCCCTGATGTCGTGACTCACCTGCTACAGCAACATGTGTAACTATTCTTCCACCTCCTCCAGCTTCACTTGCACTTTGTTACGTCCTTCATCCCTTTTCTGGCTGCATTCTTTTTAATAGGTGGTTCATGGTATTGACATGGTTCAGTGGTGAACACCATGGACATTGGAAGTTGACAGACACTTCCTGTTGTTATTGTAAAAGATAGAGGCATCACCTTGATCTCTGTCAGTGGTGCATATTGCCAAACTCATAAAAGCTGAAACACATTCCCCCTGAAACCTGTTTTTTCTTTTTTAGAACATGTCCTTCTACACAATTGGTGTAGTAAAAAACCTTAGTGACTTACAACAACCTAGCTATTTCCTGTGAAGTCTTGACAAATGAATTTGGAAAGGCTTTGCATATCTTTCTATTATTTTACTAGACTATAAAAATATACTATAAGAGTGTACTAGAATGTCCTCTGCTTTGCACACAACACAGATCTTTTGGGGCTTGGTTCCCACCAGGGCCATGTTTCCTAAAAATGTACACACTTCTTTTGCTGTGAGGTACCTTGTTTAAAAGTCTCCAAAAAACCAGCACACGTAATGTTACCAGGGATGACATTGAAAGGACATTGCACCCGCAGTGGCCATTTGTCCCTTCCGCCAAAGTCTCTCTCTATTCCCAAAGCTCCCCTCAGACAGACTGAGGTACAGAACTACCCAGATAAGCACACGAGACCTGTCTTTATCTGCCTGGCAGGGGGACATGGTCTGAGCTAAAATAACCAGCACTGGGGGCCCAACTATCTTCACAAGGCCTTGAGAATAGAACAGGTCCATGAAAACACGACCAGTTAGCAGGAGGGGGAAAAAAAAAAACCTCACACTGTGCATACAGACGCTTGTTAAGCTAATACAGCAACCACCTGCTAGTGGCCACTACCTCTGTTAGACCTGATAAGACAGAACACACCGGCTCTGTGATTATAAAGTGGTGGAGAGTGGGAGGCGGGTATGTGAATATGAGACGGCTCCATTTACAGTACTTTACTGTTGTCGTTTGGAATGGGGGAACGTTAGAAGAGGGAGGGGACTGGCTTTATGACTAATACAGTAATTGATGGAGAAAAGCTTCTCAGGTCATAAATAGGACCCATTATCCGCTGAATTAGCAAAGTGGGAGACAAAATGACGCACGGCCATTCGGTGATTTGCAGAGAAAGGCAGCAAATTGGTAAAAGGGCACTTGTTATCCATCTTGCTACAAATAGGTATCTTTCCTAGCACACAGGGAGTTTTTTTCCTACCAACAATGTCTGAAAAGAACATTTGGTGCTATTAGAGATACCACTACAAGCAAGCCAATCCCAGTTTCTCCAGCCATTCATGTAGCTGCCTGCAGAGTATAGTCGCTTGGAGGATACAGATGTTGTACTCAGAATTCCTGCTAATTAGATAAAAACATAGGACTTGATCCACATATCCTCATCCAATTCACTGTCACTTTACCTAAATTGATACTGAAGTGTCCATACATATTGACAGATATTATGCTTTTTTGTTTGTTTGTTTTTTGGTGGAAAAGAGCAATGCCAACCACGTGTGCCACTAATTTTAAAGAAGCTGATTTAGTGCTAAACTAATCCTGAGATTTAACTTGATTTTCATATTAACCAAACAGCAGACACATGACACACAAAAGGGCACTATCAAGACTGTCTACGTGCAGAAGAAAACAACTAATAAAGAGAGAGCAGAGTAACTTGGCATCTCAATTTGTCCAGGACCTAATTCTGGAGTTTGTCTACAAGTGTTGCCTCTCAATTTCACATTGAAATATATCTAGATAGTCTTAAGACATTTTTTTTTGATGGATTGAAATATGATTTACTTTTGGATATTTCTAAACTAAAGGTGCTGCTGCTGTGTGTGGGAAATAAATCAAGTCAACTGGACCAGCAGGGCATACTTGCTGACGGTGAACTACAACCATGTGGTCCTCTGAAGTGTAGAGATTTACTAGCTTGCAGTATCCGCCAAGCTGCTACTGTAGAGCCGCCTGTCCGTCAGTCTGAGACAGACGGTCAGTCCATCAGAGAAAGACCATAGTTACACAAGACACATTCATCCAAATGTGCATTCAAGTGAACACATGAACACACAGACAAATATACAAGCAGCAGAAACACATATCCGCCCCCCCGCCGACACCCACACACACACACACACCTCTTTCTACCTCTCACACACATAAACCCCACACACCCTCCGGGCCTAAACAACCAAGCCCCATCAATCAGGACCAATTCTCACAGGCTGCCTCGGCAAGCACCATCACTATGGAAACCAAGCTTTTACTCTAAACCCGTCCTGCTTTGTCTTGTCTGGAGGTTCTGACGAGTAATCAGTGCCAACAAAGACCAGCAGACTGCTGCAAAAAACTTGAACTGGGGGTGAAAAGAGGGAAAGATGGGAAAATACTCTTTTAAGTTTCAGCAAAAACGAGGTAGAAGAAGAAAAAGTTTATTAGTCCGTTGCCTGTCTCTAACGGACAATTTGGTGGCATCAATACGCAACAACTTAGAAGACAAAGAGTGTTGATCTTTTCATGACAGTGATAGTATTTCTCTTTCAGAGACAATGTCTCTGATATGAGATCCTCTATCATACTTGATTGATTTTATAACAGAGGCCACTTTGTTTCCATTGACTTTTATCAGCCTAATTCAACAGCACCTGATCTGAGGCACCTGTTATAAACTCAAAATCTCTCTTGGAGAACTGAAAGATAAGCACTTCTCCTCTCTCACCTCACTTGTTGCCAAGGTACTCTTGAGCAGTGCATTTAAACTGAGGGCGAAAGCCATGTCACACAATGGTTGTGTTAGTGAGGTGTGAACCTCTGCAATTGTCTGAATGTGTATTTAAAATAAGCTCTGCCAGTCAGGATAATATAAAAAAAACCCAGAAAGTACTGTTTAAACTAATCTCAGCAGCAGCCATATTCCACAGGCCGTGTTTCAGGTCAAGCTCCATCCCTGTGTTACTTTGGCTGTACAAGCTTAAGGGTTAATGAAACAGTTGCTTTTCCAATTAAAATGTAAGGAAGAAAGGCTAATTGGGATTTGCTCCTGGGGCAGCTGGGGTGCCAAGCAGTTGTGGATGTAATGATTCACAAAGAGACTTTGTGCCTGCCTGCTGTATAGCCAGCTCTCACAGAGGAAAACTGTCCATCTGGTAACCTCAAATGGGAGCCTCAAAAACCGTATTCCCCTTTCAACAAATTAATAAACAGACAGGATGAGATTATCTTTTACAAATACAAGTAAACCTTTTATAAAGGAAATTGACTGCAACCACTGATATATTTTTTTGTGGAAAAACAGGCCTTATCTGAAAGAATTATTAAGATATCTGCGGAAAAAACAATTGATTTCCATTGGCAAGAAATAAGATGATTAACTCTTCATCACATTTGTTATCACCTTGTTGAGGGAAAACAAAGATATCAAGGCTCAGTAATGCATGAGATGAATAAAAATGCTATGTTTTGTGCAAATGTTTCCCCATTGCATCATACAGTGAAGCATCCCAGAGGTAAAAAAGAAAAAAAGAATTGCCCAACCACACTTCTCTCAGAGCAAAACTGCATTTGCAAAATAGTGGTACACAAAAAGGTCTCAGTGTTGGTTCATTGTTTGGAAAAAGAAAAAAAAGAAAGAAAAAGATGCTGCCGAGTATCTTAAATAGATCCAATTCCTTGTAAAAAGGGGAGAGAGAATTATGGATAAGTGTGTGTCTGATTTCAAATTGACCACATAATACACAGAGGGAGTGAAATTGTAACAATTTTGTGTCATTTAGAGACTCACTTGAGGCAACTGACACTTGTCGGCTCATTAAATGAAGAGGCCACCTCAAATTGCCAAAGGTGTGTTAGGTCTGATCAAAACAAAGGACACTGGAATAAAGAAAATTGAGACAAACAGTCTCCCTTCTCTCTGTTGAAAATCAAACAGAAATCAGAGAAACACAGGCCTCCCTAATCTTTTCTCGACACTAAAATCTATGTATACGTGGCCCTGTCCACTGAGAGAGGGTTTGAAAAAATTAGCAGACAACACCAAAAAATCTTTGAAGATCTAAACCTGCTCATCAAAGCACTGGAGGCATAACATTTTTTTTTAAAAAGCTACAGCTGTAGTGTGTTGAATTCCTCTCTGCTAGAGAACAAAACAAAACAAACGTAGAGCATAGAGGGATTGTGCCTTTCACATACTTCAATCACTTGTTTACTTGTATTGTTCTGTCAAACTGAGTCCGTACGACATTGCTCAAACTACTGAAGCATGTTATGGCAAAGAGACTGAGAAAAAGAGATGATGTCAAAAAAAATAAAGAGAAGACAAAACATTACTTGCACTGTGGCCATAAGACAAGTCCAAAATCTGAGCTTTTAAAGGTAGGCTACCGCAATAAAAATGATTCCACTGATTGGACTTCTTCTGATACTGTACGGCCACATCATTTTATATTTTTGGTCTGATTTAATGGTTGATGGCATGGGCTGTATGTAGGTGACCTCTTGATAATCAGCCATAAGAGCCAAAGCAGCACCGCTGATTACTTACTTGTTCTTTCACCACTGTATATCATTTTAGTGGTGATAAAACCGCTGGGTTGCTTGTCAACAGTGTTCAGCAGTCTTGTATCAGAAGTATAGCAATTTGACAGCATAGGCACCTACAGCCCTCACAAAACTATGCAATGTGCAAAGTTTGCATTGTTAAGAAGGAGAGGTGGTTTCTTGTGCTAAATAAGATTGGTTTCCTGCAGCTCTGAGAACTCAACCTGTAACAACCCTCAGAATACAGACGGCACCAACAGGAAACTTGAGGCAGGGACTCGTGCCTGTAACGCAATTAAAAATTAACATGTTTTCTCCTCGTTTGAGAGAAAAAAACAGTGTATAGAGCAAAGCATGGGGCAAAGCATGTGAGAACAGGGTGCACCCAAAATTAAATCTGACAGAATTAACTTGACAGTGTTGGCTCGCATAATTTGAGTAGAAAAGATAAGCAGTGAGTGAGTGAGGGGATGAGGGAGGACAGAGGCCAATGGAGAGAAACAAGAGGAGAGAAACAGAGACGGAGATGTAGGGAACAAGAACAAGAAAATAACAGCTCCACTAAGGGGCTTTTTTTCTTTCTCCAATTGGCAGCTTCAAAGGAATATTAATAATTGAACACCCTCACCCCATCACAGTGAGTTCTGGCCAATTACTATTAGGGGTGCTTTGCCAAGACTCCTGCTGTTGAGGACTCTAAAAGGCCGAAAAAAAAGGAGGAGGGAAAAGTATAGGATGTGAAGGGATGGAGGAAATGCTGACAAATAATCATGCCTTCCTGTCTTGAAACACAAAACCCACATTTGTTGCTGCAATATTGTCTCACTTAATTCAAGAAACAACAATAAATTGCTATATACTGGCAATGATTGAAGATTGTTTGTCCTTTCTTTTCTCTGAGTGAGGAAAATATGAACTTTTGCCTATTAAAACATGGTGAGTGAATAATTAGGGAACTATTGGACAGTCTGTTTTACACCATAATAGAAATACTGCTTCCTATTACAACTTTATCATCCCCCAAAAGGTCAACAACAGAACACGACTTGTCATAATGCCACTTGTTAATAGAGACAGAGCTGTTGAAGCAGGTTTGCTCAAGTTATTCAGGGCTCCCAAAGGTCTTGTGGCGAATGATATGGCTACTTTTGTGTGTGTGTGTGTGACGTTAGAAAGTAAAAAGCTAAATGTACCTTTTAACTGCTCTGGTTAATTCACTTCTTTAAACCAGTGCTGCAGATATATTGGTTTATTATACATCAGTCTTCTCACTCTCAGCAGTGCAGAGCCTTTGTTTGATGCTGTTTTTTTCCCTTTAATCATTACTGAAACATGCCCCAGGTTGTAATTTAGCATAAATTCTATAAATAGCTGACAAAATTTCCACTTGCAAGACTACTGCTATTTTGCCAGTTAATGTTGTCCAATGATACAAAAAACTTTGATAACGTTTTATCAAAAGCAATTTACAATTTGTCTGTTTGCCTGCAAATGTTTCAGCACAAATACTGGTTAATATTGTCTGTATATCTTTATTAGGCTTATTTATAGACTAGCACTTGAAAAAAATGTCCAAAAATGATTATATATATGTATAAAAAGGTACCACATGTAGATATAATAACTATTTTATCATAAATTAATACAAAAACCATTTATTTTTGTGTGCTAAAACAGATATTATGGATATCTATGCCTTGCTCAATATGGCAGCTCTCTGAGGACACTCCACACACGTGTATGCAAACATGCAGGTAAATAAACACATATACACACACAAACAATGTGGCATTATTAATGCCGGGGTGGCGCAATATATTGAGCCATCTTTCTTTCTCTTTTGATTAAAAATGTCTCCTTCTCCCAGTGATTTATGAGTGTAAATGGAAAGAGATGAAGGGCAGAGAGAGAGAGAGAGGGATGGAGGGAAGGGAAGGGATGACATCATAGTTTCAGCTGGGCACTTCTGCGAAAAAAAAAGGAAAAAAAGTGCCATCTCTGTGTGTGTGTGTGTGTGCGACAGGGAGAAAGAAAGAGAGAGAGAGAGAGAGGGAGAGACAGAAAATGTTGATGCACTCCCCCTGCCCCCCTTCTGGTCCTCTCAGTTCAGCAGGTGGGAGTAAATATAATTGGACAACGGCACCACCACTGGGCTGTGCGTGTGTGTGTGCGTGCGGTCGTGCACATGTGTGTAGTTGAGCATGTGGGTGTGAAAGACAATCAGAGAGAGCAAAAGAAGGTAGTCTGTGAGTGTGTGCATAAATTTTCAGATATAATGGTGGGGCAACACTGTGTGGCCCCATAAAGCGATGAGAAGAAGAGAGAGTGAGTACGTGTGTGTGAATATGCGTGTGGCCAGAAGCAGTGAGTGAGGAGGGGGTGGGTGGGCTAAACAAATAAAAGTGTATGAGTATGACTTGCGCAAGAGACAATAAAACAGAGTGAGAGAGCTTGACAAACAGCAGCAGCGATCACATCCACAGGCAGAGCAGACAGAGACGGGTAGATACTGACAGATGGGGAGGTAGCCCTGCTGTTAGTGTATAGTAAGTGTATGTGTGTGTGTGGGAAAGAGAGAGAGAGAAAGAGAGAGAGAGAGAGACAGAAAGAGAGTGAAAATGGAAGGGGGCTTAATCTCCATCAAGGATGAAGCAGCCTGCTATAAATGTTATTTAAACCAGGGTGGGCAATGAGGAGCTGTCAGCAAGTTCAAGAGAGAGTCTTAACAGTGGGTGGGTGAACTGAAGACGAGAACATGCAACGGGCTTCCTTCATGTATCACATGTTAGGAGGAAGAGGAGGAAAAGGAGCCTGGGCAGCTTTTGCTTTACTTTAACTCATTGCCAACTTAAAAAGCAAAAAAGAAAGAGAACAAAGATGTCTGTTTGACATGTCTGACTGTCTGCAATTTCAGATGTTTTCAGCCAGCTGGGCCTAAAGACACTTGAATTATGCTGCAAGACACTCCAACCGCCATGCAATCAAAAGTAGACAGCTCTGTTGCAACATGAGAAAAATCAAGTCCTCTTCATGCTATCGTGAACCACCGAGAGCACACTCACTGAATGTCAGAAACGGAGAAGAGCAAAGAAGATAGACGCAGGGAACAAGGTGAAAAACGCAATTTATCTGGCAAATTACCAAAGATAGAAAAATGAAGCATGAAGGATTTCAGGTTGCAGCACCTGCACTAACAGTATGCATGAAATGAATCTGTTGTGATTTTTACACCGGCTCAATTGTAATGATTCTGTATCTTTGATTAGACTTTCCTCATTAGGTTTTTGCAGATAAAACTACTTCAGAAGTTTATTAACTTCTGAATACAGCGTTGCTAATTTACATCCATATGATGTGTATGTATACTGTTAGTTACAAACTCGCTTAGTTGTTTGAGTGCAGACACACAAACTGGAACTACTTAATAATTAAAATTTTCACCTCAAAATTATATTTTTTGGTACTAAGAGAGAGAGTCGCAGACAGGGATGAATAGGAAAATAAAATTAGATCTTGAAGGGAGGAAGGAGAGAATGTTGTACGCCCTGCTCCAAAGCAGTGCACATACACACAGTCAATAAACAAACATGCAATCGAACGAGCAGGAACTTGTCATCGACCCCCTCCCACATGTTCTCAATGATCTAAACACTTATACGCATTCACCACTTTATACATAAATAATCCTTTAACATACTCAAACATATACAGTCTCACACACTCTCACACAGGATTTACAAACAATGAAACCCAAGGGGAAGCCTCCCCACCTCGCCATCACTCTTGTTCTATTTCTCTGCAGAGCCTCTTCTTTGTTTTGTCTCCTTAATACTGCTCTAAGCCCATCTTAACGGGGAAATGGTGCAGAACAAATCCTAAGCAGGAGTTGACAGGGTGGGATAAGAGACTATACTGACATTCTGCCGTTACCATCATGCAAAGGGACGTAAGAATGATCAATGTGGATAGCATGGATAAAGTAGAGATTTTGAGGTATCCACGATTTTAAAAAGGCGGGGTGGGGCTGAAATACCTTGAAGAGAAAATCTAGCTCTAACCATCGTGGTGGCAGTTTTACTTTATTTGGCTCAGACAGAAGCAGAGACCACCTACAAACTTCCATCCTCTACATACCTTGTTTCTAACTCCTGTATCAGATGTGCATGATGACCCTTCAGAGGGCACTAGGTAATCGGGAGTGGTGTGTAGCTGATGTGTTGGTACTTACATAAGGCGTGTGAGCTGGTGAGCAGCAGTGATAGCAGCAGAGTGGTGACAGGCAGCAGGAGTGGCAAGGAGAGGCGAGGGGCACCGCTGGTGGCCATCTTGGCTCCAGTAGGGAAAGGGTAGGGGGCAGGGAGGGGCGGGGCGGGACTGATCCTTGACCTGGCCGGAGAGCCGAGGCCCCGACCGCGCAGGGAAGGTTGGGGTCTTCACGCAGGACGGCTTGGCACTCTGCAAAAGAAGACAAAAAGAAAGATTAAGACTAAGATTTTTTTTTTTTTTACAACTGACAGCGACAAACACCACAAAAGTAAAATAACAACACTCCTACATGGGAGAAGATGCTCTTCTCCAGAGCCGCTCATATAAACAGGACATATGACTTTTGATAAACACTCACACACACACACAGCCACTCTACTGTGGTTTTCACAACCTCTCATTGCTGCTAACACATCAATGGAAGGAAGGTAATAGGGTGTTGGTGACACGACTGGAAGCAAAGTGTCACATACCCAAACCCTGTAACCTCCCCATCTTGCAACCAGCATCTTCTCACATCCCTTAATTAGCAGGGGAGTCACTGTTGTCTCTATTTTTTTTTTTCTAATCACCTGATCTTGTCATTATTTGCTTATCTCAATGCTTTGTAATTACACAGGCAGCCAATGATATTCCAGGCACTGTCTCTTTGTTTTAGTCAAATTGCCATTAATCCCCCAAGCTACACAGAAGGACTGGGGACGCCTCCCAGCCCACACACACACATAGACACACACTCCTGTCTCATTGATATGTCTTGTGCAGCACCGAGCCACCACCAAGTGGTTACACATACTCTTTAATTAAAAAGACGTGAATAAAGAGACAAAAAGAGAGAGAACTGAAAGAGATCCATGACATGAATATAATGAATTAGTCAATTTCCGTTTTTTTTTATTATGTATGACTTTCAGCTGACACCCATAACCAAAGCAAGATGAGTTAACAGGTAGGCCTTAAATAAGCTTTGAAAAGGTGGGGGGTCTTGCTAAAGGACACTTCTGTCTGAGCATCCAAGCAAAAAAAAAGAAAAAAAAGTCCACTCTCATAGGACCCCGTGTCAGCAAGCATCTGGCCTGCTTTAGTGTCCTTGTGCAAGACACTTTAACTCCTCCCAGCACACACGGTGCTACTTCTCAGCTGAGCCTACATGAGGGGTGAGGGCGACTCTCTGGAAGTGAGATTAATTACCTGCACCCTGGGTGGTTAACAGGGTACAATAGTACAATCCATGCAGACAGCACACAATTTATTGTAGATGCCCTAAAGCAACTGTTTTTTTTCTCTATCCTGGTCACCATAGAGGTGAAAGATAATATTCTGTCAGCACAGGTTTAAGTTTTGTTCCACGAAAACAGCCACTTTCAAATTCTCACCTGTAAACTCACAGCAAGCTGCTTTTGACAAGGCTGTCAGTGGCTGAAATGGGAACTGAGTGTACTTCAAAAAGTAGCACAACTGACCATTATAATTGCCACCCTTCAGATGCAATCAGGATCACGAACACATCCGCTAAGACAAAGCGACAGACCACTTTAGAGGTCAGCTACACCAGTGGAATTGATGGATAGAAATCACTTGCACATAAAATTACCTCAGTTATAAAATTGCTTATAAAACACTTAAATTACATCATATTCTCAGCCATGGAGCCACGTTGGCTAACCCACTATCTGGATCAACAGCAGTTTACATCACCTCTATTCGATGAAATAAAATAAAATAAAATCAGCTTACTCAAAAAAAAAGGAAGAAAAAAAAAAGAGTGATTATGGAAGCCACGGCAAGCTGCTAAATTGGCAGAAGAGTTGAAAGGTTAATATATGCAGCTGTTTTAAAGGGTATGTTTGTGACTGTGGCCTTGTGAGAGGCAGAAAACCACAGCTAATTGCAGTGTAACCAAGCACCTCAGACAGCAGGCACACAGACACACACACACAGACAAGCGCCCCACCCTTCACAGCTACTGGCGCTTCAACTGGCACAAGCAGCAGCAGGAGCACTTAAAATAAAACCGCAAAAGCATACAGCAAAACCCACACAAAATGCACACATAACTGTAAAGCTACTGGGCTGTAAACACACGCTTCTATTTTTGATCCGTAATTCTGCAACACAGAGAAATTCTATAGTATGTGACACGTGCACTTGGAAAGGCACAAAGGAAGATATCAACAATAGGTCTTTTGTGGTGACGCCATGCCAGAAAAGAGTGGGTGTCTTTCATGAGCTCAGTTCATCTTTCAACACAATACGATATGCACACGACCAATATCTGTCCTTGCTCGTTTTGCCTTTCTTTTTTCTTTTTCTTGGCCTGAAGGGCAGGTGATGTCATTGGTAAGAACCGAGGGAAGCACAAAAACATGAATAGAATAGAAGAGTATCAAATTGTCTGGGGGATCACCTGAACGACTGTTCACTATTGTTCTGACTGTAAACATTGGTATATAGGTGGAGTGAATCCCACAATGCCTGTAGGGAATTACTCCATCTATGCTCACAAGATGCCTTGGTTTTGATTTATGGCCCAGTCCTTAGGGTATGGCATTCTATCTCCACCTCTAGATGCTATACAAACTTCACAACACAATTACATGAGCTATTGTTGTTGAATGGCCTCGCCAAACATAACCTTAGGCCATGTATGGCTTCCAGTTTAACCAGAGACACAGTCTCCACGGCTCAATGCTGCCATCTTTTATGAACTGTTAATTGAAGACAGGGAATAGATAGGGAAGTTTAGATAAAAAGATATGTGTATATGCCTAGACATGTTCTTTATTAATCCCTGAGGGACTGGGGAAGGTAGGGCCCTCACCAAATTAAAATTTTAACCCTTTAACAGCTCGGAAAAAAGATATGCAAGCATGTCGCTAAAGCACTACTTTGCTCAAAAGTACAACACGGTATGGGAAGCACAGCATGTTTCTCCTGCTGTTACCGCCTCCATGGGAAAACCTGTCAACACTTGCTAAAAGCATTCATCACTTTGCCTCTAGAAATGGGAAGAGGAAAGACTGAGTCCTCTGCGTTCTCGCAATATGGCGAAGAGGCCCATCGATTGATAAAACCACCTAACCATTACTTCAGCTGCTTCCACATTATAGGTTTTGATCAAGAGGGCACTGCATGTGATTATGTTTAGCAGACATGTCAGTGTGACTATTAGTATTAACATCAGGCCTCTGACAATGGGGGCCACATTTTCAAATTCACATTCCCAGATACCCAGGTTTTCTTACCAGTAAACTCCCAACTGCACAAAGGTTAATGTTGTTAGCATTAGAAACAATGTTGTATGACATTAGGTTGAGCATATTTTCTCCTAAGTTGATCTACCAAACCAGCTTTAAAAACTGAATGAATGACACATTTACATAAACAATGTAAATCCAGTCATAAAGAGACTAAACAATAATAGAGCATTGTCTACTTTTTTTGGGTATCTTTCTGAATATTTTACATCTAACACTTAGAAAACCTTCAATTATGCACCATAATGCACTATATTAAACTAGTGATCTAGTGAAATAGTAATACTAAATATTGTCACAAATTCTTTTAATTAATACTGAAACGTTGCAGTAGCAGTAACACTATTCATGAAACTGTAGGTTATTCCCTGTGATGGGAAATGGCTTTATTCTAAAGCTTGAATTTGTACTCCCTGTGAAAACAGTGCAGCTCTTCAGATATTAACCCGTCGTCAAGCTTCAGTAATTACAGCCAAAATGGCGGCAAAACTTCTACGGAGTGGTGGCAGTCACTGGCTATCAGGGATTCACACTTTGACATGGTCAAGTTTTAAATTCAGCTCGTTTCCCCATGCAATATTGATACTAATGCATTTGATTACTGAGACTGAGAAAGGCAGTGAAGGGAAGGAGTGATGGGAATTTCCATCATGAGCGTGAAATGAGAGCAAGACCAATAGGTATAAAGTGTGTGCACATGCACATCTACACACAATTGGCCAAGAAAAATTAAAAAGGAGGAAGTGAATCCTAGTGATTGAAAGTACAGGCGAGTATATACATAGATTCCTTGATAAGAGACCCTGAGACCAACGTGACTTCAAAGGACCACGCTATTTCCTTCCACAACACACTATACTGTTACACTTGTTCCAAAACACACACTGTGAAGATGTGAAGTTGCAGCTATTCACAAAGAGGAAAACTTATCACCTGAGGGACAACATTAATAATCCCTTTTATGAGGTGAGCAGTAAGCTCACTTCACACACAGTTAAAAACACAGTTTGGTTGGGTTTGATGATCAAAATTGATTGTTTGATGTACAACTTCAAAAAGAGTGATATTTCTTCCGCCTTTCCAACAAAAAGGCGGACTTTCTGCAGGAGTATGATTTTGCATTGTTTGGCTTCTGCTTCTTTCTTTCTGGTTAGAGTGGATGTCTCACCAATATCCAATTTCTGTCTCCAGGACCTTGACAGAGTCTGTTTTGAGTGACTCCCTGCTGTGGCCCGGTAGGAATGTTGCTGTCGGATATTCACCCATCTGGTAGGAACTTTAACTGCCTTGGAAAAATATAAAAGGGTTTCCCTATTTTTGGGGGGGAAGTTCCTAACACATAAAGGAAGAGATTAAAACCTTCATAATCTCTGCACATTTTAAAATTAGTAGGTAGTTAATATTCACTAAGCCTATCCATAATTGTTTAGAATCAGACTGAGGGGAAGCTTAAAATGGCCTCTGCAAGGAAAACGGCCACGAGGTTGGTTTTGATTCTTAGCCTAACGTTAGCCTCTTAGTGACTCTCAGAGAAACCTTAGAAGGATTTGAGCAGCTAATGTGAATGCAATATTAAGTAAAGGACAATAAGTCTACTATTTTTCTGCAAAGTGGAATAGGGCTGAAAAATAAGTCAAGGCCTGCACAAGTTAATTGTCTTTAAATTAGGACTTTATTGGCAACTGGTGCCGCTACATCAGTGCTCTTGTTTAATATGACATACAGTAAGTCTGGCATAGGTCTTTCAATTACTTTTAAAATGCCATGAAAGCTGCTTATAGGACAAGCCTGGTAATTTTAACTCCTGAAATTCCAACAACTTAGTAATTGCTTCAGAAAGTTGTGTTTGTGTCAGAGAAAAGGTCAATGATTTTTCTTCAAAAACAAGACAACAAAGAAGTTTCAAAGAAGTTTCACCAAGTCATTGTTTTAGTCCTAGGCAGAATGTGCATCCAGCTGTGCAAAGTGGCTAATGTTGCCATTAGTAGCTAATGTTATATCAGTTACTTTGTTCAATAAACATTACATAATTACAGACAACTTCACATGTTGTTGTTGACCACAAAGAAGCACATTGTTAGATGAAAGCAGAACTTCTCAGGGTTAGACTGGGGGCTAATTCGTGTTAGAACTGCTTATCCAACAGCTGGCTAATGGCTAACTGTTGAGTGACAGTTGCTAGCTGAGCAAGCAGAGCACTAGTGGATTGCAGCTGTGTGAAAAAGGAAAACCTTAATCTTAAAATGGTTTACTGTTCTCCCCTAAACACTTTACACACTTTGTATCAACAGGTGTTTGAGAGCAGTGGAAGACTTAAGTACATGACTCTAAGTAGTCTGTGACGAGCGATGTAATGTTGTTATGGCTGATAAAAATAGCTATAACATACTGTTACTACTGGTAGCCAGATAGTAGGGCTACTGTATACTGATGTACTTTCCAAACTACATAAAGGTAGTCATTGTCTAGTTTTTATGTAATGACATGTTATTTTCTGTGTACGATGTTCCAAACACCAAGACCTGCTCCAGTTCCTACAAGTCTGATACAAAAAGTAGTGTGCTGGAACTTTAGAGTTGTGGTTGCTCTGATAAATTGCACAAATTCAGACTAGGACCACAGATCTCAAAATACAGCATTCCCATAAAGGGTAGATGTTGTAAAACAGTCTAAACTTCACAATATTGTGTGTAGCCTATTTGAAAATGATTTGGCTGACATAAAATCCACAGGAATGACATGAAATTACCTTTTTATTGTCCATTTTTTATTTAGAATTTAAAAAAAGATGGCCAAGACTGCTCCAGTAGTTGTTAGGAAAATAAGCCAAATGTGCCGTTTTGCTGTATGATGCTGGACTGAAAAAAAGTAAAATAAATAAAAAAAATCAGCCAATACTGCCTTTTTCATGTCTAAACGCAGCTGGCTGCTATTTATGTTCAGCCTTCAGCTGCTCGCTCTCCCTCTGCAGTCTTTCACCTCAGATGAAGTTTTTATGCGTCAGCCCCAAGTTACAGCCTTTTACTGCCTTTCATTGATTCATATCCTACAGATGACCAACAACACACAGAGATGTAAGAACCAGGTCCATTCATTGTATCAGCGTGTGTGTGTGTGTGTGTGTGTGTGTCAAGACCAGCCCATTTGTATGCGTTGTACTATATGTCAGTGTTAGTGCTTGTGTATTTCTGCCTCTGTGAACAGTACTAATCTGTGTGCATAGGCTACATGTATGAGGCATATTTATGTGTGAAGAAACAGCATCTGAACACACTGTTCTATAGGCAATCTGTAGCAGTGTATATTTGCACCTGTTTACTTATGTATGCAGATGATTTCGTTTTGCTCTTTTTTTACACTTTAATATGTGCATTTGGTATTTAAGTATGTAATGATTTGGTGTGAGCTAATTTAAGTGTGTCTATATAATTTATTGGGTCTCTACCTATGTGTAATTGTATGTGCATAGCAGAGGTATATCAAGTCACACAGACATACACACCCACACCCAACCCCAGCTATAAAACAAGTCTATGGCAACCATCTGTTTTTCACCAAGCTGAAATCTTAACTGTGATTCCATGTGTCATTGGTAAGGTTTCCTTGCTCTCTCTTTCTTTCTCTCCACCTCCCTTGCTCACCTTTATACTTTTTCTGCATCACAACACTGACTAGCCTACGTCTTAAGGAAAAACCTACCATGGTGAAAAAAAAAGGAAACACCCAACCATTGGGCACACTGTCCTGTGATAGCTAAGAATGGTAAGACATACAGGTGGTAACAGAGAAAGAGAAGTGCGTGTTTAGTGTGTGTGTGTATGCATGTGTTTGGCTTCTAAATATATCCCCCTGATCAAACTAGTCGTCCTTCAAATCCTCCATCTCTGTTTTCGTTTTCTCCATCTAACCCTCTCCCCCTCCTCTCCCTCATTTCCTCTATTCCTCCAGCTCATGCATACTTAAGTATGCTTGCATTGCAGATGTTTGGTAGGGAATCACATGAATTTGCATGGAACTGCAGGACTATTATGTAAATGCCCAAGTGTGTATCTACCCCCCTGCCTCACTCTTTCATTGCCATCCACTCCAACCTGGGAAATCTGTGTCACAGGAATATGAAACAAGGCACACCTGTCATTAACCACCACACAAAGGGAATCCCCAGTGGAAGGAGAGGAGCTTATGCCAAGGAAACCCGTTCAAATACTGTATGTTGCAAATGACATTACCATCTTAAGCATCAGCTTTGACTTACATTACGGTAGATATTAGTCGACATATTGTAACTGTGCAACAAGTAGTAGGTTGTGCAGATATTTGACAGTAAATTTAACAATATGTTATTTTTTTATGAGGTGGAGAATGTTTAAAACACTTTAACGGTGGAATGGACAGTGTTTTTAGAGGAACTGATGTTTTCAATCATGGGGAAATCAAAACCTCCAGTGTATGTGACTCACATACCTTTGGATTTTGCAGGATGCAGGGAACCTGTGTCACCCTGAACACAACCTGTACTGATATTTGGACGTTTGTACCTCCAAAGCAAATCACTGGTGAATTAGGTTATATAACTTATGGCATTGCATGAGCACCTCTTTTTTTGCCTAAAGTGAGTGCTGTTTGCAGACCTGCACTACCGTGACCTCATAAAGAGATTGCGGAACGCCCTGCCTAAGCAACCTCTCCTTGGAATAGCTTTCCCATGAGCCTTTGCCCTCAACTGTTCCCAACCTCCAAGGCCCAGAAATGGTGCTTGATGCCTCTAGACACCTTGTGTCGGCCATCTGCTCTCCCCTTGGGAGCACCATAACCTTTCTTTGGACTCTTACAAGCCACTTGAGCTCCAGTTTGCCTACTAACAGAGAGTTCTGCTCCAGAAAATCACCTTCAGCTCATCGTTTCATGGCTTTTTGGTGGGGAACAAAAAAAAACAAAAAAAAAACGTTGTGTCGGACTAGTGCCAAGAGGAAATGGACGTTTACAAAAAGATTTCAGAGCAAATTACCTGGAGCCGACTGAATCTTCAACCTTTTGTTTCTCTCCAGGTGTTGCCCTGAGTTCGATCGGCTGGAAATGGGTTTACTCTGAACATTATGAGACTGCACTGTCCCTCCAATAAAACACCAAGGGCTGTGAGGCTTTTAGCTGAAATCCACCTCTGTTGAGGTTGAGTGCACAGCAGCAAGCATCAGGGTCGTGCAGCGAGGGCGAACGGATTGGCAGTTGGGAGGCTTGGACGGCAAGCTGACCTCCTAAATACGGACTTTATTGCACAGCCATTTTGTTTACCACCGAGGGGTGACACACTATCTGTCTCCTGTGTAACCTCTCCATACTGTGACGCCACAAGTTGGCAGATGAAATCCACACAAACCAGTCACACACGCACACACAGGAACATTTTTGTTTTTATTTTCTGCCTCTCCTGGTCTGTCGGTGTTGGCTGCCAACAATCAGAAAGGCCAAAGGTTACAGGTGGCACTGTCTGTGACGGCCATCACCTTGGCTAGAAAGAGTCTGGGAAGGGAGGGTGCTGCTACATATTATATATGGGGGAGGCATTTAATTATAGGACACAGCACAGGTCACAGTTGGAAGCCAGGGAAGGTGGGACGGGTGGTGTGAGACAGTCCTTGACAATAAAAGGGCAGTTGGTTGGGGATGTGGTGTGTGTGTGAGGAAAGCTGTTGTGTAGAACTGGGGAAAGGAGGGGTTGGATGGGTGACATCAGTTTTTGGTCCTGTGCCAACAGAGTCAGACAAGCATCACACCGACTGGCCAGAGGCTTGAATGCCCTTTAAAAAAATCACAGAAGGGGGAAAGAAGTTTTTGAAGGGCAGCAGGGACAGCTCAGGAAGCATGCTTCATATTCATTCTGGAAATGGGATGCGGATGGTGGGGGAATGAGATTATTCAAAGTGATCGAAGAGGAGGCGGAGGAAGCAAAGACTGGCAGACCAGGGCGCTTAGAAAATATCTCAAAAACTCCTCTGTGTAATTGGCAAGACTCACCGTGTAACATTTGCTGTGTGGTTTGAGAAGTTTCATTTTCCAAAAGGAGAGACATACCATTTGAAAAAGCTGTGACACCTACACAACGAAATGACAGCTGGCATGTTAAGCAAATTCACAACTGAGTGAAGCAGGAGCTATCTTTGGCCATGCTTTAAAAGTAAAAAAAATGAGATGATACAATCTTTTTATATGGAAAAATGAACAATTTTAAAAACTGAAATTGCTCAGTGTAAAACCGAAGTTCTTGTCAATTTAATATATGGACCTTGAAAATGATGTGTACTTAAGAGGGATGTAGCAACACAAAATAATTAAAAGTGTACAGAGTGTAGCTTTTGCACAAGAGATTCAACACAGCAAATGATTAGTGAAGAATAATCTACCATCAAGAGCATGTGATAGCTAAGAGTTTCCTTTTAAGAGTAATACAATGGAAATTGAAGAGCACAAAAAAGATTCTGTTAACTCAGCAACTACAGCTAAAGAGACTGGTCATGTGGTATCTGAGAGTTACACCTGTGCTCTGGAGGGTCAAATACTTCAGAAATGATCAGTTAATTCTAGAGAAATGACAACTACAATCATCTTGTAATAAATGTGTAACAGCAGTGTGTCTTTTAAGGAAAACTACACACATGGCCCTCAGCCAGCAGCATCCGTCTGCAATAAATTAGGTCCAGCTAATGCCTTTTCAAACTCAGGTTTCAAAATGTAATTCTCACCTGGTTTGACAGTGATCCTTCAGTTAAATATAATATGAGGCCACAGTGATTGCAGAAGCAAGACTGCTTTTTTCAAGGTTCATATCTTGGGCTCATTTTGTCCTATCTGCTTTTTTGATTAATCCTGTGCCTCTCAAGTGCAGGAAAAGAGAGAGCAAGGCAGAGAGATATAAAACTCGCACATTCACATACAAAGACACACTGACTGAAACACACTCAAACATACACAGGCAAACTCTGTTGGCGCCGGTGATAAGAACCCCTCTTTTCATCAAGGGTGGTCATCTTTTACAGGCTCCGTCTTTTCTTTTCTTTCTTTTTTTTGCTTTTTTTTTTTTTTCTCAGGGAATTAATTGAAAATAGAGTTAATCGTGGTAATTTGCTTCTGAAACTGGGCCAAAGCCCATCAGCGGGTTAAGTGGTATTTAGTAACCTCACTTCAGAGTTTCTGAGATTAAGATTTTTCCATGTGTGATTAGGGAAGGTGCATTTTTAATTTGAACTCTTTTGTGTTATTACCTGCTTATTGACTGCAAGAGGAGTGAACATGAACATTATTGATCTCTGTCAGAAATTTGAAATCCCCACTGCCATCAAGCCTCAACGTACCACAGCAGGAATCCACAAGACACCAAATTGAACATCACTCAATTTGCGACAGGTATTCCCAATTGGGATTAAGCTGCTCACACATTTCAGTTTAGTTTAGTTAGTGTGTCTCTGCACACAATTGCTGCATTTCATTTTTACATGATTAAAGTGATTTTTCAGAATCCGATTATATGGTTTCAGTGTATAACAAAGAAGATAAACATGCTACCACTGCAATTAGCGTTGTGCAACCCCGTGTGCAGAAAGGCTGTGGTTACATCCTGTTTGGGCTGGAGGTTAGAGGAGTGTCTGAACCTCCTGTCAATCACACAGGATTGTAAAGAGCAGAGACAGATGGAATGGCTGACCCACACTGTCTTTCCGCCTGTCAGTCCACTCATCACAGCCCAACCACCAGCACTACCTCTGAAAGCCTAGGAAAGACAACTGGTTTTTACGGCTGCTTTTAAAAAAAAGGCGAGGAACAGACAGCGGCAAGTGTGACACTTTGATGCGGGACTTTCAACTAAACTACATGAAACCAAACAATACACATAAGGGAATAAAGTAGGAAAACAAAACAAACATTGACAGGAATCATAATCCCAATCTGTGATGATGGCAAATCTAACAAGAGAAACCACAATGGACAGTGGCATCAGCACAAAGTGGATTATCATGCAGGAATTTTTCAAAAATTGGACTAAATTAATTGAAATTAACTGTGAACTGAACTGAAGTGGAGTGAAGCAAGAGACAGAGATGTGTTCAGACAATTTCAGCTATTGTGTTTTTGGAAGCTCAGGACTTATTTTTTTCCCCCCAGAAATCCCCTCCCTGTTTCTAGATAACCATCAGACAGCCGAGTGCGAAAAGTCCCCTGTCCTTTGGCAGAACACTGAGGCTCAGGCCGACTCATGTGACCTGTAGAGGGTTCAGCCAGTGGTTGGCAGATGTTGTCGGGGGGTGGGATTCAGTGGGAGGTAATAACATGCCATGGTCCATATTAATGTATTCCTCCACAATAAATTATTAAGACACAGAGCCAGTGTTATCCGTTGGTCTTACATTCCTCCCACCCGCTGGAGTACAGGGTTTTGTTTGTGCGGCAGACAGAAGGATATTGTGGACGAGGGGTATAGACACATGGGCGAAAGCCAGGAGAAAGGTCGGTGATGATAACACAGCGGAGTTTCCACCAAACACTCTCACTTATATAAGATGAGGCTCAAACAGTGGCCGCACATGCACAGCTTCCTCAGACGTGTGTTCTCTCACATAATATGTGAGAGAACACACGTCTGATCTGTGTGTCCACAAAGTTAGCAATCATTGCTTTCAGCACCACCATCCTTTCAAACACCCCACTGCAACTCCCCCCCACATCACTCTGTGAGCCTTCGACTTGAGAATGAATTTCAGAGAGCCTGGCGAGGAATGGGAACTGAGGAGGGGTGGTGCACCGAGGTCAAAGGTCAGAGGTCAGACAGCTGGTAAACCCTTTTAAATGCTCTTTTTTTGTTTTTTACACACATTCCTTCACAGCAGGGTATCGCCAGCTAGTCATCCATCCCTGCCTGATTTAACACCATGCTTATGTGTGGAGTCCATGTGCAATTTCTTGTCATGTACCCTATATCTGTGCGTAGGAGTCAGATTCATGCCTTGGAATACATAAAAATGTCATATTTTAGGAGACTGTAGAACACAAAAGCAAATTATTCTGCAGCAGTATTCAAAACAGCAACAGAAAAGTGGCAATGGTGTGTGTGTGTCTGTGGTGGTGGTGTGGTGTGGGGGGGGGTATTGGGTTTGTTTGTTTTTCTGTCTGCAGTACCCACGCTGATTTTAAGTGGTGGTAGAGTGATGGTGGTGGTGGTGGTGGTGGTGGTGGTGGGGGGGGGTTAAGTCCTGCAACTAATGCATAAACAAGACCGCTTTCTCTCCGACTCTCTGTCTTTTATTTCCTCTGTGTGTTTGTCATTTTACCACTGTGCACACCCATATTGTGTATTGTTGTGCTGTGTGCCACACTACAGTACATGGACCAAGGGGGAGAGGGTGAAAGAGAAAGAGAGGCATAGCTCTACTCTCCTGCTTCAACTTAAAGGGGCGGTGACATGCTAGAGAGGGAGAGAGAGCTTGTTTACATACATAATCACATAGTACGAGAGTAACACTAGGAGACCACACCCCTCATCCCTCACACACACTCACACACAGGGACACCAAGCTAAACCACATCGAGAGCAGATGAGTCTGATCGACAGATGAGTCTGACAAGCTGATGACAAAGCCATTGGAGGGCGGTGTGTGTGTGTGTGTGTGTGTGTGTGTGTGTGTGTGTGTGTGTGTGTGTGTGAGTGTTGGTGGGTGGGATGGTGGAGGGATGGTGGGGTGTACAGACATAATGGAGACAGATGAATGTATCATATTGGCCCATGCCAAGGGCTGTGGAGCTGGTGTCAGTCACAGTGACCCGGGGAACAATTTATACTCAGAGAAGGAGAGCGAGAAAGAGAGAGAGAGCGAGAGAGGCCGTGAGAAAAGGCTCAGACTGCAGACTCAGTGCTTCACGCAGCAGTTTGGACACTGAGCACTTAGCTCAAGAGCACTTTGGCAGTAATGGTGGGTGCTGCACTGCCTACTGCCCTTGAATCAGCAGTTCATTGTTCAGAGCCCTCTGTGACTGGGATAAGACAGAACACTGCCAGTTTTTGTGATTTACACTCCACCAGCCAGACACAGCCACATCATAGATGTTTTACTATTGTAATCCAGTTATGGAATTCCAAGTGTTTGTGACTATGTAATCCTGAACCAGGCTCAAGTCTGGTCTCACTCTCTAGTCATGTTTTTTTTTTTTTCTTATATTGTTTAGGGCTTGTCTGACAGGGTTTTGACTGAACTCCTCTTGGTTTTGGACCCTGGTATTGAGTATTTATGTATTTTCTATTCACATCATCACAGTCTGCAGTCTGTGCATCTTCCTTTTAGAGCTACAAGGCGAGAAATGTGAAACTGCTGAAGATCCCAAGTTCCCATGAGAAGACACACAAAATGATTCCCTCTATTGTTTTTCCATTTATGAGCACACCCAGTACCCATTTTCCATGGTGTGTATTTGCCAAGAAATCGCCATCACTGGCCAACTATCCTCACTTGCAGCCATTCTGTTCCAAAGGATTTCTACAGAGTCAGTCAGACAGGTTGTACCAGGCTCACCTGGATTTCTGGATTTGAAACAAATTTAATGCTCAATTTCTAAATCGGTCCTAGTTAAATCAAGCACCAAATGAAACAGAAAATTAATTATTATTGTCGAACATCATTTTGTTCGCCATTTGACTGATCAGTTAGACCTAGACTGATTTTTTTTTTTCTGTTATCTGTTCAGTCTTTCCAAACACGTTTGTGATGAAATATGTATAGAATAATGAGTTTGAACTTGTTGAACACACCCTGTGATAATCATTTGGGGTTTGGAACACAGTGAAAATCAGGTGATGCAATGTTGAGAGAGAGGTGGGATGAAAACATTCACCCTCTCAGGCATCTGGAGTGCATGATGGAGGTAAAAGTGAAAACTTGCCTCTCAGGGCATGTGAATAGAAGAAACTCAGAAAATGAGGGAGGCACTTGTGAAAAAAAAACAAAAAACACAAACACACACAGCGGGTATATATTAAGGAGTTCCAGTGACAAAACACCAGAGCAATTAATCATGGGAAAAGAGTGACAAGCGTGCACCAAAACTAAGAAGGAGCATAAAAAAGATGACCTCCAAGCCAGACTGCTGTAACACCAGACTGCTCTTCTTCTTGGCACCGGGCAGAGTGCGCTGGCTTTCATTCAACCAGGAGGCCCCGTTTATTTTTCTTTCTCCCTTGCGTTTTATGTTTCTTTTTGTTTTGGTTATTCACCATAAGAGTTGTGTACAACTCGCTCGCTTGCTCGCTTCGCTTTTTTGGATCGCCCTCACTCGCCGTTCTTTATTGGATTGAAAAAGACGGCTGGTTTTTCCAAAGCCTCCGGGCCTTAAAATGCATGCAGGCTGGAATCCAAAGCCCCTAATCACAGGGAATAGGCTGACTGGAGAGTCACGATTCGTAGCAAGGGAGGAATGGAAGGATAGAGAGGAGGAGGAGATAGGGGAGGTGAAGATGAAGGGAGGGAGAGAGGGAGACGGAAGAAGTGGCTATCAAGAGAAACAAGCCAATAAGCCATTACTACCAGTGGCACTATAGCTCTTGATTATACGTAACAAAAAAGGGCCTGCTGGTTGAAGGCCTTGTCTGATGGAATGTGTGTGTTGTGTGTTGGCTTCAGTCGGAGGGTGTTCACTCCCTCTTCACATGTCTAAATGAGTGCACATGTGTGAGGGCGACAATCCATGTGGGTGGCTTTGGGTCTCTGTGTGAGCAAATCCACACAAACATGAATGCGAGTTAGTGTGCGTTGGTGTGTGTTTGTCTGTGCCAGTATACTCGTGTATGATATGTGTCCTGTGAGTGTGTGTGTGTGTGTGTGTGTTTGTGGCCTGCCACTCCGGTGCACCTCAAGCTGTTCAGCTGTCGTCAAGCTCGCTCAGCAAGAAGCAGGCTGCTCCATCTGGTCAACCCACCCCTCCTCTGTCCTCTCTGGAGACTCTGTGTGTAGGGGTGTGTGTTGTCTATGTACGTGTGTGTGTGTGTGTGTGTGTGTGTGTGTGTATAGCGTGGAAGTCTGCATGGCATAGCTTTCACTATCACGTGCACTAACCCACACATGCACGGATGTGTGTGCTTTCTCTGGGTTATGCAATGTGCCCGGGTACATATACTACCTGTCCATATCCTTTGCATGCACGCACACACACACACACACACACAGCAGCTTATACAGTTAGTGTGAAATTAATCAGCATTCTATTACCCTTCCGTTCCTCATTTCAGCCCAGTGTTTGCTGGAATGATAGTGGAAAACCTCTGAGGTAAATTACAGACAATGACACAAAATGTGAGGATGGAGAGTCAACAAGACAAAGCTCAAAACCCATCCAGGCCCAGCACGCTTGTTAATGTTTATAATTGGTGGCTTCTCTCCAGCTCAGTATATAATTTGTCAGCAGCAGAAAAGGGTCAATAAAGCTAAAAATAACACCTTCATTTTTAAACATGTTTGATGATAAGATATCGAAATAGATACTTTTTCTTTCTTTTAAAGTAGTCTCACAAAGTTACTTGATTAATAGTAGAACATTAACTCACTAAGGCTTTGAAAATTGAACTGAAATATTACGTTTGAGTAAAATGAATTTAGGTTCATTTCCCACTGAGGGAACAATACAGAAGAATTCAGGTGGTTCTGGCTAAATGAGGGATTGACAATGCAAAGTATCCAACCGTAATAAATGGCCAATATTATGGTCTTCACGATGAAAAGAGTAAAAGCCTTAATTGGCAGAGGGGAGTCCATTTTTCACCTGGAAAAGCAGCTGCTTTTCAGATGCTTTGCTGGCAGGTTCTTTTTCAGCCTCAGCCATCTGCTAAGGCAGAAAAGCCAAAGTGACCAAGTGAGAGAGAAAGGGGCGAGAAACAAAAAGTGAGCAGGGGGAGGTGGGGGAGACAAACAAACACCAAAATACAAAAGAAAACAAAAAAAAAACCACTGTGGATGAGGATTATGAGGATCGTGACAATTATGATGATGCTGTTTGTCAATTTTATTGCACTATAATTTTGTTCTCTAGAGGGTGCCGAAATAACAGAGCATATAAAAGTGGGTGTTTTGCTGTTAGTTTCATTCACCTAAAGCCAATTAAGACTTTTTAGAGGCTGAGTGCATTAATTAAATGACAGAATCTGACAGGATCCTCTTTCTTTTTGAGATAAGTGACAAAAAATAAACAAAAATATCAGTTCACACAAATAAATTATGTTTAGATTGCTGCAAGAAAAAAAAGGGCTTGGTCTGGTGAAATCTCCATGTCCCAGATATCAAATCTAGGCATGAGCAGGGTGTGATGAAAATTGTGTGTTTGTATTTGTCACTAACAAGATCCCCTGTGGCTGCCTCAGTCACCTGGGCATTGCTGCAGAGCTCGTAGCCAGGTCGACTTTTGAATGAACCCTGAGCAACAACCGCAGTATCCAGCATTTTCCAACAGAGTGAAATAGTGTGTGTGTGAGAGAGAGAGAGAGAGAGAGAGAGAGAGAGAGAGAGAGAGAGAGAGAGAGAGAGAGAGAGAGAGACACAGACGGAGAGAGAGGGAGAGAAAGAGAGAGCGAGGCTGGCTACTTCTGAGCTGTAGTGCAGCTGGCTGCCATCTCCCTGCACCATGGAAATGTGAACCAGCTGCCCCCTCTTCCTTCATCGTCCACAGCAGATAACACAGGGGCTATTGTGCCCCCAAACATGCACACACACACACACACACACACACACACACACACAGACGTGCACAAAACCTACTACTTTCTCTCTCTCTTCTTTGTTTCATTATCTTCTTTCCATCAATCACTGCCATTTGTTTTCACCTCTTCACTCTCACTCTTCTGCTCCGTGTTTGTTAACCTGCATTTCGCTCATCTCACAAACTCTTCAATAAGAGATTACTTACTTACTTACTATTTCAACTTTATGTCTGCTCATGCTCTTTCCCTGTGAAAATCTTCGAGTGCGCAGGAAGTGTAATGCGTTTTGGAATCATCTGACTGATAACCCCTAACCTCATCTTGGCATGAACACACAAGTAAGAGCCACCTACCTAAACCTAACATCCACAAATAATCCCAGGAAGAACTGTTATGTAACGGCGCTGACATGACAAATGCACAAAATCACAAAGCGTGAATTTATTGATTACACCTCTCAGTCCTCCAGACAGTGAAAATATCCTCGCCATGGCTGAGATCTGCTGGAGAAGAGCGGCCATGTTTCTGTACTTCTGTCTGCATCAGTACATAGTTTTCTTGTGCTTTAATGTGGCTTTCATCAAATATTAATTAACTCAAAATCCAAGCCAAATAGTGTGTGAATCTTTTGCTGAAATCTTTTGGATATCAACAGCAGAGATTCATACCCCCAAAAAGCCACTGGGACGAGCAACCAATCATGTGATATTCTAAATAAATGATATTTTATTTAGGGTTTATTCAGGAGCTGGCGGTTAATGTGCTTGATTTTCTCCACAAACATGTTGTTTTGTTAGAGGCACTAACGCAGAAAGTATACCTCAGGCTTTTCAGCATCATGTTTACACTGTTTCATATATATATATTTCTGTAAATGTTGTCATTCAATCTCCTCTCCTGCTCTGCGTTGCTCTCCCTTAATTCCTCTGACGATCACTTGTTTTTCTTTCCCCTGCTGCTTTCCGTCCTCATCCTTCTCTCCCTCCTCTCTCTCTTTCTCTCATCTCAACATCACTCATCTGCCTGCTTTTTTTTTCTTTGCTTGTTTGCTTTGCGTCTTTCCCTCCATCCGCCCCCTGTCTGCCGGGCTTTCACTCCTCTGTGAGCAGTGGAAGAGAAGAAAAATAACAACATGGTGACGGGTCTTCACGCAGTAATGCTAGCAGTGTGAGGGTCAGACATCCACATGCACACATAAGAAGTTACATCTGGGTAAAAAACACACGCTCAAAATGAAGTCAGAACTACAACAAAGATTCTCAGAGAGAGCAAACAATCCCCTAACAGATTAGTGTTAAAATCAAACAGCAGCTCATCCAATAAACACATTTTGCTAACGGGGAGGCTTCCTCCTCCAGCTCCTCCTTCTCATCCTCTTCATCATCATCATTAAAGAGAGGAAAGCCTGTTGTTTGGCCACAAGGTAGCAAGGAGCTGAGAAGGGGGGGCAGGTGGCTGGGTGGGTAGGGTGGTAAGGAGCGATTAAATGACACTCTGACATTTGAGCCGAAACAAACGAATCGATTGTGATTAAATTATTCATCTGTCTGTTTACCATGGAAATAGAGGGGTTTGGGGGGAAATGGGGAGGGCGATAAAGACACTTGGAGGGAGAAGGAAAAAGAGAAAGTGGGAAGCTGACTATATGATTATATCTCATGTTCTCTGAAGTTCCTATACCAACATTATAAGAAGGATCTGCTGTTTGCAGCAGCTATATCTACTTCTCGTTCTTATCTCCTATGGTTTCACATCACTGTGTTTGTAATATTCCCTACAAGAATGTTTGAATGGTATTCAATAATGACTGTGTGTGACTCCTTCTAGTTTACACTTCTTATCTCCTCCGCCGTACCTTTATGACATCCTCACAAATCACCTACTGTATGTATGTATATCCCTTCACAAGGGGATTTGCTGCAGTTTGACAAAACCATTTCTTGTATATGGTTTTATCAAACATTGCCACAGCAAAAATTTACTTTTTAATCACCAGTGAATCTGTAAGTTACAATATATTTTTCATTTAGATGACAAAAATGTGAAGAAAAGAAGTGAAAAGCGGTGTTCAAAGCATCTTCAAAGCAATTTTCACAGTTTTGATTACACCTGTTGATCGCACAAATGCAACAAGATGAATCCATCGCACAGAAAAAAAGGCCACATTGTGGTTTAATTATATTTTCTCACAGTGACTGTTTGTACACTGTCATTTACTGAACTGTGATTTTTGTGTGATAAAGAGTGACAACTTTGCAAAGGAGTTGGTTTGGAGTGGCAATGGCTGTGCAAAGTGTGGGTTATTATAAAACAACAAGGAGGCGAAACTTGCTCAATGTTGAATTTGCTATCAACAATTTTCTCTGGCATAAGAAGCTTGTAGGAGAAAAGCCAACAGCACAGGCTGACCGATACACTGTGTTCTGGTGGTCTCCAGATGGAGTCTGCATTAGTATAGTCCCAACATGAAGATGCATTCAGGATGCAATGCATATGAAGCTGCGTGGGCTGCAATGTAACTACATATGTGTGTAGGTTTTACAGCTTAACAAACAACAACACACCCCCTTAACTGCCCCACACCCAAATATATTAATTCCATCATAATGTGAAAGACAGATAAGCAGCAATGCTTCACATTTAGCTGGTTACAGCCTCTCAAATGTTGAGGATTTAATGCTTTTATTTGTCACACACAGCTGTTAACTCAATATAGTTGGGGCATTGGACTGATGGTTGAATGAAGCAAGCTATCTAAATACATCACCTTGAACTGTGGGAAACCAGGGTTTTTTTTCTCACAATTTTCTAACATGTCTCAGGCAAAATGAATTAGAAGATGATCTACAGATTATTCTGAGAAGGAAATCATAATGTGTGACTCAAGTGATTAAAAATAACCAAAAGTTTTGGTTGATCAGCTTTTCTTTTAACTACTTGATTATTTTTCCTCGCCAATAATGCTTTGTTATTGACTTTAAACCATTGCTTTCGTTTAGGCATACTGAATCACACCACACAGGCCTTCTGGAAAACATCCAGTCAACTGGGTTGGGATGACAAACGCACATTGTAGCAAAAAGGTACAATATGCCTTGTACCCTCACAGCCCCTCCGTTTTTCCAGAAACTCAATATGGCTGCCGCCTCGCTCCCTCCCAGCCGACTGCATTCCAGAGATAGAATAGATGGCCCTGCTTAGGATGACATTTTAATGAGTGTGTGTGGGAGCGAGGCTCTAAGAGGGTGACGATAGCAGGACGCACACAGGCAACGGGCGCATGGACACACACAAAGGCCAGCGCACACTGACACAAAGAGCTACTGTGCGCGAATGTCACTCACATGCACACGCACACACACATGTATGGATGCACACAAAGGCAACACACACAAGTACAAACTGCTATTGTACACATTAGGAGACACACATAGTCATCAAAGCCAACCTATCATGTAAAGCCACCGGGGAAAGGTTTTTATCCTCAGTGACACAGGTCTCCATCACATACTGATCATTTCATAATCACTGCAAACAGCTCACCAGTGTATTGGTGGTGCATCCAGTGTCTTACTGACATGCCAACAGTTAACTCGAAGCTAAGCCAGACTTGACCAACAAATGACTACTGTGTTGTGCCACTGACCTCTCCACTCCTGCCAACAGGAAGTCAGTGTGTCTGGATCTGAAAGTCTTTTGGAATTCTTTCAATTTTAATGATTACAGATGAATATTACTTTTTTTGGTCAACATGAAGGGCAAAGGTCAAGGTCAACTGCAGAGCAGCACTAAGACTGCTTATAGAGGCAAAGTCATACAGGAGGGATAGTTCATGTGGATGGTCATGTGTTACATGCATCCACAATATTTCTTTTTCCTCTAACCTTTGTGACTTGAAGCCTTTTATTAGCGAAATACCACAGCTTTAAATAATGTCATCATCTATGTTTTAAATACCAAGCAAGAGCATTTATGTAGAATACTTTTTAAAATGTAAATAGATTAATGGATTCATGGACAGATGGACAGAGAGATGTGTTGACACATCATTTCTTAGAGTGCATCCACAGATAGTTAACCTCAGCAGCAGCCGATTATATTAACCTTTTAGAGGAAGCGTTTGCATATGGGAGAGGGAGATGGGGGGGGCGAGCTAGCGCTGCAGTATAGCCGATGGGTTGAATTAATGAGATTGTAGGTATCTGCCTGGCTGCACATTTTGACTGGGCTTTGGATGGGGGGAGAGAGAGAGAGAAATGGGGAGTGGGGAGGTCAGGGAAAGTAAAGGGGTTGAAATACACACACGCACACACACATATACACGAACACATTACTACTGAAAGCCTCTCATCTTCAGCTCCCCATATAACCTTCAATTAACCTTCCTTCTGAATACAGGAGAGTGTGTGAGTAGTCTGGGCGAGTGAGTGTGTGTGTGTGCATGTGCGATTGTGCATAGGCAATGTGCTGGCAGATTCTTTTTGACGTTTTTATGCGTGCGCGCCTGCTCACCGCCTCGCATATATCCACTTTAGCCGAGCCGCACCCTCCAATCAGTATGCATCTGAGCCTCATTGCAAGTCAAAACACTGAAAACACACATTTCTTGATTAGCCCAATGCTGCTTAGATACATAAACATCCCAGCCAGACACATGAACAGGCAAGGAACCACAAACACCAGTAGCCAGGTCCAGATTTCTTTATGTTCCTCTGGATCGGTGTAAATTCTTGGTCACTCTTCTTACACTATAGTTCCCATTATCCGGTTCAATATTCCACACGTTTGGCAGACCTGGATTTCGTGACTATATTTGATGATTTCGGATGCTGTCTAGTGTGATGTCTGCTGACAAGGAACACATCTATCACTCTCTTACACAGCCGAAGATTATTCTACGCCACAGCTCATATCACAGCACGACTATCAGCTGGTGACTACCTCTGCCTTTTGGCATCGCGTTAGAAAAGCGAGTGGCGGCATGTTTGAACAATTTAGAAGAACCCCACTTCAAGGGAACAGATACTGTCATTTGCTTATATGTTGTGCTGATGTTAATCTTCTTTCATATCAACCATGCAGTGCTGCTGTTCAGCTCTCCTCCACCATTTTGGTGCAATAAAATGGAGAGCAGCATGTACTGTATATCATAATATTACTGTATTTATCATCGCCATCCTAAATCCTCACACACGGGCAGTGATTTAGAATCAGCCCTCAAGGAATATATATAGATTAAATCCTGTTCTTTTACTGTCGTTGCCAACTGGCTTCAAATGAAGCCAAACGCGCTAACAAAGACAGTGGCAGTTAAAAGCCAGTGTCAGACATTTTCAAAGAGTGTGTGGTGTAAAGGAATGCTGATTTAAAAGTTTTTTTCTGTGTTATCCAAAGCAGGTGAGGAAGGGCTTGGGCCTCATTTTGGAGCCCCACTCCCCTATCGGCTTACTGAATGAATATTATATTCAATAAGGCAGGATGAAGGAATGAGGGGAAGGTGTTAGATGAACAGAGAAAAGTGCAAATGAGTTTTTTTTTCTTTTTTTTCGAGAAAAAACTATATTCTGCCTGTTGCTGCACTCTTCACTTCCTCATCACCCAAGGCTGTGACTAAAAATAGCAAGTTCCAGGCTAATAGTATATACATGTGTGTGTGTATGGTGTGTGGTGTGTAGTGTGTGTGCTTGGCACAGCTGCTCAGAGCGAAGGTTGAATCAGAGCTGATGAGGGCCATATAAACAGTGAACATCTGTGGAAGCCTATTCATACTGTGAAAATATAGTACACTGTAACGTGTGTGTGTGTGTGTGTGTCCTCAGATCTGGAGAACCACACCCCACTCTCCAAGTCTCTCTCACTCTGCCTCTCTGTCAGATTTAACCAAACCTTGCCCCCCCCACCCCCCTATTCTGCATTCCAGCAGACTTGAGGGGCCCTCAATGGCTTCCTGACTGCCTCGCTCTCCTTCTCTCTCTCTCTCTCTTGCTCTCTTTCTCTCTCACAGACGCACACGTGCACACAAATATGCACTACATACACACATGCCATGCGTACAAATTGGTTATTTAAAGAAAGGTAGTGTAGACAAGAGGATACTCAGAGTATGTACATGTGCTCATTAGAGCGTGTGTGAACAGTGTGTATCCATGCATGTTCTTGTAAGCATCTCTTATGTATGTTAATACACTCGGTGACATTACATTACATGTGTACTGACATTTGGAGGCGTGAGAGTGTGTCCATTCAAATGGAGGGGGAATAACAGACAGCTTGTACATGTGCCTACTTGTAAGTACTGACTCGTGGTCAGTCATCTAGAGGCTATGTACGATAATTTTACCTCATGGAGTAGTGTACAGTCCTGTGTTTCCCAGCGGAGGTTGACCTGCGTAAGATCGTCTACACCAAATCCGGGATAACAGCTGAAACTGTCATGACATGGGCTCCTCTCTATTTATCGTTCTGTATACACCTGCCTGCCAGGGTGTGTGTTCCCCTCAGTCCATCAAAGTATCGGTAGTCATTATGAACTGAGTCAACCTGAGTCTCCTGTTTGATTAAAAACTTCTGCTTCATCTTTAATGAGCTATGGGTAGCTCTGTGGTTTTACAGCACACTTTCAAACTTTAGTCTCTGTTAGCAGTGTAGCCAGAATTAAACCTCATGACAACAGTGAGATAAGAGCAGACAATCGGCAGACCTGCACCATGTATAAAAAGGACATTAGACACAGACAAGAGGCATATAATTTGTTGTAATAGGCTGGGAATAATTGGCCATATGCATGTGTGAGCCGGTGTTAAGTGTGTCCAGAGGGGTGAGGACCCTCTCTGTTACATTGTTTGGAGGTTAATCCAGCCAGGGGGTCTTTTATAGCAGCCAGAGGAGAAGCCAAGAAGACAGTATTGAACACAGTCACACACACACACACACACACACACACACACACACACACACACACACACACTGGGTAAGAGAAGAGGAAATGTTGATCTCATTGTGATTTTGATCTAAAACCCAGACCCCATTGTTGAAAGAGGAATTATATAGTTCAGAGCTATATGCTAATGCCAATAAGGCAGCAGAGAAGACTGAAGAAGAGAGAGAGAGAGAGAGAGAGAGATGGTACTCTTAAATATCTTCTGACGTATTAGGAATTCTTTTCTGGCATGTTTACGCTAAATTCAATGCAAAATTTACAGAGGAACAGAGAGGGGAAGATGAAAATCGACACAGAGACACCATGGAAAACCAGAACAAGCTCAGGCATGGTACTGTACACAACCATGTCACCTCCACCGCTGCCTCCTCTCTTTGTCTTCATCTCTCTGTCTGTCTCTTTGTGGATAAAAAATGATCAAGAAGCCGGCACATAAAAGGCTACAACCAATATCTGACCTCCATTCCTAACCTTAGCTGGCACCACTCAGCGTCCAATTTACATTGAAGGAAAGCGGTAAGAAGGAGTCAGGACATACACGCAGCTTTTTCCTCCTGCCTTCAAAATGGGTTAGAATAAGTCTATTTCAAACCGTTTCCCCAAATATGGAAAAGAAAAGAGGAAGTGTCAGTCAAGACCGCCTGCAATTCTAGTTTTCAGTTAAAGTTAAAGCTGTGCATGTGGGGGGAAAAAAGAAAGAAATGTGACGATTTAAGATTGGAGAGCTACCTATTTGCAAAAAGTTACTGCACTGCCCAGAGTTTCAGTTGCCGCCCTGATGTGAAATTCCTAAACTTTTTCATTAACTTTCACAATAAGTTGGCAGCCCTCATTGCCAAAGTTTGGAAGATGTTCCCATTGGAATAAGGCTATAGAAATGTCCAAAGAAAGAGTGAACCAAGTTGGAAAATGCATTCTCAAGTATGTAAATTTAAGAATGATAAGACAGAGAGACGGCAGCCAGTGTGAAACACACTGAGCCTCTAAGAGAGAGCAACAGGTTATGCAGTAGAGGACACATTTATGAATCCATTTTGAAATTCTATAGCCCGTATTGATATTTTTCAGCTGCAAAGATAAACTGAAACATATTGTATATTTACAGTTTACACAGGTGCAGTATATATGGATATTTACAAGGACATATAAACTATACACATCTGTGTATGTCATGAACAGTCAGACTCTAAAACAACTCCACATGCTGCAGAGCTGCTGTTGCAGCCTTGTACAAATCAACAAGGTAAATCACAGCTACAAGTGTGTGTGTGTGTGTGTGTGTGTGTGTGTGTGTGTGTGTGTGTGTGTGTGTGTGTGTGTGTATGAGAGAGAGAGGGGGGGAGAGAGAGAGAGAGAGTTTTCTTTGCTTCCTGGACTGAGAAAAGCAACCTCAACTGTGAGTTCGGGAAAAGCAGCCAGGCTTTCGGTGTCATTAAAGGTGAGCATTATTTTGGTTACTGTAATCGAATTGCATTCTTGTTACTATTTTTCCACTTGAGTGCCATCCATGAAAGAGAGAGAGAGAGAGAGAGAGAGAGAGAGAGAGAGAGAGAGAGAGTGATGGGGGAGGGCAGGGGAGACGGAGCGGGAGAGAGGCGAGCGAGTAAGCGAGCAAGCACTCCAGCCGAGGAATGCAAAAGGGAAAATAAAGCTGAGGAGAAGAAAAACAAAGAGCGAAGCGGGAGAGAGACAGAGGGGGAAGAGAGAAAATCAATACCTTGCCTTGAAGAGAGGCCTACACCAAAGGTGCAATTATGCTAAATGTGTTTTGTTTACGCAGCAGCGGGCCACGGAAATTTCACAACTGGGGGGTAGGGCCAAATTAAAACATTATGACTCCAGGGTATAAAAACTCCAAACGAATTTCTCCAAAATTCTCCAGTCCGCCTATCATGTTTTTTTGTTGTTGTTTTTTTTGCATTTTATAGGAGCACAAGATGACATTAAGAGTAACAACGGCCTTTGCATTAAAGTTGTTTTTCTCTCTGTGACACTTTGAGCTGCTGTTGGTCCAAAAATATAACTTCATTTCTCCCTGGAAGTTACTGCCTTGTTTCACATGGCCCTACTTCCTGTCATTTTCCCTCAAAATACTTGCTACCATAATTTTGTCCCATTTCATTAGCTGTGGTATGTGCTCTTTTTTTCACTGTTAACATACATGTGGATTAAAACAGACACTTGTGGTTTGAGATGAAGCGGAGTAAGCTTAAAATGGAACACTTTCTGGTTGATGTCCTGGCAGGGAGCCAGTAAACGTGACACACTGCCCTAACGCCGCTAGAGCCCGCGTCCTTTTGAGCAAGAGAATCAACTCCAAGCTGCTCCAGTAGAGAGCTCCGTGCTCAGTTATGCGAGTCTGCTGTGAACGGTTTATGTCCAAAAGATGCTCGTCTTTTTTTGTTTACCCTATTCAGATGTAACTGTTATTTAGTGTCCCAATCTGAGGGGATATAAAAATACATTTTCTTTTTAGAAAAAAGTATCTGTGTATCTAACAGGCAGCTCCCAGGAGGCAACGTGCGGAACTGGATAAATGTGAAGTCAGACAGCATTTAAAAACAGCCCATATCCTCTGCAAATCTTCCTAGCTAAATCAAAGAAATAGAGACAGAATCCTTTCACAATATCCCAACAATACTGCACCCCATGGGGACCGGGTACAGCAATAGCTGTCAGACTCCATGCGGCTCTGAAGCAACTCTACGCACAGTACTTTACATTGTGTGGTATTTGAATATCCCACAGCTCTGAATAGAACAGAAAACCTTCATGCATCTTGTGTCCATCTGGTCACTGCCATTATCCAGACTTGACTCAAGCTGCCTTATAAGCCCAAAGGTCTGTGTGCTTCAACACCAGCATCTGAAGACCATGTGACAGTGGCCGGACCCTCAGCGCGACAGCTGGGGCACCAAAACCAAATAACAATGTGGCCACATGAAAGGCTGTAGTGGCAAAGACGATTCTTCTTGGACGCCACGCTGTGATGCTGCTGCTGAGCACAGCAGGCCCCTTTGACATACGGTAAGTTGAAAGAGGTGAGCGTGGAGTGTGCAAGGTGGAGCAAGGTTACCTTCAGAAACTGCCGCCACACCGTAGCACAACATAAGCAACCCCAAAAATTGTCAACAGCTGTTTTCACTGGCCACGTTCAAAGGGGGAATTGTTGTCAACTGCGGTGTCACAATGCTAATCCAATTAACGGCCTTCCTCTGAGAGACTGACTTGTTCGACAGTGCAAACTCCTTAATTGTCAAAACCGAGGCCTGCCGTGAAATCTGAGCTGACGTGTGAGGGACAATATGACAGCATCAGGTGACAGTCACTGCCTGCGTGCTTTTCCAGATTGTCAGTGCCGGGAATCATATAAATGTTGAAGGATCTCCAAACTACGTTACCCATCATGCCTAACTTGCCGGTAAGCAGTACAGGCCAATTTGAGAGAGCAGAGAGAGCAGGGAGGATTTGGGAGGGGAAAAGGAAGGAGGAGGGGCTCGGTGGTGGCACATCATGTCAAATGAAAGCTGGGCTGACATTTGCTGGCACGAATGCAGAAACCAAAGTTAACATCAAGAGGTGTCATCTGATTTCTCGCGGAGTGCCAGGTGATGAGTCGAGTGCTGCTAAAAGATGAAAGCAGAGGCGAAGATAATTCACCTGGTGTCAACAACACTAAAACTCGGCATATCATCACCCCGGAAAATGATGAAAAAAACATGTCCTGACAAGGCAAATGATACCGCGCCATGTTGCCATGTTTACTTGAGAGAAGAGTTCAAACAGAATCAAACAGGCCCGTAATAGTCCAAAGCTAAACTCCAGAATCAGGTGCGAGGCAGGAAAGAAATCAAATCTTGCCTCTCTCAGCTGCATATAGCACTACAGATCACCTGTCGCCTTTATCAGCTGGTACTATTTTCATCTGTGGCCTTTAGCCCATTTTCAGCCGCCACAGAGGTCACCCAAAGGCAGCAACTGCAAATTGAGGCGGCACAATGAGCACGAAGGGGGGGTTGCTGAGGCAAGGGAGGGTGTGTTCAAGACATTAAGCCTGAAATGAGGGAGAAAGACTTTGTCATTGAGTATGCTATAAGGGAAGATTACAGCTGTAAAGCTAATGTTAAAAGGGGGAGGTACAGCTTCTCTTGTGGGGTATCCGGCCATGTCCTTCCAATGCCTTCACTCCACTCCCCTGCAATACGCTGACATGCTAATCTGAAAGTGGTACACAACTGCCCGACGGCAAAGAGGAACATCATTAAAACCTCATGAGGCCCACATCAAACGATGAGGTCAAAATATTAGGTCCATCAAAGTAGGACTAGTTCTTCTTTTTTTCGGCTAATTGCTCACTAGCACTGTGACAATGCTACTGTGTCAATGCCTCTTTTTCTCTCGCACACTTGATTATATGCTCTCTCTCTTCCTCCCTCTCCGAGTCTTCTCCTTGACAGAGCTGGCAGCCATGGTCTCAAAAGAATCCTTGCATCTACACTTCCTCCTCCTCCTCCTCTTCCTCCTACTCCCTGCCTCCACCGCTCCCTTGAGTAGAGAAATAGTCTGACTGGGTGAGCGCGCACACACACACACACACACACACACACACACATAAGTTATTTTCCCTCACTACTTCCCTTCATCCCTCCCACCCTCCCTCCCTGCCTGTCTCAGCGCCCAGTGTTGTATGCCCACGCCGCCTGCGCCAACAGGTCAAGTGCATGCAATCGCCTCAGCTAACGACCTGCACCGACTCAGATCAAGTGAGATCACAGACTCCGGGTAAAAATATATCTCGCGTTTGGCGGCTATTCAAAGCCAAAGTGCAAATTGGCTTTGTTGAGGGCTGGTGGGGGGGGGGGCATTGAATGCTGGTGTGCAAGGATTCTGAACTCTTGAAAACATCTTAAGCGCATTATATCTGATCTGCAGTGTCCAAAATCAACAAAAGAAGATTTAAAATTGTGTCGTATATTGCATGGCTGTTGAAGGACGACATGCCCTCCTGTTTGTTATTCGAGAGTCAATTACAGTGTTGTTTGGCCAGCAGATAAATTGAAGAGGACTACGGGGCCAAAGTCACCTTCGGAATAAGACTTGTGCGGGGCTGTGCAGCTGGGTGTGCTTAGTGGTGGTATAGGTGAGTATGGGGGGGGTGATGGGCTGTAGAGGCACCATATGCGAGACTGTGCAGGAAGCTGATGGATAGCTCACCCTCAAACTGGTTCTCCACTCTGACCCCTACATATGAATGGGACACAATTCTCCATTGTTCACCACTCATGTTTGGCAAGAGAAGGCACCTCACTGTCCAGCCAAACACACACACACAATTTCACATGCACAGACGTTGCTGTTACAAATTACATGACGATCACAAACTCAGGCAGACACATGAAGACAGTTGAGTATGCGTAATATGTGCAAGCATTGCACCGCACACACGCATACACACACACATGCAGTGCTACTGTGGTTAGCGGAGAGGACACCCTCATCTGTTTACAGGCCCGTGTGCCAGTGCTGGCTGCAGCTATTAAAATGGAAAACATCAAGTAGAGGTTCCAATTACAATCATGGCAGAAAAAATTAAAGGTGCTTGAAAAGGCTAATAACCACTAAAACCCCTCCATACAAACACGACTGAACTCGGTGCACACAAGCAAAAGCTCATTTCCCATGGTATGCCAGCCATTTTTCTCCATGCATGCCTTTAATCTCATTGACATCAAAGTCATTAGTACACGGGAGGCTGTGCTGTAATTGGTGCATATTTGGTTTTTACAGACTTGGATTGTGAATTTGAAGCCAATATGTTTGGTTTGGTAACTTTCTTTTCTTTTTTTTTAGCAAGGCTGCCAACTCCAACTAGTTAAGAGTCTTACTCACCAACCACATTCAAATCCCCCTCTCCAACCACAAGCCACAGGGGTCAAACATATCCGACTATGACTCTGCAATACGGCTGACACTCTCTGGATTCCATCTCGTTAACAAAAGCAAAGCCTCGGACCACCACCGAGCATCATCTGCAGGCCTCTTTATGTGGATATGCACAAGATCACACACATACAGCTATGTAGACCCCTGCGAGCTGTCAAGAGGCACGAAAACACGCACACACACACACACACACAGACGGGAGTCATTTTAGGTTACAGATACCTTCTGACAAAGTCTCCCAGACCCGTTTTATGTGCTGTAAATTCTACACAAAGGAGAGGAGGGAGGGGGGGAATCAGTACATTTTGTGTGAAATTCCCGCTTTGAAGTGAGTGACGCACTTGAAGTGAAGGAAAATAGCTGACTTCAAAGAACAGCCCAGGTTCCTCCTGGCTTCTTTTTATAAACATACTATGTTCAACTCCACTCTGCCTGAGAGGCTTAAGGTTGGCTGTCAGTGTGCAAGAGGCAATTTAGCAAAATTGTTAGACTTGAAATTTCATCCAAATAGGTTAGTCATTGCTTATTCCATGCAGAGAAAAAAATTACCTTCCTCCCTCTCCTCAGCACGCACTTGTACACAATAACATCTGGGCTGCGCAAATATAAGTTGCATTGTGAGATTGATTCTTGCACTTTCTGCTTGCTTATGTTTATGGATCCGGGAATTGCATTATCATTTCTCACATCTTCAGTGGAAGTCACGTCTAAAAAAGCACATCAACCAAATGTAAAATAATTTGCAGTCACCGTATCAGCTACTTAAGCAAACATGTTGTCCTCTCAAACAGCTTCACCGAGCTTGCAAGTGAGCAACAAGAGGCCTCAAAGTTGTTCACCCAAGCCCCCCTTGGGATGAAACTGCCAATAGCCCTAGAAGGGTAAAACATAACAAACTGCCTTTGACTGAACATAAATATGACACCCCAGCTCACATCTCATCTCTTCAGTCCGCCTTTAATATTCAGATCCCATATGACAGAAACGGAGGCAAAGGCCACCATCCATCATGTACAAAGCAGCCCTCTTTCTTTCTCCAAGTGTCTGCCTACACTAAAGCCGGGCTGCCCTTCATAACGCATGCCATTCCCATGCGATTCTCCCAAAGGCGTCAGCCAAACAAGACCCCTCTGTGATTTACAATGGAGGGGCCCACTTCATTACTAACTGGCTAGGCTCACAGCCTGGGGGCCAGACCATTACCTCCACATGGGGGTAGATGCCACAGGCTGTGTTGGGTCTCTCCGAGTGGTATAACAACACGTTGTAAAAATGATAGATAAGGTATGTAGGCTCGGGGTCAGTGCAAACCCAGAGTCCTTAGTGATCCAAAAATATCACTCAACGTTATGTTTGTAGTTGACTATTTACTGCATGAAACCAAACTGATCATTTAATGTGGTTTATTCCTGAGAGGTGCACACATGTGAAACATATAATCAAGCATTTGGACTTTGTTACAGTATTTCATATTAAAATGATTGCATCTATTTTTGGAATGGGGCCCTGGGAGTCTACATGCTCCATTCTACCCAATGTGCTTCAATCCCTTACCCACATTGGTACCATCTTACACACAGTTACAGCTACAGTTTACTACGATACTGGACAACGCAGCGATCAGCATTTCCGCACAGCCAGTGCTGTGCAAACGAGGTAACTAAAACTGGGTTAGATGGGCAGATAAATAATCTCGTTGGCTGGACGAGTGGTTCCAGCGCTGCCAGTTCGGCACATCTCCTCTGGCATCAAGTCCTTTCCAAGCCCTGGCTCGGCCCTCACCCGCGGCAGTTGGCAAGCGGTGTGACGGACATCTTAGTGATCGCAGAATTGGGAGCACCCCTGTGCGTCTAAAAGACAGTTTGGCTGTAGTTTAAAAACCCACTAAACCCCCAATCTGCTCCTTCCTATTTTTGCCCTTATGGTATATCCCTTGAGGGCACTGGTTCAAATTCATTAGTGCTCCTTTATGTCCATGAAAATGGGAGACCCTCTGCTCTCCATCTACCTCCTGTTTCTAAGCTGTGGTCTCCATTTCCCTCCTGTCGACTCCCACCCCTCCCTCCTTTCCCTCTCTCACTACTTCCAACTCTCGCACTGTTCGCTCTCATTTCATTGTTTCTATCTCCCCCTTATTTTCCGCTACACTAACTCAAGGGCAACTATGGTGGGGATAAGAACAGCAACCCCCATTTCCATGCCAGACCTGCTATTGTCGTCCCTTCTGTCGATGTGTTTGTAGTCCTACCTCCACCCTGTTGAGATTACAGACTAGGGGCTGTATGATGACAAATGTCACAGGGGCTGACTTGGGGTTGGGGGGTTATCTGCTGATTGCCCCCCTTCACCTAGGTCTCTGGCTTAAAGAGTGGATCGCAGCAGTGGGCATGAAGTATCCTACTTTGTGCTCAGATTTTATTCCTGTAGCTGACACTTTGATTTGGAATAACTTATAATGAGCATGGAAATACTGCAGATGGTGCTTTTTGCTCAAGGACACTTGCGGGGCATCGCTGGGATCAAACATTCAAAAATGTTTTTGTAACTCTTACCACCAGATACCCCGTTTCTCTAAGAAATCTGCAACTTAGGATGAAGCGCTCTGACTTACTTATTATGGTGCATTTTGTATTTGTCTAAGCAGGAGTCTCTTGCTGCTATTCCCGCTGTCTTCATCTACTTATATACAATGTCTCCCAATCTCTGAAGTGCATTTCTCTTCTAGTTCCCACTTGGTGGCATCAGGTTGCAAGCATAATCAGAGCAGCGCTGGCTCCCTGCTTCACTCTGTGTCAACATGATCTCCTAAATCAACAGCAAATAGACAGTCTGATAACAGCTTTATTTATTTCCGCTTAAAAAATCCATCTACCTCACGACTACTCTGCTTGCCCAATTCCCTCTTTCACCAGATAAGCTAACAGGTAACTGCTTACATTTTATGCTTCATACTGGGGGAATTTAAACAACAATCTGTGTCTGAGCAGGTAGCGGGACAGCATTCAGGGCATTCCCGCAAGACATGTGGCTACTGATGAACAAAAAACTTGCCATTGCAGAGGCCGCAGAGACTGTATGGTTACAAAACAATACTTCAAAGGCAGGGGCACAAACACTGAGTGTTGTTTCATAAGATCTCTCACTCAGTAATGGCCAGACTCAACTTCAAATCAGCGTGTTCAACATGTTGGCAAACAGCTGGAAGTATGTCACATGCCTTACAGAAAGAGAAACGTCTTTGGATTTGGAAAACCCAGATCAGCTGTCCAATCGACTACTGACAACAGGGGCTCTCACAGTATCAGACTTTCACACTTCAACAAAATGAACAATTATCACAATATCTATGAAAAAAATAGACAACAAACACTATTGTTTAACCTTTTTGTTGTGTTTAGTATCTTTTTGGCAAACCAATCAATGAGTGTAAGGAGGTGGAGAGACCCTGTAACCATAACTGTACAAAACCATTCAAGAAAGTGCATATAATGGGTGGTAAAAAGGCAACCAGAACTGTTTAACAGGAGGGCCTTTCATCTGCTATCATGATATAACCATGTACATTCATATGGTAATGAAGACACATGATAATGATAATACACATTATGTAACTATATGATCAAAATCATATAACATGGTTATCATCAATACCAGTATACATGATTCTTGTATTTAAGGCGAGACACGGCAGGCAAAAACATCGTTTTTTCATGCACTTATCAATTTTGAGATTTTGGGCTATTTTGCTTCCATAACATGTCTTCTTTCAGACTAATACAAAAAAATAGTCTAAAATACACATTATGGGTGTTTATTTTACTTCACTTTGACTGGTGTCGCCTGTAGATTTCTCCTAAATTCACCAGAACTGAGCGTTCTATCGCGGAGCGAGCCGCGTCTGTTCAGACTCCTGTCATATCAGGTATCGCTGTGAAGCTCTCTCTCTCTCTCTCTATCTCTCCCTCTCTCTCTCCTGCACTAATGTGTCGGTTCCAAAAATGGTCATTTCCTTTGTACCAGCGACGAATCGTAAAAGTACGAGGGAGGGTCTCATTGGCTGGTGTCGTTTTCCGACAGCGTGATTCGTTTAGAAGCATCACGTGATGCGCTCTGAACAGCGGAGGGACTTTTAAAAACGGGGAAAGGAAATCGATTTAAATCCTCACGTAAAATAAAACAGCAACTCTCACTTGCTAGACAACAAAAGACACAGCACAGAAACTCACCGAGCCATAAGATCCCTTTACAAAGTGCGTCATCGCGGAAGCTGTCACCCGTAAAAAAACGAGTGTTTGCCGTCGGAGACAGCGCGATACACAGCGGTGGCTTTTTTTTTTTTTTTTTTACACATCAGACGTCTGAATGAACTGATCGGAGATTTAATATGTCCCTGCGCTGGTACAGGGCTTAAAATGAGCATCGATCCTCAGAATCACGTGTTGTGCAGTAGTTTACTTCTCAGTGACAGAGGTGAAACGGATGTGACACTGGCATGGGCCAGAGATGATTTTTAGCCAGACAGAGAGAAACTGAAAACATTGGTTGTCATACAGATGAGCCCAACTAGGCTACACCTAAAGTGTTTCTTTTTTTTCTTTTTCTTTTTTTCTCTGACCTACTGGCCCACACACCTTAAAATTCACAGTGGCCAGACACTCTTGTTTCCAGTAACAATGGGCTCTATGCACAGCTCCACTACTTTCTAAATTCAAGGCAGCTCTTTTATTTACTGACAAACTGATTAATCCAGGTGTGTCTGAGTAGTCACATTGGTCAGACACACCTGGATTAATCAGTTTGTCCAATAATGTAATACAGGAAACAAAGGAGCTGCCTTAAGTTCAGGAAGTAGAGCTGTGCATAGAGCCAATTTGTGGAATTTTTGCAATAGAATCTTTAAAGGCCGTTTTCTCAAAATGAGCTTTTTCTTATACTCTGGACCCGAAATCTCCAGTTCAGCAGCACTTACAGACACCAAACCTTCCAGTTGTATTCCCGCCTATATTCTGAAGGTTTTTACAGAGGGGATTGTTGATATATCATTCACAGCCTCATTTATACAACAATTTATACCTAAAAACAGGGCGAAATTTGATTTTTTAGGGCTGGTGACAGTATTTTCTCATTTACAAAGTGATAAAAAGAGATATCCAAAATCCCCTCTGTAAAAACTTTTGACTTTAATATGTCAACAAAATAAAACAAGAATTTTGAAAGTGGCTTTATCCAATCTTCAGATTTCGGGTCTGGAAATGTACACAAATTCACGCATATTTAATTATATAATGTCTAATTTCCATATGTAAGCATAATATTTAAGAAAACATGTAATACAAAAAATAATTGTCTCAATCTAAGTAATAAACATAGAAAGTTTCATGGCAATAGCTGTTAGTTAAATTTTTTACCCTATTCACCTGGGGTGTCTCGCCTTAAACAGTTGATTACATGGTTATCATCTGGTTCGCTGCATGCACACACACACACACACAAACTACCAAAAACACACACACAAAAAAAATATTTAAGCGGTTTAGTGTCCAAGGCAACCTTCGCTTGTCTAAAAACCAGATGGAAAAAATAAAAAATAAAATCTCCAAAACCATTATGCCTCCTTGGATTTCATCCACAAACAAAAGGGTGACAGCAGCGTGGGGGTAGCCCCCCCATTCCCATCCCCTGGTAGTGCTAATCTCCCCAACCATGGCCTGTATCCCTGATTGCTATGTTGTCATCCCCCCTCCCCTCCCCACCTCCATCACTTTTTAATCAGGATTATGTTCTCTGACAGTGAGACTCAAGAGTTAATTAGGGGTCCAGCCACTCCAGGTGCGGGAGCTTTATTGGAATTGCTCAGATTATTTTTATTCTTCTTGTGTCCTATATTATCCTGTTCTTTAAGTCTGCAAAATCTAGAAAACCCAAAAACCAACAGAGTTTAACCCAAAAATAATATAATATATATAAAACTAGAAAATTTCCTCTCGGGAAATTTTGAATGGGCCACGGGAGCTACTGCGGGTTGTGCCATCTCTGTCAACATGGGAATCAAACCCACGATCTTAAGGTCAAGACAGAGCTGATCAGACAGACACATGATCATCTTTCTATAAGCACTGATATGGAGGAGCTGTAACCACATTAGGTTAACTGTGTGTGTGTGTGTGTGTGTGTGTGTGTGTGTGTGTGTGTGTGACTGTAATCACATGAAGCTGGCTCTAGAGTCTGTGTGTGACTGACTTGACACATAGTTACTTAGTAGCTGCATCCTGTGTCAGTCTGATTTAGCTGTGTCTGTGTTTATAAACATTTAAACGAGCGCCAGGTGGATTGTTTATGAAGTTAACGAGCTCTGGCCTGAGGATCAAAGAGGTTACCACGGCGATAGGGGCCCCCGCAGGCTGAGGCAGACAGAAACGTGGAGAAAAACAGCCATTTTCTGCCTCTAAACCGGTCTCACAATTAGGCTTAGCATGAGAAAACGGTAACTCCTATCAGAACAAAACACAGATCAACGTTGCTCTAAGGACTTACTGAAAATTTCGGTACGATTTGGTGTTTCTACAGTAAATATTTTGGCGACGCTGGCAGTTTTAAAACATCAGGCCGTTCTGCTCCTCTCAGAAAATATTTGTATTGGACTCAATGAGGAGCAGAGACAGACGTGGCCGCACTCAGAGGCTGATTCTGTAAGTTCTGTAAGTCTCTCTGATATTTTGAGCACATGACATAAGAGATAACAAGTTTGTCTTACAAATTCTGAAAAAATTATGTCTGTAGAGTGTAAATTGTGGCCGTGCTCACAGTTTATCCAGAAAAAATACAGAATGTTTCTTCACTCTCTCCCACTCTAACCGATGATGTCACGCACTCTGACACGAACATTCTATGCAATACACACCCATTATAATCTCATAATTTCTCCAAAAATGATCATGGTCATTGATCAGGGATTGATCAAAAACTATATGACCTATCAAAACGTGGAGTAATGCGACAATACACAAGACTTGTGTCTACTGTTTAAAGTTTAAATGGAGTCTCTAGGTGAAAGTATGCCTGAGCAGTAGACGTTTGTTAAACTCCAATGATTGGTCTTTTTCGCTCTTTTTTTTTCGCCCGTCCCATTGACTTACATGCAAAAATTTTGCGCAGTTTTTCGCGACTTGCGTCGCGAAAAATTCGTACACTGTTGAGAAACGTAATAGCACACCGATCCCGATCAAGCCGCACGTTCTGATATATAATATGTCCTGCAACTCTTCGAGTTGCAGGACTAGTAGCGAACCGAAAGTCGGCCGGAAGTGGAAAAATAACTAGAAAAAGATAGCATTTCCTGCAGAAAATGCGTGTGAATGCTGTAAGCAGCTGAACGCTATTGCTGAAGCAATGCTGAATAAGCTGAAGAAATCATTGAAACAAAGTTGAATTAGCTGAAGAACTGTTGAAAAAGTCTAACGTTGAAGCTGAAACATATAACTTGAAGATTAATGCCTTTTTAAGGACAAAAAGCAGTAGAAATGTAAAAAAAAAACAAAAAAAAAGGAGAAGAAAATGTTAAAATCCTGCATGTTGAAGATGTTTAACAGTTGAAGAGTTGAAATCTGCAGCTAGCCACAGCAAGGAAAACTGATGAACCAGCAGTAACATAGCTGAAGCAACAAGTGAGAATAGATTAAAAAGAAGGAACATGTAAGCAGGAAGCTGATTGACATGACGTGATGGAAAAAATCCTGAATTGTTTAGGTTTAAGTGTAATAAATGTGTGTTTAGTCTAAAAGCAGTAGAAATGTTGAAAAGGCAGAGGAATGTGTTGGAAAATCCTGCATTATTAAGTCTAACAGTTGAGGAGTCTGCAGTCAGCTGCAAAAAGCACTGCTACAGAAAACAGATAAACAAGTGCTAACATGGCTAAAGTAATAAGTGAAAATAGATTAACAAATGGAACCTGTAAGAAGGAGGTTTATTTTGTATGAAATGATTGGAAATTATTTAAATTGTTGAAGATTAGCATAAAGAAATTGAAAAGCTGAAGTCTACTCAAATATATTTAAACATGACAGCATGAATACATTGTTGGACTATTACTAATATAGATTAAACAATATCTAGGTGGTTGGAAATTATTTGAATTGTTGAAGATTGTGGTGAAAGAAAAATTAACATTTTAAGTACACTCAAATTACTCTAATAAAAATTATATGTGTGTTGGATATGTGTGTATGGTCAGTGTGTGTCCGTGTGTGTGTGTGTGTGTGTGTGTGTGTGTGTGTGTGTGTGTGTGTGTTGGATATGTGTGTATGGTCAGTGTGTGTCCGTGTGTGTGTGTGTGTTGGATATGTGTGTATGGTCAGTGTGTGTCCGTGTGTGTGTGTGTGTGTGTGTGTGTGTGTGTGTTGGATATGTGTGTATGGTCAGTGTGTGTCCATTTGTGTGTGTGACCGACAGACAGTCAAATAGAGAGAATGTGTGTGCGTTGCCATGGTGACGTTGCCATGGTGAGGTTACCATGGTGAGGTTGCCATGTTGAGGTTACCATGTAACTGTTGGCTGGTGGCTTTAAGGTATGGTGGCAGCTTTAACCATAGGCTTTAACTGCTCTGTGACACCCTCAAACAGATCTAATGTACGACAAATCTGTACTTAGTACGAGCAAAAGGTTTACATTTTCCGAACCATAAGACCTTGCTGAACGCGTCCATGTCACTTTGGTGTTTCTAGAGTAAAAATTGTTGATTGTGTCGCAGGTTGGAAACTTTGGGACGTTTAGAAAATCAGCTCCTACTTTTGAATGGGAGTCAATGAGAGGAGAGAGGGAAATGGCCACACTCAGAGGCTCCTAGTTTAAATTGTGTTCGTCTCTCTGGTTTTTTGAGCACATGAAGAGATCAAGGATGAGCTTGTCTACAAGCATGCCCGAAATTATGTGTGTAAAGTGTAATCTGTGGCCGTGCTGACAGGATAGAGAGAAAAATGTGAGAGGATTTTTAGACCCTCTGTCACTCTACCAACTGCCAACGTCCGAACATTCCGTCCCATTGACTTTCATGTTAAATCTGAATTTTGTCAGAAATTTTAATGATTTTAAAACTATACATATATCTGAAACTGTTGAAGATATCAATAAGCTGAGATATAGCTGAATAGTTGAAAGGTTTGTGAACAGTTTAAAAGTTGAATGAAGTCTGTAGCTGAAAGTATGCTGAAGCTATTAGAGGCTGAATGAAGCAGAAGATTTGAAGAGTTTGAAGACTGTTTCAATGTATTTCCTATGAGAAAAAAATTGCACAAAAAGTTAAATATTTTAAAAAGTATAAATAGTATGAAAGAGAAAAATAATAGCATAAATGTCCTGAAAAAGCTGCACGTTTTGATATATGAATTGTTGAAATAGCACAAAGTATGAAGAAGGAGTTAAACGCAGAAAAAGGGTGAAAGAAGTAAGAATAATAATAACTAGAAAAAGAAAGCATTTCCTGCAGAAAATGCGTGTGAATGCTGAAAGCAGCTGAACGCTATTGCTGAAGCAATGCTGAATGAGCTGAAGAAATTGTCGAATCAATGCTAAATTAGTTGACAAAACTGCTAAAGCAATGTTGAAAAGACTAATGCTAGAGTAGAGTAGAGTAGAGTAGAGTAGAGAGTAGAGGAATACTTTATTCATCCCTAGGAGGGAAAAAGCTGAAACATATAACTTGTAGTGTGAGATGAATGCCTTTTTAAAGGTAAAAAGCAGTAGAAATGCTAAAGGGAGAAGAAAACATTGAAATTCTGCATGTTTAAATTTAATGGTTAAATAGTTGAAATCTGCAGCTAACCTGACAGGAAGGACAACTGATGAACCAGCACTAACATAGCCGAAGCAATGGCTGAGAATATATTTAAAAGTAGAAGATGTGAGACTTTGTATGAAATGGCTGGAAATTACTTGAATTGTCAAAGAAGAGTTTGAAAAATTCCTGAATTAGGAAAAAAGTTAATGCCTACTGAAATACATTGTAAACTGACAGCAGAAGAACATTGTTGAAGAATATAGATCAAGCATTAGCTGAGGAGTAGAACATGTAAACAGCGGGTTTAATGGTGTGAAATGGTTGAGAAGAGCCTCAGTAGTTTAGGATACGTGTAAAACAATGTGTTCAACATGACCAAAATGGGGAAATGTGTATTTTCAGTTTAAATAGCTAAAGAACAAAATTAACAGCAACGAGTCCATTAACTACAACAGGAAGATAGAGAGGTACATACAAAACAGTCAGACAACTGTAGGAAAAGTGTGTGTGTGTGTGTGTGTGTGTGTGTGTGAGAGAGTGAGGAAGATATACAAAAGTGTGTGTGTGTGTGTGTGTGTGTGTGTGTGTGTGTGTGTGAGTGAGGAAGATATACAAAAAGTTCTGACCTGGCAACTGTATGAAATGTGTGTGTGTTGGACGTGTGTGTCTGTTTGTGTATGGTTAGTGTGTGTCCATTTGTGTGTCTGTTTGTTGTGTGTGCATGTGTGTCTGTTTGTGTGTAATTGTGTAAATTGTGTATGTGTTTGGTAAGTGGTTGTATGTTTGTTGGGTGTGTGTGTGTGTGTTTGTGTGTGTGTGTGGTAGTTAGTGTGTGTCCATTTGTGTGTGTGTGTGTGTGTGTGTGTGTGTTGGATGTGTGTGTATGGTGTGTGTGTGTGTGTGTGTGTGTGTGTGTGTGTGTGTAGTAGTTAGTGTGTGTCCATTTGTGTGTGTGTGTTGGATGTGTATGCATGGTGAGTGTGTGTCCATTTGTGTGTGTGTATGTGTTGGATGTGTGTGTATGGTGAGTGTGTGTCCATTTGTGTGTGTGTGTGTGTGTTGGATGTGTGTGTGTGTGGTAGTTAGTGTGTGTCCATTTGTGTGTGTGTGTGTGTGTGTGTGTGTGTGTGTGTGTGTGTGTATGACCGACAGACAGTCAGACAGAGAGAATGTGTGTGCGTTGCCATGGTGACGTTGCCATGGTGAGGTTACCATGGTGAGGTTGCCATGTTGAGGTTACCATGTAACTGGTGGCTGGTGGCTTTAAGGCATGGTGGCAGCTTTAACCATAGGCTTTAACTGCTCTGTGACACCCTCAAACAGATCTAATGTACGACAAATCTGTACTTAGTACGAGCAAAAGGTTTACATTTTCCGAACCATAAGACCTTGCTGAACGCGTCCATGTCACTTTGGTGTTTCTAGAGTAAAAATTGTTGATTGTGTCGCAGGTTGGAAACTTTGGGACGTTTAGAAAATCAGCGCCTACTTTTGAATGGGAGTCAATGGGAGGAGAGAGGGAAATGGCTGCACTCAGAGGCTCTTAGTTTAAATTGTGTTCGTCTCTCTGGTTTTCTGAGCACATGAAGAGATCAAGGATGAGCTTGTCTACAAGCATGCCCGAAATTATGTGTGTAGAGTGTAATCTGTGGCCGTGCTGACAGGATAGAGAGAAAAATGTGAGAGGATTTTTAGACCCTCTGTCACTCTACCAACTGCCAACGTCCGAACATTCCGTCCCATTGACTTTCATGTTAAATCTGAATTTTGTCAGAAATTTTAATGATTTTAAAACTATACATATATCTGAAACTGTTGAAGATATCAATAAGCTGAGATATAGCTGAATAGTTGAAAGGTTTGTGAACAGTTTAAAAGTTGAATGAAGTCTGTAGCTGAAAGTATGCTGAAGCTATTAGAGGCTGAATGAAGCAGAAGATTTGAAGAGTTTGAAGACTGTTTCAATGTATTCCTATGGGAAAAAAATTGCACAAAAAGTTAAATATTTTAAAAAGTATAAATAGTATGAAAGAGAAAAATAATAGCATAAATGTCCTGAAAAAGCTGCACGTTTTGATATATGAATTGTTGAAATAGCACAAAGTATGAAGAAGGAGTTAAACGCAGAAAAAGGGAAGAAGACTCAGAATAATAATAATAATAAGTTTAAAGAAACAAAATGGCCGAACAGAATAACAATACTGTGAATGCTTCCAGCATTCACACTAACTAGAAAAAGATAGCATTTCCTGCAGAAAATGCGTGTGAATGCTGAAAGCAGCTGAACGCTGTTGCTGAAGCAATGCTGAATGAGCTGAAGAAATTGTTGAATCAATGCTAAATTAGTTGACGAAACTGCTAAAGCAATGTTGAAAAGACTAATGCTAGAGTAGAGTAGAGTAGAGAGCAGAGGAATACTTTATTCATCCCTAGGAGGGAAAAAGCTGAAACATATAACTTGTAGTGTGAGATGAATCCCTTTTTAAAGGTAAAAAGCAGTAGAAATGCTAAAGGGAGAATAAAACATTGAAATTCTACATGTTTAAATGTAATGGTTAAATAGTTGAAATCTGCAGCTAACCTGACAGGAAGGACAACTGATGAACCAGCACTAACATAGCCGAAGCAATGGCTGAGAATATATTTAAAAGTAGAAGATGTGAGACTTTGTATGAAATGGCTGGAAATTACTTGAATTGTCAAAGAAGAGTTTGAAAAATTCCTGAATTAGGAAAAAAGTTAATGCCTACTGAAATACATTGTAAACTGACAGCAGAAGAACATTGTTGAAGAATATAGATGGAGCATTAGCTGAGGAGTAGAACATGTAAACAGCGGGTTTAATGGTGTGAAATGGTTGAGAAGAGCCTCAGTAGTTTAGGATACGTGTAAAACAATGTGTTCAACATGACCAAAATGGGGAAATGTGTATTTTCAGTTTAAATAGCTAAAGAACAAAATTAACAGCAACGAGTCCATTAACTACAACAGGAAGATAGAGAGGTACATACAAAACAGTCAGACAACTGTAGGAAAAGTGTGTGTGTGTGTGTGTGTGTGTGTGTGTGTGTGTGTGTGTGTGTGTGTGTGTGTGTGAGTGAGGAAGATATACAAAAAGTTCTGACCTGACAACTGTATGAAATGTGTGTGTGTTGGACGTGTGTGTCTGTTTGTGTATGGTTAGTGTGTGTCCATTTGTGTGTGTGTTTGTTGTGTGTGTGTGTGTGTGTGTGTGTGTGTGTGTGTGTGTGTGTGTGTGTGTGTGTGTGTGTGTGTGTGTGTGTGTGTGTGTGAGTGTGTGTGTGTGTGTGTGTGTGTGTGTGTGTGTGTGTGTGTGTGTGTGTGTGTGTGAGTGTGTGTGGTAGTTAATGTGTGTTCATTTGTGTGTGTGTGTGTGTGTGTGAGTGTGTGTGGTAGTTAATGTGTGTTCATTTGTTTGTGTGTGAGTGTGTGTGTGTGTGTGTGTGTGTGTGTGTGTGTGTGTGAGTGTGTGTGGTAGTTAATGTGTGTTCATTTGTGTGTGTGTGAGTGTGTGTGTGTGTGTGTGTGTGTGTGTGTGTGTGTGTGAGTGTGTGTGTGTGTGTGTGTGTGTGTGTTTGTGTGTGTGTGTGTGTGTGTGAGTGTGAGTGTGTGTGGTAGTTAATGTGTGTTCATTTGTTTGTGTGTGAGTGTGTGTGAGTGTGTGTGTGTGTGTGTGTGTGTGTGTGTGTGTGTGTGTGTGTGTGTGTGTGTGTGTGTGTTTGTGTGTGTGTGTGTGGTAGTTAGTGTGTGTCCATTTGTGTGTGTGTGTGTTGGATGTGTGTGTATGGTGAGTGTGTGTCCATTTGTGTGTGTGTGTGTGTGTCCATTTGTGTGTGTGTGTGTGTGTGTGTGTGTGTGTGTTGGATGTGTGTGTATGGTGTGTGTGTGTGTGTGTGTGTGTGTGTGTGTGTGTGTGTGTAGTAGTTAGTGTGTGTCCATTTGTGTGTGTGTGTTGGATGTGTGTGTATGGTGAGTGTGTGTCCATTTGTGTGTGTGTGTCCATTTGTGTGTGTGTGTGTGTTGGATGTGTGTGTGTGTGTGTGTGTGTGTGTGTGTGTTGGATGTGTGTGTGTGTGTGTGTGTGTGGTAGTTAGTGTGTGTCCATTTGTGTGTGTGTGTTTGTGTGTGTATGACCGACAGTCAAACAGAGAGAATGTGTGTGCGTTGCCATGGTGACGTTGCCATGGTGAGGTTACCATGGTGAGGTTGGCATGTTGAGGTTACCATGTAACTGTTGGCTGGTGGCTTTAAGGCATGGTGGCAGCTTTAACCATAGGCTTTAACTGCTCTGTGACACCCTCAAACAGATCTAATGTACGACAAATCTGTACTTAGTACGAGCAAAAGGTTTACATTTTCCGAACCATAAGACCTTGCTGAACGCGTCCGTGTCACTTTGGTGTTTCTAGAGTAAAAATTGTTGATTGTGTCGCAGGTTGGAAACTTTGGGACGTTTAGAAAATCAGCGACTACTTTTGAATGGGAGTCAATGAGAGGAGAGAGGGAAATGGCTGCACTCGGAGGCTCCCAGTTTAAATTGTGTTTGTCTCTCTGGTTTTTTGAGCACATGAAGAGATCAAGGATGAGCTTGTCTACAAGCATGCCCGAAATTATGTGTGTAGAGTGTAATCTGTGGCCGTGCTGGCAGGATAGAGAGAAAAATGTGAGAGGATTTTTAGACCCTCTGTCACTCTACCAACTGCCAACGTCCGAACATTCCGTCCCATTGACTTTCATGTTAAATCTGAATTTTGTCAGAAATTTTAATGATTTTAAAACTATACATATATCTGAAACTGTTGAAGATATCAATAAGCTGAGATATAGCTGAATAGTTGAAAGGTTTGTGAACAGTTTAAAAGTTGAATGAAGTCTGTAGCTGAAAGTATGCTGAAGCTATTAGAGGCTGAATGAAGCAGAAGATTTGAAGAGTTTGAAGACTGTTTCAATGTATTTCCTATGAGAGAAAAATTGCACAAAAAGTTAAATATTTTAAAAAGTATAAATAGTATGAAAGAGAAAAGTCATAGCAATATTGTCCTGAGAAAGCTGCACGTTTTGATATATGAATTGTTGAAATAGCACAAAGTATGAAGGAGCAGAAAACTGCTGAAAAAGGGTGGAAGAAGTAAGAATAATAATAATAATAATAAGTATAAAGATTTGAATAACAATAGTGTGAATGCTTCCAGCATTCACACTAATAAGTATAAAGATTTGAATAACAATAGTGTGAATGCTTCCAGCATTCACACTAATAATAACTAGAAAAAGAAAGCATTTCCTGCAGAAAATGCGTGTGAATGCTGTAAGCAGCTGAACGCTGTTGCTGAAGCAATGCTGAATGAGCTGAAGAAATTGTTGAATCAATGCTAAATTAGCTGAAGAACTGTTGAAAAAGTCTAACGTTGAAACTGAAACATATAACTTGAAGATTAATGCCTTTTTAAGGACAAAAAGCAGTAGAAATGTAAAAAAAAAAAAAAAAAAGGAGAAGAAAATGTTAAAATCCTGCATGTTGAAGATGTTAAACAGTTGAAGAGTTGAAATCTGCAGCTAGCCACAGAAAGGAAAACTGATGAACCAGCAGTAACATAGCTGAAGCAACAAGTGAGAATAGATTAAAAAGAAGGAACATGTAAGCAGGAAGCTGATTGACATGACGTGATGGAAAAAATCCTGAATTGTTTAGGTTTAAGTGTAATAAATGTGTGTTTAGTCTAAAAGCAGTAGAAATGTTGAAAAGGCAGAGGAATGTGTTGGAAAATCCTGCATTATTAAGTCTAACAGTTGAGGAGTCTGCAGTCAGCTGCAAAAAGCACTGCTACAGAAAACAGATAAACAAGTGCTAACATGGCTAAAGCAATAAGTGAAAATAGATTAACAAATGGAACCTGTAAGAAGGAGGTTTATTTTGTATGAAATGATTGGAAATTATTTAAATTGTTGAAGATTAGCATAAAGAAATTGAAAAGCTGAAGTCTACTCAAATATATTTAAACATGACAGCATGAATACATTGTTGGACTATTACTAATATAGATTAAACAATATCTAGGTGGTTGGAAATTATTTGAATTGTTGAAGATTGTGGTGAAAGAAAAATTAACATTTTAAGTACACTCAAATTACTCTAATAAAAATTATATGTGTGTTGGATATGTGTGTATGGTCAGTGTGTGTCCGTGTGTGTGTGTGTGTGTGTGTGTGTGTGTGTGTGTGTGTGTGTTGGATATGTGTGTATGGTCAGTGTGTGTCCATTTGTGTGTGTGACCGACAGACAGTCAAATAGAGAGAATGTGTGTGCGTTGCCATGGTGAGGTTACCATGGTGAGGTTGCCATGTTGAGGTTACCATGTAACTGTTGGCTGGTGGCTTTAAGGTATGGTGGCAGCTTTAACCATAGGCTTTAACTGCTCTGTGACACCCTCAAACAGATCTAATGTACGACAAATCTGTACTTAGTACGAGCAAAAGGTTTACATTTTCCGAACCATAAGACCTTGCTGAACGCGTCCATGTCACTTTGGTGTTTCTAGAGTAAAAATTGTTGATTGGGTCGCAGGTTGGAAACTTTGGGACGTTTAGAAAATCAGCGCCAACTTTTGAATGGGAGTCAATGAGAGGAGAGAGGGAAGTGGCTGCACTCGGAGGCTCCCAGTTTAAATTGTGTTCGTCTCTCTGGTTTTTTGAGCACATGAAGAAATCAAGGATGAGCTTGTCTACAAACGTGGCCGAAATTATGTGTGTAGAGTGTAATCTGTGGCCGTACTGACAGGATAGAGAGAAAAATGTGAGAGGATTTTTAGACCCTCTGTCACTCTACCAACTGCCAACGTCCGAACATTCCGTCCCATTGACTTTCATGTTAAATCTGAATTTTGTCAGAAATTTTAATGATTTTAAAACTATACATATATCTGAAACTGTTGAAGATATCAATAAGCTGAGATACAGCTGAATAGTTGAAAGGTTTGTGAACAGTTTAAAAGTTGACTGAAGTCTGTAGCTGAAAGTATGCTGAAGCTATTAGAGGCTGAATGAAGCAGAAGATTTGAAGAGTTTGAAGACTGTTTCAATGTATTTCCTATGAGAGAAAAATTGCACAAAAAGTTAAATATTTTAAAAAGTATAAATAGTATGAAAGAGAAAAATAATAGCATAAATGTCCTGAAAAAGCTGCACGTTTTGATATATGAATTGTTGAAATAGCACAAAGTATGAAGAAGGAGTTAAACGCAGAAAAAGGGAAGAAGAAGTAAGAATAATAATAAGTATAAAGATTTGAATAACAATAGTGTGAATGCTTCCAGCATTCACACTAACTAGAAAAAGCATTTCCAAGAATGGAAATGGTGTGACTGCTGATAGCAACTGAACGCTGTTGCAGAATTAGCAAATAATGCAAGCAGTGATCACCATACAAATGTTTGACCAAGGTCAGAATCGAACCCACAACCTCATGGTCATTAGACTGCCACTCTGCCTCTAGGCCACAGTGCACACACAGTTGCAGAGACTGTTGTCTGTTAATGATCTGCACACTGTCTCACTCTGACATCAAGAAAGCTTGAGAGTCAAGCTTGAATGACTTAGAATGAACATTTCTGTGAATTTCAGGCTGAGAGCAGCAGTTTCAACATGAAGCAAGTTATCAGAAGTCAACAGAGGACAACTGGGAAAATAATTCACTATAATTGTTGTTGAGGCAAGATTTGAACCAGCAACCTTCAGGTCTCCAGACCAGCAAGCTAACCACTAGGCTACAGACAGAGACAGTATGTGAGGGGTAAAGAAAACCTTTGATAAGAGGATCACTGGCTTCTGCTTAAAAAAAAAAGTAAGGAATCGAACCCATGACCTCATGATCAATAAACCTTTACTCTGCCACTTCGCCACAGAGAGCACAGACATAAGCATGTTTCAGACAGAGTTGTGGAGAATTCTCAGCATTGGGCTGAATGAGAGCAGAGAGCTCCCTGGCTGCATTTAAAAAATATTTAAAATTATTATCTAAGTCTCTTTGCATTTTTGACCAGAATTTTAGCCAGAAGACAAGTGTGGCTACAAAACTGGAGAAAATAATTTGTCTAGAGTTTAATTTGCAGAAAAAGTTAAATATTTGAAAAAGTATAAATAGTTAAAAAGAGAAAAATAATGCCGATAAAGTTCAAAAAAAGCTGCACGTTTTGATATATGAATTGTTGAAATAGCACAACACCTAACACACTAACCATATGGCCACAGATAACCTGAGTTACAATGAGCTTTATACTATGAGGAATCAAAGACTGTCCAATGACAGCTGAATAATTGGAATCAAAAGTCAAGCAATGAAGTGAAAAGACTGAGGCAGGAATCAAACCCATGACCATATGATCACTAAACCTTTACTCTGCCACTCGGCTACAGAGAGCACACTGCTTTCAAAACTGTTGTCATTCATTGTAATGTGATGATGTGCTGCAAACTGGTATGAGTAATCAAGGAGATAACAAACACCTGTAACCAATTGAAGGCGGGGGAGGAGAGCAGAATTGAACATAACATAACAAGAATTCCTCCCTTAGATTCGAACCAGTGACCTTAGGGTTGGCAGGCAGTTACCCTAACCCCTACACTACAGTAGAGTTGTGAAAAAGAGAGGTTGAGACTTTGATGAATGTGAGATTTTTTGTGAAAAAGTTAAATATTTGAAAAAGTATAAATAGTTAAAAAGAGAAAAGTAATGCCGATAAAGTTCAAAAAAAGCTGCACGTTTTGATATATGAATTGTTGAAATAGCACAAAGTATGAAGGACTAGAAGAAGACCGTAAAAAGGCGGAAGAAAATGGCCAAACAGAAGAACAATAGTGTGACTGCTTCAGCAGTCACACTAATAAAAACTAGAAAATTTCCTCTCGGGAAATTTTGAATGGGCCGCGGGGCTACTGCCGATTTTGCCATCTCTGTCAACATGGGAATCAAACCCACGATCTTAAGGTCAAGACAGAGCTGATCAGACAGACACATGATCATCTTTCTATAAGCACTGATATGGAGGAGCTGTAACCACATTAGGTTACCTGTGTGTGTGTGTGTGTGTGTGTGTGTGTGTGTGTGTGTGTGTCACCAACAAGGTTTAACTTTAAAACCAGATTAAATCATGGTTTAAGTTTAAATTCTGTTGCACGTTAACTGTGTTTTAATCACATGAAGGTGTGTGTGTGTGTGTGTGTGTGTGTGTGTGACTGTAATCACATGAAGCTGGCTCTAGAGTCTGTGTGTGTGTGTGTGACTGACTTGACACATAGTTAGTTAGTAGCTGCATCCTGTGTCAGTCTGATTTAGCTGTGTCTGTGTTTATAAACATTTAAACGAGCGCCAGGTGGATTGTTTATGAAGTTAACGAGCTCTGGCCTGAGGATCAAAGAGGTTACCACGGCGATAGGGGCCCCGCAGGCTGAGACAGACAGAAACGTGGAGAAAAACAGCCATTTTCTGCCTCTAAACCGGTCTCACATTTAGGCTTAGCATGACAAAACGGTAACTCCTATCAGAACAAAACACAGATCAACGTTGCTCTAAGGACTTACTGAAAATTTCGGTACGATTTGGTGTTTCTACAGTAAATATTTTGGCGACGCTGGCAGTTTTAAAACATCAGGCCGTTCTGCTTCTCTCAGAAAATATTTGTATTGGACTCAATGAGGAGCAGAGACAGACGTGGCCGCACTCAGAGGCTGATTCTGTAAGTTCTGTAAGTCTCTCTGATATTTTGAGCACATGACATGAGAGATAACAAGTTTGTCTTACAAATTCTGAAAAAATTATGTCTGTAGAGTGTAAATTGTGGCCGTGGTCACAGTTTATCCAGAAAAAATACAGAATGTTTCTTCACTCTCTCCCACTCTAACCGATGATGTCACGCACTCTGACACGAACATTCTGTCCAATACACACCCATTATAAACTCATAATTTCTCCAAAAATGATCATGGTCATTGATCAGGGATTGATCAAAAACTATATGACCTATCAAAACGTGGAGTAATACGACAATACACAAGACTTGTGTCTACTGTTTAAAGTTTAAATGGAGTCTCTAGGTGAAAGTATGCCTGAGCAGTAGACGTTTGTTAAACTCCAATGATTGGTCTTTTTCGCTCTTTTTTTTTCGCCCGTCCCATTGACTTACATGCAAATTTTTTGCGCAGTTTTTCGCGACTACGTCGCGAAAAATTCGTAAACTGTTGAGAAAAGTAATAGCACACCGATCCCGATCAAGACGCACGTTTTGATATATAATATGTCCTGCAACTCTTCGAGTTGCAGGACTAGTAGCGAATCGAAAAAGCGTCCGGAAGAGGACGGAGAATAACTAGAAAAAGATAGCATTTCCTGCAGAAAATGCGTGTGAATGCTGAAAGCAGCTGAACGCTGTTGCAGAAGCAATGCTGAATGAGCTGAAGAAATTGTTGAATCAATGCTAAATTAGTTGACGAAACTGCTAAAGCAATGTTGAAAAGACTAATGCTAGAGTAGAGTAGAGTAGAGTAGAGTAGAGAGTAGAGGAATACTTTATTCATCCCTAGGAGGGAAAAAGCTGAAACATATAACTTGTAGTGTGAGATGAATGCTTTTTTAAAGGTAAAAAGCAGTAGAAATGCTAAAGGGAGAAGAAAACATTGAAATTCTGCATGTTTAAATGTAATGGTTAAATAGTTGAAATCTGCAGCTAACCTGACAGGAAGGACAACTGATGAACCAGCACTAACATAGCCGAAGCAATGGCTGAGAATATATTTAAAAGTAGAAGATGTGAGACTTTGTATAAAATGGCTGGAAATTACTTGAATTGTCAAAGAAGAGTTTGAAAAATTCCTGAATTAGGAAAAAAGTTAATGCCTACTGAAATACATTGTAAACTGACAGCAGAAGAACATTGTTGAAGAATATAGATCGAGCATTAGCTGAGGAGTAGAACATGTAAACAGCGGGTTTAATGGTGTGAAATGGTTGAGAAGAGCCTCAGTAGTTTAGGATACGTGTAAAACAATGTGTTCAACATGACCAAAATGGGGAAATGTGTATTTTCAGTTTAAATAGCTAAAGAACAAAATTAACAGCAACAAGTCCATCAACTACAACAGGAAGATAGAGAGGTACATACAAAACAGTCAGACAACTGTAGGAAAAGTGTGTGCGGTTAGTGTGTCCATTTGTGTGTGTGTTTGTTGTGTGTGCATGTGTGTCTGTTTGTGTGTAATTGTGTAAATTGTGTATGTGTTTGGTAAGTGGTTGTATGTTTGTTGGGTGTGTGTGTGTGTGTGTGTGTGTGTGTGTGTGTGTGTGTGTGTGTGTGTGTGTGTGTGCGCGTGTGTGTGGTAGTTAGTGTGTGTCCGTGTGTGTGTGTGTGTATGGTGAGTGTGTGTCCATTTGTGTGTGAGTGTGTGTCCATGTGTGTGTGTGTGTGTGTGTGTGTGTGTGTGTGTGTGTGTGTGTGTGTGTGGTGGTTAGTGAGTGTCCATTTGTGTGTGTGTGTGTGTGTGTGTGTGTGTGTTGGATGTGTGTGTATGGTGAGTGTGTGTCCATTTGTGTGTGTGTGTGTGTGTGTGTGGTAGTTAGTGTGTGTCCATTTGTGTGTGTGGTGTGTGTGTGTGTGTGTGTGTGTGTGTGTGTGTGTGTGTGTGTGTGTGTGTGTGTGTGTGTGTGTGTGAGACACTGACAGACTGAGAGAGAATGTGTGTGAATATATGAATTGTTGAAATAGCACAAAGTATGAAGGAGGAGTTAGATCCTGAAAAAGAGCGGAAGAAGTAAGAATAATAATTAGATAGATAGATAGATAGATAGATAGATAGATAGATAGATAGATAGATAGATAGATAGATAGATAGATAGATAGATAGATAGATAGACAAAGAGAGAGAGAGAGAGAGAGAGAGAGAGAGAGAGGGTGACAGAGGGAGAAGGAGAGACAGAGAGTGAAACACACACACACACACACACACACACACACACACACAGGTAGATAGATAGACAGACAGATAGATAAATAGACAGACAGACAGATAGATCTAGAGAGAAGGAGAGAGGGAGAGAGAGGGAGGGAGGGAGAAGGGAGAGAGAGAAGGAGAGGGAAGGATAGAGAGAGGGAGGAAGGGAAGGAGAGAGGGAAGGATAGAGAGAGAGAGGAAGGGAGGGAGAGAGGGAGGGAAGGATAGAGAGAGGGAGGAAGGGAGGGAGAGAGGGAAGGAGGGAGACAGAAGAGAGAGAGGGAAGGATAGAGAGAGGGAGGAAGGGAGGGATTATAATTATTATTATTTAGAAGTATATAGTATTGAATAATATCATTTCAGACAGACAGACCCAGAGAGAACAAAAGAGAGAGACAAATAGAGAGGGTGACACAGAGAGAGAGAAAGAGAGAGATAGACAGACAGACAGACAGACAGACAGACAGACAGACAGACAGACAGACAGACAGACAGACAGACAGACAGACAGACAGACAGACAGACAGACAGATAGATAGATAGATAGATAGATAGATAGATAGATAGATAGATAGATAGATAGATAGATAGATAGATAGATAGATAGATAGATAGATAGATAGATAGATAGATATCTATCTATCTATCTATCTATGGAGAGAGAGAGACAGACAGACAGACAGACAGACAGACCATGCCACAGCATGGTGGCAGCTTTAACCATAGGCTTTAACTGCTCTGTGACACCCTCAAACAGATCTAATGTACGACAAATCTGTACTTAGTACGAGCAAAAGGTTTACATTTTCCGAACCATAAGACCTTGCTGAACGCATCCGTGTCACTTTGGTGTTTCTAGAGTCAAAATTGTTGATTGTGTCGCAGGTTGGAAACTTTGGGACGTTTAGAAAATCAGCGCCTACTTTTGAATGGGAGTCAATGAGAGGAGAGAGGGAAATGGCTGCACTCAGAGGCTCCCAGTTTAAATTGTGTTCGTCTCTCTGGTTTTTTGAGCACATGAAGAGATCAAGGATGAGCTTGTCTACAAACGTGGCCGAAATTATGTGTGTAGAGTGTAATCTGTGGCCGTGCTGACAGGATAGAGAGAAAAATGTGAGAGGATTTTTAGACCCTCTGTCACTCTACCAACTGCCAACGTCCGAACATTCCGTCCCATTGACTTTCATGTTAAATCTGAATTTTGTCAGAAATTTTAATGATTTTAAAACTATACATATATCTGAAACTGTTGAAGATATCAATAAGCTGAGATATAGCTGAATAGTTGAAAGGTTTGTGAACAGTTTAAAAGTTGAATGAAGTCTGTAGCTGAAAGTATGCTGAAGCTATTAGAGGCTGAATGAAGCAGAAGATTTGAAGAGTTTGAAGACTGTTTCAATGTATTTCCTATGAGAGAAAAATTGCACAAAAAGTTAAATATTTTAAAAAGTATAAATAGTATGAAAGAGAAAAGTCATAGCAATATTGTCCTGAGAAAGCTGCACGTTTTGATATATGAATTGTTGAAATAGCACAAAGTATGAAGGAGCAGAAAACTGCTGAAAAAGGGTGGAAGAAGTAAGAATAATAATAATAATAATAATAATAAGTATAAAGATTTGAATAACAATAGTGTGAATGCTTCCAGCATTCACACTAATAATAAGAAAAAATCCACACAATAACAGTAGTGCCCGGGCTTCGCCCGGGCACTGGTCCCTGCAGCTATTTCATAGCTGTTGGGACCAGTGCCCGGTGCGATTGCCCGCGGCCCTAACTAGGAAAAAATCCACACAATAACAGTAGTGCCCGGGCTTCGCCCGGGCACTGGTCCCTGCAGCTATTTCATAGCTGTTGGGACCAGTGCCCGGTGCGATTGCCCGTGGCCCTAATAATATCCATGAAACCTATGGCAGCACTCTGACAACCACTTTGATGTGTTAGTCAATACAGAACTACACACCCTGGAAAAAAGACAAAACAAGTGTTTACGGACAGAGGTCTTCGTTAAATGCTGTGCTGCCAAGGTTCTCTGAAGTCAATGTCATAATTTGTCAGGTGCATATGACAACTGCACAGGAGCATGACGCACAACCACATACTGTAAAGTTGCCTTTCACATTCATCTTCATCCCGAAAGACAAATGTTAGAGAAACAACTAAATCTTCAACTTCTTCAAAAAGAGAGATGGAAACACCAGGTTGCCCACTCTGCTTCTTGTCAGCAGGAATACAGTGGAGAGTGACTGTCTCCATTTACATACAAATGTCACCTTCTATCTTCCCAGGAGCTGGGGGAAGGTTTTACTCTCTCCACCATGATGCACTTGACAAACCTTTCTTCCCTGTCTGGGAGACAAGCTTGAATTGTGCATGGAAAAAGTGAGAGGAAACTCAATGCATTTTGCCTCTGGTGCCCTCTCTCTGCCTCCTTTCTCTTTTATGCGCCACTGGTACGCTGTAATTTCCAGGCTGAGTACATAGCCTTTGTTTCCATCGCTGTGAAGGATGAGGCATGTGTGCTGTTTGAAAAAGGTGCTCAGGCTGCCGGAGTTGTAATTACAGAGGCTGCCTCATGCTGGGCTTTTAGATGGGGGGGGGGGGGGGTTGTTGTGGTCGGCAAATTATTAATACAAAATGAATTATTTCACTTAGCCAGGCTGAAAACAAAGAGGGTGAAATGAGAGTTACACCTGAAAACGCTGGGACAATGAACATCTTGTAGTAGGGGAGATGATGATGGCGTCATCTGCATACAAAGCAACCTTCGTCGGTTCAAAAAAGCCCAACCTGGCAGCGCTGCTTATTCCCAGAGATGCGCAGGCAGCCATTTTCTGTGGTTAAGTGGCCTACATAGTGAATCCACGCCATCTCTCATAAACCGGGACGCGTATCCCCTGATGCATAGGGATGAACAATCAGCCTGACAGGCAGGTAGTTACTCCTTCTTAACCCCAGCTTGTGCTGAGTGAAGCAACAGAACGCCCCCCCCCCCATTATCTTTCTCTCTCCTTCTCCTCTCCTTCTTAACTCTCTCATTCTCCCTTTCCTCCTACCCCTTGCACACTCCCTCTCTTCATTATTCCCTTTCCTGTCTTTATCCCCCTCCTTTCTCTACTCCTATTCACTGGCTCCCTCTCGCTCACCCTCTCTATATCTCTCTCTACCCAGAGGCCCATGTTTCCTTGCTTGCATTACACACAATTACTTCCATCCATCAATTATCTGCCTACTCCTCTTTTGCTACCCCACTTCCCTTTCTCTACCCTATGACAACAACCCCCCACCTTCATGCATGCGCATGTTTCTTTGCGACCCCCATCTCCAACCTCCCACCCCTCGGGGCAGCTGAGTGTACCTCCCCACACCCTTGTCCTCCTTCCCCTTCTTTCTCTTCCCCAAAAGCTTACCCCTCCTGCAGCCCCCCCCTCCCTCCCTCCCTATTATACCAGATGTCCCTAAAGTTTGGGTGAGGGTGTGCATGTGTGGAAAAGCCAGGAACAAAAGGACAGGGTGGTGGTGGGCTTGGGGGGGAAAGGGACGGCTGTGTGGAGTGGCGGCGGCGGCGGGGGTGGGGTGGTGGGGTTCGTCTGAATGGGCCAGGCCAGCTTGCCCTGGGCTCACTGTGTGTGCACAATAAGCACCATCGGATTAACAGCTTTTAACACACATGTACACACATACACACAAAACCACTCATCTCTCTTATAACCATTTCACACTGTAGCTGCATACTGGGAAAAAGCCAGTGTTTGGTGTGAATTAGTCAGAACTGGCCGCTGGACTGGTGTCTGTGACCCTACTCTCAGCTGAGATTTATGAAGGGCAAGCACTGCTATGCCAAATGCAGGAAATGTTCAGTACAATGTTCTTCTGCTTCACAGTAATAGCTGTTTGAACTCGTGGGCAAATTCAGCCTTTTCAATCTTGAATTCGGCTTTTCTTCAAAGGACAGATGCTGAAGCATGATTCAAAATGCAAAAGGTGCATTAACTTTTCCTTTGTTGACTGAATAAAGTAAATAAAGTTGGAATTCTGCACAACAATTACAGCACAGGAAGCAAAAGTGCTACCTTCAGTGCCACTTGTTTGCTGTATGGAGTGTGGGGGCTGTGACTTACGTTGGGAGGAGGCAGCGCAATCAAAAGAACTTCAATCTTTGACTCTGTGGACGAATCACAAAAGGAACGGAGCTTTTCAGCTGCTGGATTTCCCTGTTTAAATCCAGAGTTCATCACACTGCCAATTAAATGTGGTTTTATAAGTACTGAACTAACATTAAGTGCAGTGAGTGAGCATGAAAAGATTTGGGTTTGGTACATTGGTGCTGATGGACAGTTCGGCTCATGCAGGGAAAAGACAAGTGACTTTTGTAACCAGTTAGTTGTCAAGCCCTTAACGTTTAAAAAGTTTCTTGCCTCACAAGGTTCTGACAAGCTCAAATTATAGCCCGTGTGCGCACACAGAAATGTTTTTGGAAACTATTCCACTGTACTGCGTCCCGCTTCACAAATACACACTAAATACAGATGGCTCAACAGGCTGGTGTGGGCCCGTCTAACGGCCTGCATCAGCAGCGTTTAAATGAGCTAACTGCAACCTGTTCGAACCCTTCAGGCGTGAGAATGGGGGTCCTTAACTCCCCCACCACCACACCACCACCACCACGTGTCTACAACCTCACTGGGGTCAAACTGCCAGGGCACAGGGCTGCCCTTCCTGCCAGACCTAGTTTATTGAGATTAGGAGGAGGCGGACGCCCCAAGGGGAACCTCTGTGCATCAGTCTGGGGGAGGCCAGCTGGTAATCACACTTAACACAGGAACGGCCCAATAGCCAGCATTAGGAGACGTCCAGACAGCACGACAAGACCAGACACGCCCATTTGATGTCTGTCCCGGACTGGGTGTTAATTACTTCTCACCATGAAACACCAGTCCACATTAACTCCATAACTATAAAGAGGATGGGATCAGGGCCAGAGGGAGAGGAGAGTGAAAGGGTGTTTGTGTAGATCCTCTGTGTTTGGTATGGTTTCCTCTTGGGCTTTCGACAAACTACACACTACGTTGGTTCAAGTGTGTTACATCTTGAGGGAGGCAGACTGGAGTGAATGAGGGAGCAGCAGGCATCAACAGAAGGTCTGCTCCTGCTTGTCGTCAACAGCAGATTACTGTCACTTCATCAGAAGGAGCTAGAGCGAAACAGTTTTATAAAAACCTGGAAGTACCAAGGGAATGGGCAGGAGGCTGGGGAGGTGACAGTGCGTCGATGTATTCCCCAAGGCTTTACCAGATAGTCTGGCAGGATTTAGCATGCGTGAGTGAGAGGCTGCCCTCACTTTTGCACACAATAACGTGATGACTGAAAATTCTCTGATGAAGAATCCGTCTCCACCTTTGCACATCTTGAGGGATAGAAGAGCAAAATAAACCATGGAACGTAGAAAGTGGTAAAGTGGAAAGTGTGGAATTAGATATGGAAAGACACAGGAAAGAAGGAGAAAAAAATGGGGTGAGTGGGACGGAGGGGTGAAGTTAAACAACAAGCAACCACCAGAGGAGTCAACAGCCAGATAAGATGCAAGATGGGCTTTAATTCACCAACCTTATCACAGCTTTATCTTATCTGTCCCCTTGCCTTTCAACCTGCGTCATTTCTGCCAAAAAAACAATGCAGGCTTGTGTTGAGGCTTTTAAGTTTGGGTGAGACAGAGTTACTCATTTTAGACCCAAAGCTAGCCAGCAGGAGTGTCTGAGTGAGTGGTCAATAATTCCTCTGCCAGCCACGAGTCTCATGTTTCTCCCCTTATGGCCAGAGTTGAAATGCAGGTCTGTGGAGTGAAACTGACACACCGACCTCCGGAGGTTAACGGTTAACGTCTTAATTTGCCACGATTGCCGGTTTTTAGTCTTTGACTAACGTCTTGACAAAACATGCATCTGCAATCAAACCAGACCTGCCCTCTCTCCTCAGTTATTATTTACTTGATTTGCCTAATTTTCATTCATCAGGTGCAGTAGCGTACATGTTGCATTTTGAAAACAAAAAACATGCTAACACAGGCAAAGTCAAGACATCAAGACATCATCCACCAAACAAATGCACGCAAGATATAGCAGGGTGATCAGGCTATCATTCAAGAGAACAAACCAAGCTTGCTAAGATGAGCAGATTGTGGCTCCACAGTCTGGTTTGGTAAAAGCAGAACTGCAGGCTGTAATGTTTACACACTCTCAGGCATAAAAAGGATGTTTCAGACTTGAAGGCTGCAGTGATTACTTTTCCTGATAGGAGAAAAGCCACCACTCATATGAGCCACAGTTCAATGCCAAAAAGGTCAATTCTGTTTTTTTGTTTTGTTCTTTCTGTTGGCAAAGGTTCTTCTTGGAAATGAAGGAACATGACAACAAAGCAAGGACTTGAATGCATTCAATCTTATTAATATCATTTTAAAGTGTCAGAGCAGTGCACGCCACCTCCCTCGTGCAAAATGTTAATGCAGAACAGGTTATAAAAGTTCACGGATACACAAACAAGACCCAATGTTCTGTTAAGACAAATAAATTCAAGTATTCCAGCTGACATAAGGCCATGTTCCACAGTGCCTCCAAGTGAATGAACTGGAGTACAGTTAGACTACATTACACAACATCAGCATCGAGAAGCATGGCTAGTCTTGCTGTAATAGCCAGTGGAGCCTCATATCTAATGCATAACTGCCATAATCCAGAATAAGCGCGAGAGTTCACTTCTTCCTGTAGGCATCTGTGCTTGTACACACGCGTAACAATGTTGTAATTTGCATGATCTCTCCACTTTGATTCTATGAAGCTGTAACATGCCACTTTCACAGGGTGCGTCCCCAGCCCCGGTTAGACGGCAACAAAAGAAACGTGAATGACTAGGGACGACTAATCCACGTATCAAAGGGGAGAGGAGGGGACACTCTACAAGACACACTGTGCACTGTTTTCACAGTCAGACTAATTGCACCTCGTGTCGCTGGAAGAGCACTGATTTAGCACTCGGAGGAAATTAAAATGAATAAACACAATTAGCCGTGATAGTCCATGAGCCAGACCACCAATCGCAATCGAAAGGGTGGGCAAATTCTTGTTGCTATTTTATTATTCCTATATATGTCCAGATTATTAATTGGTATGATAACCTTCGCACAAGAGTAGCTTAACAATATTTATCATGCATTCACTATTTTGACCATAAAAATGCCATATACACCAATTATGGCCATTCTCCGATGTTGCACATTTCATAATTTGTGTGCCACTACTGATGATTTAGAGCGCCTTTGCAGTTGCAGAAAGGCCCTGCAGATGATATTTGTTTGCACCACTAGTTGGCGCTAATTCCACTGGGTGCATGAGAGAGCGAGGGGGAAAATATATATAGATATATACACATATACATCCAAGGTTAAGAAGGCTAAGATGTAGTGAGTAAAGATGACATTAACATTATAGCATATTACATCCATAGGTTTAGGGTTATTTAGGGGGAATTGGGGCATTGTTCATTTGGCTGACTGCAGAGAGGAAGAAACTGTTCTTGTGGCGTGAGGTCCTGGTCCGGATGGACCGGAGCCTTTTGCCAGAGTGGTGGGACTGGAAGAGTTTGTGTCCAGGGTGAGAGGGGTCAGCAGCAATTCTGGCTCTGGTCCTGAAGAGATGGGAGGCTGCAGCCGATCACTCTCTGGGCAGAGTGAATGACACGCTGCAGTTTGGCCTTGTCTCTGGCTGTAGCTGCAGCACACCAGACTGACATGGAGGATGAGAGAATGGATTCAGTGGTGGCAGTGTAGAAGTTCACCAGCATCTTCACAGGGAGGTGAAACTTCTTCAGCTGCAGCAGGAAGTATAGCCTATCCTCTGCTGAGGCTTCTTGGTGAGGGAGCTGATGTTCTGCTCCCATTGGAGCTCCTGGGAGATGGTGGTGCCCAGGAAGCAGAAGGACTCAACCAGGGTCGCTGTAGAGTCACAGAGGATGACAGGGGGGAGGGCAGGTGGGTCCTTTATGAAGTCCACTATCATCTCCACTGTCTTCAGAGCGTTCAGCTCCAGGTTGTTCATGCTGCACCAGGACACCAGAGGGTCCGTCTCGCTCCTGTAGGCCGACACGTCCCCATCAGAGATGAGGCAGATGAGGGTGGTGTCAGCAAATTTCAGGAGCTTGACAGACTGTTGTCCAGATGTGCAGCTGTTGGTGTACAGGGAGAACAGCAGAGGAGAAAGGATGCAACCTTGGGGGGATCCAGTGCTGATGGTCCGGGTGTCAGAGACATGCTTCCCCAGCCTCACGAACTGCCGTCTGTCTGTCAGGAAGTCCGTAATCCACCTGCACATGGAATCAGGCACATTAAGCTGGGAGAGCTTGTCACAGAGCAGAGCTGGGATGATCGTATTGAAGGCAGAGCTGAAGTCCACAAACTGTATCCTGGCGTAGGATCCTGGGAAGTCCAGGTGCTAGTGGAGGGCCATGTTTACAGCATCATCTACAGATCTGATGGCTCTGTAGGTGAACTGTAATGTCCTTAAGGTGGGTCAAGACGAGGCACTCAAAAGTCTTCATGACCACAGAAGTCAGAGCAACGGGTCTGTAGTCATTAAGGCCTGTGAGCCTTGTCTTTTTGGGAACTGGAACAATGGCTGAGGCCTTGAAGCAAGCTGGCACATGACAGTTCTCCAGTGAGGTGTTAAAAATGTGTGTGAACACCGGAGACAGCTGATTGGCTCAGTGCTTCAGGGTGGAGGGGGAGACCCCTTTCCCACTGGCCAAAAAACCCCGTTTAAACCCACAAACGCACCGACCCGCGTCAACCCGGGACGTCTGTCTGACTACCCATTTCTCCGACCATACATTTCTTTATTTTTGAGTCCATTAGTCCGACCTCCCATTTCTCCGACTTAAGTAGCCCTAACCCTCAACCTTACCCTAAACCTAACCTTAACACTGTAGAATGGGTAGTCGGAGAAATGAGCCGTCAGACTTTTCAGTCGGACTGATGTATGCCCCCCCGTCGACCCGCGTCAAATGACTCGGCAAGCGACGCGGGTTAAAATCGCCTTCAATCGGCTCGGCTCTGATCGGCTTGCAGTGGAAACACCAGACCCGGCTCAACCCGCTAATTTATGTGATGACATTGGGCGTTACGTGATGCCACATCATCGCACCAGTCGCGTCTCACGTAGGCTACCAAAACAAAGCTCTGCTTGCATTCAAGACTGGGATTTGAAGATCAAAGAACACTGACCAAAAAAGATTGAAAAAAAAGAAGCGACAGTCTGTTTAACTGACATGTTGTGCCGCCGTGAAAGCGGGGGTTTATGCGGGGGTTAGACAGACAGACCCGGCTCATTTTGGTCAATGGGAAAGCAGCCAAATGCTGATTGTTAGCGGGTCGACCCGCATTTAAAAAACCTGCGTCGACCCGCTGATGTTAGTAGGAAAACGGCTAGAGTTTGGGCCTGCAGCTTTGCACGGGTTCAGCCGTTTAAACAGTCTCTTCACCTCTCCTTCTTTGATTTGATTTGATTTCTATAATGGAAGAGGCGTGAGAGGTGTGGGGGAGGGTGGCACTTGGGTGTGGGGCTGTGTAGGTGATCCAGGTTTGGAGGAGCTGTTGCTGATCGATGGCTGGTGGTTGGAGGTGTGGGGGATATCAGGTCTGTCCCATTGTCTTTCAAAGCAGCAGTAGAACTCGTTCAGGCTGTTGGCCAGGCGTAGGTCATTGACAGAGGGACACTTGAAATACTGTACTGGCAGTATGCTCCACATTATTTGTGACAGAAGGAGCAAGCTCTTTAGTTGATTTTAATTGTGTAAAAAAATATTTGTTTGTTCTTGTTATTGCATGAAAAGTAAAACACTCTAAAAACGTTGGCTATTTCATGTGTATGTTCTAATTTTTATCACATTTTCATTCACGTATTCCTGAGGTGAGTCTATTATTATTACAGTAGGGTCTTGATAAAAGGGAAAAACATCCTTGAAGTGATTTAGGCACCCTGAGTGGTCAACAAACAGCATAATACCGAACAAGCGCTATACACAGTTTTCAAGTTTCCACTCTACTGGTCCACCTATTCAACACATGAAAACCACCACTAAGCTACCTGTTTGCAATGGTTATCATGCCAAACTGTTCACTAGAGATGTCTACCAAGTCAAAAAAACAAACTAGAAATTGCCCACCCGTTCGATTGCGGGAGGCCAATTTTGGGGTCTTGGCTCATGGACTATGAGTGCAACAGCGCCTCTGCACAGCGCACATTTCTCCCTGTCTCTCCACGACGACAGTCACTTCAGAGCAGCTGTTATTAACTGTGTTGTTGCGTCAAGTGGTTTGCGGCTAATTGTGAAGCACTTGATGGCACCAAAATGCTCCAAATTTGGATGTGAATGAAATTAACAGGGCAATGGGTTGGGAAAAAAAAGTTGGATAGTAGACTTGGATGTCTGGAACACAGGCTTATGAGTAATACATGTGTTAAATGTATATTGTTTGCTGATTAATATTTTGGTCTCCTTATGTGGTTAAGTATTCATACCCTTTCTGATTAAACCATGGCATGATTTAAAGTAGTAAAAGTGGGAGAGTAATTAAAGAGATAAGTGTTATTAATCATTTTTATTGCCACAGCATTTAATATTTCTGTGGAATTCAGTGGGGTATGTGTGACTTTTGGCAGTGGCGGACTTTTAGACATGTGTTGCAGTTTATTATTTTCAGTGAAGCATTTGCAAAGTCTCAAGGAATAAAAAACTCTTGAAGGATCAAGAGTTGTGTTTACTTTGTGTCATTGCTCAATGGTGGAAGTTGGTTTATGTCACAATGTCAAACATGCACTTGTGAAATGTGAAAAACCCCAAACCACCCAAAAAAAGAAGAAAAAAAAACACTAAAGTCTTTCAAACACCGGGAGTAAAGTACATGACTTTGAATGGCTTACAGCCAGTCTGTCAGGCCTTAAGCTATCTAGAATCTCCCTCTGTGTTCCCCTTTGATCCTGTCACAAATGGACAGAATACACCCGACTGTTGAGGTAGGGGAAATAAAAGAAAACAGCTCAGAAAGTAATAATTGCAAAGGAAATGAATTTCAAAACCCCAAGGAGGACACTTCTCTGAGACCTCCGTACTTGGGGGGGAAGAAAGAAAAAAAAAGGCATCATATCCGGGGCACAATTCAATTAGCTTTTCTTCCAAGTGTAGTGAAAGGAGCTCCGGGGAGAAATCAAAAGTTTTGTCCAATAAAAGAAGTTTTCAAGGATGTAATGTTCTCGCTGCCCCCTCCCCTTCCTCCATTCTTCATTACCACTGCTTACAAGCTTGCCATTCACAAACGCATCGATCTGCTTTTTTTGTGTTTTGTACAAAAAAGAAATAAGTAGGCAAAATGAAATGAAACAGCACCTTGCTGATGCTGCTGTGACAGAAACGCCAGTCACGCTCAACCAACTGTGCCTGGCAGCTTATCCTTGGCATTTTCATTGCCTTTTGTCTTTCTTTGCCCAGTTACTTGACAGTGATCAGGGGTGATAAATTGTTCAATTAAAGACACATTAAGAATCCAGAACACACTTGACGCACAAGCCTCCCGGTGTACGTGTTGTCCAATTACTCTGAAGGACAAGACTCCTTCTTGCTACTGACAATCAACATGTGACTTTCATCATAAGACAAATGGGTTTATTTATTCAACCGAGCAGGCTGATGGAATACTGGAATACAAGACTGATGAGTTGGAGTTAAACAAAAAAGGGGGGGGTAAAACCTGAATTTCAATTACAAATGGAAATTGCATTTGGAAGAATCTGTCGTTTTTTCGATAATGGCAGAAACAGAACAGAATACATGTTCATTTTCCACCAAGTTTGAAAGACAATGCTCACTAAGGTGTGAAATGACAACAAAATGCAATATACACCACTGACTATAGGTGTAACTGAAGGCCTTGTCCTCCAACCCCCAAGCCTCAGTGCAATTAATATCCCCCTGGCTTGAGTCCACTCTGCTTTCTTGTGGCTGAACTCTGAACTCCCTCAATTTTCAGATACTTCTGTTATCATATTATTGTTATTATTTAGTATTATTTTGATCGATGTAAAAAGCAAGAACAACAGTGCCCCCCCCCCACCCCCCAGTAAATGAAATGCATTGCTACTTTTATGCATCTTTTTTTGGACTTGCAGTTGCTGTTGGGGTGTGAAGGAGGGAGGAAAGGAGGGGAAGGGGGAGGAGGTGGTGTTGCCCGGGGAAGGTTTAGCCTTAAATGTTCTGATAAAATTAAGATCCATTGCAATTCAAATTGGACTCACTTGACTTACTGTAGCTTGCTTAACAAAAGAAGAAGAAGAGGAAAAAGAAAAGCAGGACTGTAGCCTGGAGCTGTATCTAAACTTTCTAACTCAATAAGACAAAAATTAACTTCTCAGGGCTGAAAATTAGCCTTAAATAAAAAAGGAGGTAATGCTACAAATTTTAAAGGATTTTGTGTAAACATCAGGAAAATAACTGGCAGGACCTCTTTTATAATGCATGAAAAACAAGAGAACTTCAATCAATTACAGTAATAAACACAAAGCCGACAACTAGGCTACCCTACACACAACAGACAGTACCCTGATTCTCCATTATGGAACATTAGATAAAAACATAAACCAAACAATTAGATTAATAATAGTGATTTTCTTCCATTTTCACTAGTAATCAAAAGTCTTATTCTTCTAATCGTTTTAGGCTGTTATTTCTCTCTAAAACGACTGATGAAAGTAAGTTTACTCATCATGCCAGCAGAGCATGCTCACTTTCAGTGACAGAAAACTGCTTATACTATTCAAATATGTTTTAAAATGCAAAATGGTTTCAGCAGTTGAGTTGAAAAAAATCTAAGCAGAATGGAGGCTGAGTTTTTGATGTGTGTGTCGAGAGGAGAGAAAGAGAGAGGGGGGGTGGGGGGTCCTGAATTTTGGAAATCTTTGAAAGCGCAGACTCAGGATCGAGATTTTGCACTTCTGTCTGGATCCCGAGTGGGAAATCTAAGTTTAACTAATAATACTAATAAAAAAACAAACACCGAACAAATATGGGACACTTTAAGTTTGCCTCTGAAACACATTCAGCAATAGATACCTTTTCCTTTCTCCCTCTCTCTCTCTCTCTCTCTCCAAACGTACTGAGGTCTATTTGCTTGAACACCCGCTAGATAAAACGGTCCAGCCTTGCAGCACAGATGAAAATGGATCTTTCCGCCCCTCTTCAAACTTTTTTTTAAATTTACCACTGAATATCGCTGGTCTGCTCTTTCGAGTGATACAAAAAGTGTTAAAAGAGAGGAAAAAGTTGCGAGCACTTACTTCCACAGCGTGAGAAATGTACCTCCGAGACTACCCCCCAGTTGGTTTACGGGGGGACAGCTTTTTAAAAAAAATCCGTATTCTCCGTGGGTGAGCAGTCGTATTCCCTCAGAAAATAAACAACTTTCCTCGCATCCCCGTTAGTAGAAAAACCGCTATATTCCACTTTCTCCAGCGGCAGAGCAGTCACTTGTTAACGGGGGGGGAGCGAGTATAAAATACTGCTATTATTCCCCGTGCGTTTGTATTCCTTTCTCCCCCAGATCAGACGCTCCAAGCCCCGAAGCTCCTCAATGAAAGAAAAATAAAATAGCCTATAATAATCCGTGCGCGACACCGCCGCGCGCGGATCTCCAGTTGTAGCCTATATCTCTTTATTGGTGTCTCTCGTTATCTCCGCGTACCAGGTTTGGATTCCTTTCTTCCTAAATCCACCTCGTACGGACTGGGGGTGGGGAGAAAGGAGTCAAATACCCCCCCTCTCTCTCTTTCCTCCCTCCCCTCCACAGCGGGGAAAAAATACGGAGCTCTGTGCTGCGTTCAAGCCGCCTCATAAACTTCCGTCTCTTGATTTCTCCTCTGCCGTAAATCCTGCAACTTGGTGCGTTCAGGTGTACGTGTGGTCGAAAATCATAACACAATGAGGCTCTGTATCGAAAAACGGAGTTACTGTGGCCGATCTTGTGTTTTATAGTTCAACCTGCGCCCCGGTGGCAGAATGAAGAGGGGGCAAATATACGGAGCAATCATGCAAGGACACGAGCCTCTTAGAAGAGGATTGTGCGTGTGAAAATGTAGGCTACTGGGGCAAAATTGGGTTTTCACATTTGTAAGGATCCTGTTTCAAATTTTGTGTAACGTTACTTTGAGTAAGATTTTTCTTTCTTTTTTTGTCGTTTGTTTGTTTCACTAACATCTCAACAGCGATCTCATTTACAAAAGCAAATGGTTCACACATCACCTTTTCCTACCAAGGACTTTTAGCCTAATAGCAAAAAAAAGGCATGCTTTGTAGTAAAATATGCAGTTTTCGCAAATTAATGATGTTATTTTTGCATTTAATTGCAGGCTGCCATACCCAGGATCCCCCTGGACACACAAACACAACAGTCAGCCTCTGTTCTGGTGAAATTTTGCCCCAAATGCTGAAATTGTTTTGCATTTGAAAAGCAGCCTGCATATTCTGCTGACTTCTCGGGCCATGTGATCCATTATGCATTTATATAATATAATAAAAAACATATTTTAATGCACTTGCAATGAGGTAATGATATCAGGATGGTGTAGTTGCAGTGGCATCATAATTAAAGCCATGACAGAAAAGGTTACACAATGTACAGTTTGGAAGACTTGCCATGCCAGCTAAAATACAACACAGACACGGTTTTAACATGATCATAATTTGGAAATGTTGCTTGGTTCTAATTATTTCATGAATATTTATTTCTTTCAAGCTGTCACTCTTCCGTGAAGATGTCCTGTTTGTCCTTGTTTAGAATTTCAAAATGAACCTGATTAGCATTTATTAAAGGAAAGAAAAAGAAAAGAAAAATATTTCCAATGCAACTTATCTTTCAACAGCAAAACAAAAAACAAAAGGAAGTCTTACTTTAGTGACAGCTCAACTACTTTACTCTCATTGCTTTAAAGCAGAAGTAAGTGATATATTTGTGTTAATATAAGTCTTAAATAGTTATATCTTCCGACAGCAATCACTTACATAGAGTGTTTGGACCGAAACACGGGTCTCTCAGTCACTCTGCTCTGCTCTGAGCCGAGGAGAAAACATTTATCGTATCCTACAGTTTTTATCCAATGAGGAGAGAGAACGGCATGCAGGGATGCAGCCAAGGGACGCCGTGAATGTGGTGACGTAGGGACGAGGACTGTTATGGTGCGTTCAAGGAAACTCGTAACTCGTGTTTTTCCGACCTGTGAAGTCATACCAGTTCAATCTGGTGCGAGTTCACGGGTCGGAAGTTACGAGTGGCCGTTATAGTGACTTTCACAGGTAAAACAGGTCGGAAAAACACGAGTGGGTTGCCTGGAACGCTACAAAGTCGTAAGTTGTGACTTGAAGCTGTAATTTACGGTTTCAAAAGCGTACCTGGAACGCAGCATTAGCCAAAACGACTGGATCGCTTACTTCTGCTTTAAGTGAGGAGGGTTTTGAACCTGGGCTTGAGTTGACACAGCAGCTCTGATTGGTCGGTAGGATTTGAATCTCAATAGAGACAGCTGGTGTCCACTTTGTCCAGCAGAAAGGGACTGTTGACACATTAGTCAACTGACCCACAGTTGGTTACCACTAACCGGCATGCAGTCACATGTTGATATACCTTTGATTAAGGCCAATTAAAGTTCCTTCCCTATTTTATTTTGATCCAAAATCCAGAAGGTAGAAGAAGTAACTGACTGATTCTAACATCTCCAAGCCACTGTGGCCTCTCAACAGAAAAATAAACTTGACTGCTTCAAAACACCTTCAAGGAGCATTAACGACCGTTGTGTGATGGAAAATTGAAGGAGATGAAACTGAATTAGACAGTGTTTGGAACTTATACTTTATACGGTGGTACATCTACTGAAAGGCCTCTCCTGCCCAATTGAAGAAGGAACAGCAACATATTTTCTGTTAACTTTTCAAGGTATGCAGGCACAGGCCTTTTTTGAAAGAAGGAAAAAAAACGAGCCATCTTTGCTGTGTGTTGGCAGAAAGCCATTCTGTGCCACAAGCAATCCTCCACTGCCCTCTCTCTGCTCTTTGTTTAAAACCCAGCGTGACATGTAACACACCATACGGAGGTGTGAGGGGTGTGAGGTGGAGGAGGATGTGGGGGGGCTGATCAATTTAGCTGGCGAGTAAAAAACATGCATTTACCTTACGTAAATATCTCCCTTGGACTCTTACTCACACTACAACCCCTTATTTAATCAGGCCGGTAAATCTTAGCGGCAACCCAGAGCTCTCGCCGCCATTCCCCTGGTGGCGTGAGCCTTAACATGGTAAATTTCACTCGGGTAAGGAAATGCGCTCAGTGGCCGAGTCTAGCGCTTCGGAGGGATAAAAAGAGCACTTACTGCCTGACATGTGCAATCCATAACAGAATAATGAGACTCCTCCACACTAGGAGCTCTCTTCCCCTGCCCTCCCTCTCCCTCTCCACTTTTTTTTTTGTTTTCCTTGTGAGTGTTCATAAACGCCATGTAAATTCAGAGAGCGGAAGACGTGGCAAGTGCTTGAGGGAACGCGTTTAATCGTTTGCTTCTTGTTAGCAAATCATGTAACAGCATGTACTGTGTGAAGACGCTCCAAACGACCACTGAACCTTGGTGGAAACTACTGGCCTCCTTCTGTCAGCTGTTATGCTTCCAAGCAAAGGTGGTCCTCATCACAATATCTGCTTATCACTGTTGTCCAACTGACATGGAAGGAAAAAAGAACATCTCAGGAAAGCAGAATGTTTAACAGAAGCAGCTCATATTTTTTCATGTTTTCAAGAAATGGACTTGGAGACATAAAATTCACTTTTTACTACTGAGAATGTCTACATTGCTCATATGTAACAAATATGCAGATTAAAACAGAATGTGGCTCCACCGGTATCGTTGTGTGAGCGTTTTGCTTTGGACAAGTTTTCTTTGCCTCCAAACATGGTTTCTTGCCAGGAGCAGATGGTGTTGAGGGTCACTTACAGGTCTTTATCTCTAACTTCCTTCTATTCTTTAATATTTATAATCGGTCATAGCAATAAGTTAGTATGAAGTCTCATTTTCCGTCACTGCTTTTTGCCATGTTAAAATTATTGCATTACATGTCTATAACATTACACCTCTTATAACCATTTCAAATGAGCCCCACTTTTCAGTGGACAGAACTCCCTCATGTGTTAACAGGGTTTTTACTGCTGAGTTGCAGTAAAGGTTTGGTCTCATTTCCCATCATTGGTGTTTCTGTTGTTTATTTTGTTGTTATTCAGCTCTGCTAGTTTCTCTAGCTTAGCAGTTACAAATGACTAGTCCCCTGGCCTCTCTGATCTGTGTGTCATAGGTTTAGTAATTCATCTGTCTCCTATACTACAAAATGATGCATATAATGAGAGTTATTAACTTCCTGTTATAGAGGCAAAGTTCAGTGTCCCCTGGAGTTCCCAAACACCTGGGAAACCGTCAGTAACTGCAGCTGTCAAGAGGTGTAACTGTAATGAAAAAATTCATTTGTTGACAATATTTCTTGTTGTCTGGTTGATGTTCTTTTCCTTTAATGAGGGTTGTTTGAATAAACTGTATGAACTGATGAACATCACACACTGTATAAAGGAAAGTAGATTTTGAAGTAGAATTTGAACTGTTTGTTTGCACATGTGAACAGACAACAACGGCTACATGACCATGTCTGGATTTAAAGCAGAAGTAAGCGATCCGGTCGTTTTGGCTAATGCTGCGTTCCAGGCAGGCTTTTGAAACCGTAAATTATAGCTTCAAGTCACGACTTACGACTTTGTAGCGTTCCAGGCAACCCACTCGTGTTTTACCTGTGAAAGTCACTATAACGGCCACTCGTAACTTTCGACCCGTGAACTCGTACCAGATCGAACTGGTACGACTTCACAGGTCGGAAAAACACGAGTTACGGGTTGCCTTGAACACACCATAACGTCTTGTCAGCCGATGGAGTTAGCAGTCCCCGCCCTCGTCATGGATCTATTGGTCCTTGTCCCTACATCACCACATTCACGCGCAGCCCTTGGCTGCACACACAGCCCTTCATGCTGTTCTCTCTCCTCATTGGATAAAACTTGTAGGATACGAGAAAAGTTTTCTCCTCGGCTCAGAGCAGAGCAGAGGGACTGACAGACCAGTGTTTCGGTCCAAACACTCTATGTAAGTGATTGCTGTCGGAAGATAGCACTATTTAAGACTTATATTAACACAAAAATATCGCTTACTTCTCCTTTAAGGACCAGTCTCACCATCAGTGGGTTTCCAGTGTTTGAGAGAGACTGCACCTTATTCCACCAAATTGCGAGACTTAGTCTTCATCTCTGTTTGTTGATCATTGCTGATTATTGAAGATGGTTCATTTTAATTTGACAGCACTAATAAAGCACTAATAAATTCTTCAAATCTTGATAAGACTTGATAAGTACTGCAGACACCCTAACTGAACCTGTTGTAGAAACTCCAACTCAGAGACGAGGCACTCTCTGACCAGTGGTAAAAATATGATCACTCAGTCATTCAGCCAGTCAGTCAGTCAAGGACATTTTAGATTATAGGGCAAGCCCTGCTGTTGTGGTCCAGCCAAAAAGGTGAGTAATGGTAGTCTGGCTAAAGCTCGCCTTAAATATGTCACTGCTTTTACATGTATAAAAGCAGGAAGCACTTGGTTTGACAACACTAGAGCAAAGTGATGCAAACTTTTTTTTTTTAAATATTTTTTGGCATTTTTGCCTTTATTTGACAGCACATAGTGATATAGACAGGAAAGGGGGAGGCAGAGAGAGGGGGAATGACATGCAGGAAAGGTCTGCCCAATGCGGGATTCGAACCGGGGACGCCTGCGTTGAGGACTGTAGCCTCTACATGGGGCGGCCGCCTTAACCACTGCGCCACGCACCGCCCCCAAAGTGATGCAAACTTGTCAACACAGTCAAAGTTTAGGTTGACCAGATTTTCACAAATACTTACAGTTCTTCCTTGCCCCCTTTCCCCGTTTTTAAATCCATGAGAGACAGTTAAAAACTAATGTCATGTCTTTTCCTATTGTCTTCCTGCTCCCCTCTGTTCATCAATGTCACCCTTAGGGGTTGAGGCACAATCACCCCCGATAGGAGCAGGCCATCGCTCACTCTGTCCCTGGAGGCGACAGCCCACTTACTGCCGGCTCGCGCTCAAATGGAGGACATTTCATCACCCCATCGAAAACACAATTAAAAACACGAGCACGCGGCAGTTGGCAGCCCTCGAGAGCTACCCCCCGTCGCAAGTTTAGTTACCGCGAGTCTGCCTCACCCTCTCGGATATTTACTCTCCCTGTGATTGAGTGTTTGTCAGCTAGGTTGGGAAGTGCTATGTGGTGTTTTAGTGCAAACAAGACCCTGGAAGGAAAAGAGAAAGTGGACCAGTGCTTGACTCTCGGCTCTTTGGGAGACATTGGCCACCTTTGGTGAACGTAATAGTTTCAACAGTTTGCTGCTAAGTGACTGTGTTCTGGGCATGAATATTTTTTCTAACTTCCCCAGAAGCCAAAATGGAGGACAGTGTGCTGGGATTTGTGGTGATGGGTGGTTTGCTTTACACACACATACTGTACACACACACAGAGATACAGCAGGCAGGAACAGCGGCAGACTGACGGCTATTAGAGTGCAACAATGCTCCCTCTTATCTCCCACCACGATAGAGATCTACAAAGAGCTTGAGAGAGATTATGAATTCATTACCTTGATACACAAGTGAGCATTGCAACAGACAGGAGTCTGAGCATGGAGATGGGAGCGTGGTGGGTGTACTGGGAGGGGCAGGGAGGGGAATGAGATGAATTACATGCTTCTGATAGAGAATAAATCTGTCAGCTTTCACTGCATTTTTGGGAATTTTTGAGCTCCTCAGATAGCATCTTGCACATGGAGCACTGCTCTGTGAAACTGACATGCAGATACGCTTACCAAGCACATCATTAGGAACGCCATACTGATAGCAGGTAGCGCCTCCATTTGCTTTCAATAGAGCCTCATTTCTTTGTGGCATGAATTCCTCACAATTTTGTAAATGTTCCTTTGAGACCCTCCTCCACGTTGACATGATTGTATCGCAATTACTGCAGATTTGCACTTTCATGCTGTCAATCTCCTGTTTTACCTTGTCACAACGGCACTCTACTAGACTCAGATCTGGTGGCCAAATTCATTATCATGCTCTTGAAACCAGCAAGACTTCTGCTTTTTGGCATGGTGGGTTATCATGCTTAGAGGAGCCGTTAGGATATGGTAAACTGTGGCCATAAATGGATACACAGGAACAGTCAAATGTTGAATTATTGGTATCAAGGGAACCAAAGTGTGCCAAGAAAACATTGCCCGCACCATTACACTACCATCACAACCACCACCAGGCTAGACTGCTGACACGCGGCAGGTCAGGTCCATGGATTCATGCTGATGACAACAAGTTCTGACCTAATCCGTCTGTTTCAGTAGACATCCAGATTCATCAGACAAGGTTACTTCCTCAACTGTCCAATGATGGCGATCACACCTCTACTGCAGTCTCAGATTTCTCTTCTTGGCAGACAGGGGTGCAGCCCAAATGTGGTCCGATGACCTGTTGTAGCCACTGCTCCTCAAGATTCAACAAAGTTTATTCTGATTGAAGAGTGATTATGCAACGGAGTAATCATTAGTTTAGTTTTTGTGCACCTTCCTGAGGTGAAAAAAAATATTGGGTCAGTTGTGCAATAAAATCCCAGGAGATCAGGAGTTTCAGAGGTACTCAAAAAAAAACCCCATCAGGGACCAACCATTATGTCAAATCATCTAAGTCACTGACATCACTTTTTTTTCTATTTTGATGTTTGAACATTAGTTAGAGCACCTGACCTGTATCTGAATGGCCTTGCACTCCTTCCACATGATTGAATAGCTGATTAAGCAGATGTATTAGGTGTTTCTAAGGTGCTTGCAAGGTTACAATTTTACCTTCTAACAACCGAAACAACATCTTGATGGGTTTCTTTGCTGCTCGGTTGTGACATTAACTGGAGTGTTTTGTTATTCCGTTTCATTTCTTCCATTTCTCCCATTTCTCCCACTACTTCAAAGTAGTTGTTATTGGAAAAAGCAGCGCAACATCTGAGATCAGAACTTTGTGATTTCTGTGACATCTGACCACTTTGTATGCTTTTGAAGCTAACAGCCATGTGAGAAAAATCCCATTTCTGTGTATCCAATCTGTCATTTAACTCATCCTGCCATGACTATGTGATAAGAGTCTTTTCTAGTCTAACACAAACAACAGCCTTTGTGGGGAAGACATAAGATAAATGCTTATATTACAATGTTATGTGTTACAATAATGCATTAATGCACTATAACCATCTTGGAGGGCTGTTCTGTAACCAAACACACTCATTGCCTGTCTTTCTCCTTTCAGCGCTTATGCATTTCTTTTGACCAGCTCCATCTCAATATGGCTTTTCTCTCTGAGAGTGTTTTCCCTCCAGCTCTGTTGAACTTAGCTGACATTTGGAGGCAGGTGAAAGAGTGCAGCTAAATAAACCAAAGAATCTCAGAGCAAGAGTAAAAGAAAAGAAGAGGAAGGCAAAGACATGGACGGAGAGGGAGTGTTTTGTGTTACCGTGTTTAACTGCAAGTCTCATGAATCCCATTAAACTGACAAATGTTGTTTTATACGGTGCCCGCTGCCGCTTGTACTGTACATTTCAATTTTCAAGTTGGCATTCCTGAGCAGACGGTCCATTTAACGGTGACTGCTGTAAACTGGAGACGATTTCATTTGTTCCTTACTGGTGTGTATCATGTATTGGCTTAGACCTTTTATCACACACTATATATCAAAAGTCATATAAATACTTGATGTTGATGTCCCCCTGTGACTATGTGTATAGAGGATGAATTTGTAAAACCTGTGAGAAAATCTGCTTTCCTTAATAAACTACTTATTTATTCTTCATGGTAAAGGAATTTATGTATTTCTGTCTGTCACTACCTACTTCAAAGTGGCAAATGTCATTCAAGAAATGTGCGTTAGTCTTTCAAATGCTGTGTGAGAGGATTCTCCACTTTTATGTGACAACCAGATTAGTTGAATTCATGAGTTTTGGTTTGAAATTGCCCGATGCAAATGTAAATTATTTGCGATCAGCATCACTGATGTAAAACTCTGGTAGCCGCAATTTAAAAGTCTTATTCCCTTATAATGCTCAATATTTCCTTGTTTTAGCTCTTTTACTGTGGATAAGTGTCTGTAATGATATAGCACCATATCTATCAGCAAAGTTGGAAACACATCTTTGATTGTTTAAAGGCCTCACTTTCAGACTGTATGCTGTAAGTTGTGCGGTGAGGTTTTGTGTAGTAATATATCATTACTCTGTGTACACGGCGTGTGTATGTGTAGCGTCCCGTGAATATGCTTTTTGTACATGCATGAGCTTTTGAAGGATTTTTAATGTGCTGTGTGTGCACATGAGTCTTTCACTGTGTTTATTTTCACACACGTGTCTCACAATGTGTGTCATTGTATACAGTGTATACTGTATGTGCGTGCGTTTCAGTGCCTTTAATGTGCTTGCAGGTCACTGTGTCCGTAATGCTGTGTGCAGATATGTGCATGCCTTTCAGTCAGCGTTTGTGAATGCATGTGTGTATATACTGTATGTGCATGGCCTTCTACACTGAGGAGAGGCGGGTGAGGCCATGGAGGCCAGGAGTGATGAGTGATGCCAGAGGTGGTTTTCTACCAACCTCTCTGCTGGCTTGCTGGCTCACTAATGGCCTCCTCAGTGAGTTGGCTGACCGACTTGCTGGCTCTCAGTGCCTCTTGTCTTCCTTATTTGGTAGCGGCGGGTGGGGGATGGTGGCGGCAGGGTAGTGCATCGGGGAGCAGCGGTGCTCTGTTTACATGCGAGGTCAGGAGGTCAGCGAGGCAGAGTGCCATGGAGCAAACACAGATCACTTAAAGACAGTAAGAGAGCAGGCTAAGTCATCGTTTCATGGCCATCAGCTGGATGGATCGGGCAGATTTGCCGTAAAGGGGGGTGATGGAGTGTGTGTGTGTGTGTCTGTCCCTCTGTGTGTGTGAGAGAGAGCGGGGTAGATAACAGCACATACTTTAGTGAAGCCCTAGGAAAAAGGAGATAGGTTTCTACAGGTGAATTTCAGACACACATACACGCTCTGTTCTCCCTTTCCCCTCTCTGGCTCTGAGGCCATGGACAGTCGAGGGGATTCAGTATAAAGGAAATTAAAGGCAACCATCCTTATAGTTTTGCTCTTGTCCGCTTGACTGCCTGCATGGCTGCCTGCTTGCCTACGTTCCCTGGGCAATGTTTATGCTGTGCCCTGCCCAGGACAGAATAGATTCGCCCACACAGCACTGTGCTCTCAACCAGAACCTAAGTAAATCTGGCAAGCCCGAGCCACAGTCCCATTCACTCTCACTCCTCTGGATTAGGCCCCATGGCCTGGGGCAACACAGCAATGACTGCATTAATAGACCTAAGATAGCATCACTCCACCCACCCTAAAAATATATGTCTATTATATTAGGACACATCAGCAGGTTGGATATTTCTCATCCATCAGCTTCCTTAAAGGTTGGCTGGATAGTTTTGAAAACTAAGGCAAAACTTAAGTGCTGAAGTTTTGAGTGCCTGTGGGGTCTGAGCAGAGCTTCTCTCCCTCCCTCCCCTCCCAGGTGGTATGTACTGAAATGCTGTGTAAACATACGTTCAAACACAATGTAACAGGTTGTTAGAATAGATGGTTGAGCAGCACTGTAGAGGAAAGAAAAGAGAAATTAAGCCTGCATGAGTTCCAAGTTACAAAAGACTTGTCACTATGATACAAAACAAAAAGGGAGACCTTCAAAATGCATCACACTGAATAGTTTTCCACCAGTGCTGTGACAAAACTGCAATAAGCAAAACATCTTTCATTCCCAGATACCATGAAATTTCCTGCGCTGGCATAATCAAATTCATTACCTCCAAACTTGAGGTCAATTTACATTTCTTTAAATGCCGCTGCAAATAACTGGAGCGTATATAATTGAATAATCCCAATTTATTGCTGTGCCTTTGTCTTCTCTCTTTATGATGTATATTAGAGTTTCTGCTTGTACAGTAAGCGTGTGGCGAAGGCGCTGCTGTGATCAGGGTTGTGGCAGCTCGTAGGGCACATTATCCAGCCTGTCAAACTCTCAGTGCCACGCTACGGGCTAACACGGCTCTGTGAGAACATAGTGCCTCTTTACACCAGCTGTAAAGATTAGCAGAGCTTTGTTTAATTGTGCTGCTAACAACCTAGGAGCCACTTAAGAGCTGCTGCTCTCTTTTCCTTAGAAACTATCTTTAAAGCTCAGCCAACAGTTGCTGCTGCCTGTTCATTCAGGTGCAAAGGCCTTTGGGATTTGTCAGGTAGAGAAACCCACCCTTCCCTCCCGCAGAGACAGGCCCCTGCATCACCAACACTGACTGAGGCATTGCACCAACAGGTAAACATCAAAAAGAAATATCAAAAGATAACAGTTAAACCGCAACATGCAGACCAACAACAAACAAACCTTGGCGGGGGGATGAATAAAGAGTTTCTTTTCAACATGCAGTGCATCGTGATTTGGGTAAAATGCCTGATGTTGATTTTGCAATTTTAAGCCCCGCTTGTGGCCCTCAGGCCCAGTATTTCCACTTCAATCAATCAGACTGAAATGTTCTACACCAAACAATTGAATAAGTGACACATCAGCAAATTGACTCAAATGCCCATCCTTAGAACCAAATACACTATTTGGGGATAAACAAAATTAGCCACTATATTCAATGGGGCTTTTCATCCTCTTGAAGTGGATATCTCATTTTTAGGCAAAAGGAAACTTGCAAATTACACCTGCTGGTGAAGTGCAATCTAACACAGATGACCTTTTATTAGTGTGCCAATAGAGGGATCCTCACAGGAGGCTTAATGGTGGTCTTTGGTCTGTGAAGGACCCGGAGCAGCTCGACAAAATTGCCATCCTAGTTTCCTGGAGTAATAGTCAGGGAGCCTATCACATTTTCCACAGATATACTCTTACTGCGTTAAGGCCAATGGTGTGTTTGCATCAGTGATAACACACATCGAGGCCATCATTCCTATACATTATTACAATGTGAGACATATTACTGTCGTATAGAGGCTCTTTGGCAAAAGTTTTATCTGCATAATATTTCACACTCATCAATATGGAAGGCAATGCGAGAATGAGAGGCACCGGTGGTATTTTAATGTGCAGCGTTGGTGCAGTGTCATTACTAGCATAACTGACATTTTAATGTGCAATGTCTTTTATTCCTTGTGATGTGATTTCACTTCTTTAATGCATGGTGTTTATTTCAACTGGTTATTGCAGTTTTTATTTGCTTTCTTTTTTAATGTGCAATCCTTTTACTTTGAAGTTTTTTATTTGAACTCTTTTATATTGTTGGTTATTGTTGGTGGAAGCTGAAGCACAAGCATTTTATTGTGCTGGAAGAAATGTCTGTCCCTTTTAAGGCACATGACGATGAACAGGACTCAGCTAAACTACAAGATGGTAGTTGATGTAGTTATGTTTTAAACAGGCCTGTGATAGAGGGACTTTTTAAAGGAGACCAGTCACAGCAAAGGATACTTTGTGATACATTTTGATAAGAAGTGAACATAGAAATTAAAACACATTTAGAGGGGTGGTGTTTAGCTCAGTTGGTAGAGCACCCGCCCGCATGTGTTGAGGCTATTCCTCACTGCAGGTGACCCCGGTTCCGAGCGGCCCTATCCTGCGTGTCATTCTGCCCCTCTCTGCCTCCCATTTCCTGTCTCTCTCAACTCTCCTGTACATTAAAGGCAAAACATTAAGAACACACATTAAGAAGAAAAAACATCCAAAATGAAGGTTCTCTTAAAAAAAATTCAACTGATGTGTGATACAGTTTGTCAATAAAACCGTGGATCTAACAGTGGATCTAAAGCAGATGATCCTCCCTCCAGCTTGTTGAGCCCATGGTGGTCTACGTGTGCTATCTCACCTCTCCACTGTCTCTGCAAGCCAAATCAAGCAGGTCACTGAGGCCTCACTATCATTGCGGCTCAATATGCCAAATACAGCTGTTAATATGGAGCTGGTGGCCCCCGGTGGTGGCGGTGGCAGCGGCAGCAGAGGCAGCGGTGTCGAGATGACAAGTCGTAGGCGACCCTCTGCACATGAAGAGGGAGATGTCTGGGCCTGCATCTGCTCTGACACCCATTTGCACACACTCATCCACAGTTTCTGCATGCCTGCCGCTCTGCCAGCAGCACTAATAATCAAGTGATGATATGGAAATGAGGACGGCGTGTGCAGTGTGTGCAATGGCGGTGGAGTCAACTACAGTAGATATTTCAGCTGAGGACATTTTACAGCTCAGCCAAGTGATTTCATTTTAACCCCACACTATAATTCTGCATGAAAAATATGAGCCTACAAAGACATAAGGTGGACAGATATGCAGTTGTAGAAAATTATAGTGTCAATCAGAAACAGTGGGAGTACGTTCTAAGAATGATAAGAGGATAAAAAGTCTGAGATTTATTGTTAATTACAGTATCAATAAAAGACTATTGTATCTTGTAAATGGTCACATGGTTAAATAGATGTTTTAGTATGAGTTAACGGCAGGCCTGAGACTTGTGGCTCGGTCGGTCATTGAATGGACAAATGATGAGTAATAGAGAGGTTTTTACATTAGTCTTGTTATATCTTTATTTTTTACGCTTGCCTTTTGTTTTTTGTCTTTGCTAATTGTGTTGTCCCATTATCTGGAACTTTCCTGAAAGAGAGATTTTAATCTCAAGAGCCTATTCTGGTAAAATAAAGATAAATAAATTAATCATACAATTAGACTTAAAAGCAGGAGTTGATTTCAATTAAGGAAAGCCCAGGATGTTTTGTTTTTTTTACAAGGATTCTAATCACAGGGGAATGTCAAACACTACAAAAATAATTAGTTAATCAATTTCAAAGAGAGTACAGTACATGTGGAAAACCTTTTAAAATAATTCCTGCACTTAGTAGTTTGTACCACAGTGGAGCAGTGAATATGAATGAATTTGGAAAAAGCCAGGCGAACGAGTACATTACACTAGTAAACAGATGTCTGAGAGCTTCCAGTCTCTGAAAACCACCAGTGTGGTTCACTGAATGAAAAGATGCGCTATATGCACAGGAGGAGCCCCTCACTGCCAGCCCTGCTGTGACAGGTAGATGATAGCTCTTTCTCAGCCTCAGCTCAGCTGTCAATATGGATGGATGGGTTTAGCAGCGGGAACATGGGAAAAAATGGGGAACAATGACAGATTACTGTGTGATATTATGGCGATCACTACAAAGGGGGCATAAGGACCGTCATCATATGAACAATAAACATATGCACTGCTTTTGAGTGTGTGTTACACCAATTGTGTAATTCAGTGCAGGTCGAGTAGTCTACTGTTAAAAAGACCACTTTTTTTCTCTATACTTATGGTTAAATCAACCTCCTTTTTTCTGCGAGAACATCCAGTAAAAATGGAAGACTAATAGGACCGATCAGCTCGACTGGGGCTTGGATGCTCTGTCACAGCCCCACTTTGTGAATTACAAAAAAAAACATGTATATTAAGACTTAATCTAAATGAGAACTGACATAACATGTAGAGTTGTGTCATAAATTGAAATCTGTAGTGGTGTGAAAAATTGATGGATGGAAGAAAAAAAAGGTCTTATTCACAATGACAATCAGATGTGTGAGCAAAACCCCAAAGGTGGAGCTAGGGAAGTAAAAGACACAAATGAAAGCATAAATTTGTGCCCTACAATGTAAAAATCAGTCATTATGCAGGGCGTGAGACTTCTGGAAAAGAAATTACTCTCCTAAAATGGCGGTGGAGTGTGCAGAAAATCCAGGGGCCCACTTACCGCTGGGTTGTTTTCAAAACCTCTTTAGCTTCATATCTTCAGCTGCTCCAGTGGCTTCTACTTCTTCTCCTTCGTCTTATTACTCGCTCACTCGTACCTTTTAAAGTAGATAGAAAAAGGGGGAGAGGGAGAAAAAAAAGGGAGAAAAAGAGGGAAAATGAAAGAGAAACATTAATGAAACGGACTACTAAATGAACTGCCTCCTCAAGTAGTAGGTGGGGGAATTCGGCAAATACTGAGATGAGTTTCTCTGTCTATCTCTCTCTCTTCGTCTTCTTGCCCTCTATGACCACAGGACGACAGTTCTCAGGCAAAGAGGAGGCTTGCCGCTGATTGCCTGAGAGCAGTGGAGTGCGAATCTGCATGAAATCCCGCTTGGCTTTTTTTGATCATTTTCTCCTTCACATCTTTAATCAGCCTGGTCTGAATCTGTGGATGTGTGTGTGCGCGCAAATGTGTGTGCGTGTGTGTTAGTGCGTATGTTTGTGGGCGAGTGCACGAGTGTGGTCAATGCGTGTTTAGAAATTCACCCACGTGCCGCATATACACGGATCCATAAATGTATGGTTACTATGGGAACTTGTGTACATGGGGGGGATGTATTCACATTTGCGTGTCTCCATTAATAATGTGTGAGTGGGCATTCATATGTGTGTTTATACTAATTCTGTGAATTCAACCACTTAAATGAGTGCGGGCACTGGATACCAACAGTGATTTTTGTGTGTTTGGACATGTAGCCGTGCGTGTTTGGTCGAGCTTCTATAGATCTGGAGGCCATGTCTACTGCGCCGTAGCCTCACTCGATACTCAGTCGATATTCTCGGTCAGGTCTGCAGCTGTGGGCGGCCATGAGTCCACCCTAAGGAGCCTCCACTGAGCAGCTGAGGAAGGTTATCTCCAGTGAAAGGTCAGAAGAGCTCATCATTACCCTGCATCCAGAGTCTCCTTCAAGATAACGATATGAATATCGTTGCTGGAATGCACGACAGAGGTGCAGTCCATTAGTATGGACACTGAGGCTCCTGCGGGCCAGCAACCCCCCGAAATGCATTACATGGCTTGTTAAATTTGTGTTGTGAAAAAAAAAATAACTTTATTGATTTTTGTGCTAAGTTTATGTTGGGAAGAGGGGAGTTGAAAACATAATATTTATGCGAGTACTGCACACCAAGATCAAATTACTATGCAGATAGAGTGCATGTAATTAGAACACATAATTCAATCCCCAGTGCACATGACGTGGTATCATCATTCACAAGCCCTGCTATATGTTTTCATGCATTTGAAGCTTGAATTATGCTAACCGCTGGCTGGTATGGTCAAGTGCTCTGTTTGTGTAAGCACTTCAAATCTGGACATGCCTACACATCTGGGTGTGGCGCTGATATTTAACAAAGTATTAAACGATAAAGTGTTACTTGTGCATCAAATTAAATGGCTTCTTTCTCAAGAAGTCACAGCAAAAGTTAATGTCAGTAAGACCTTCTGTCCTGTCTCTCCTCAGCCTTATGTTATTGACTTCCTCCTTCCTCCTTCCTCCACCTCTCCGCCTTCGGCTCATGGACTGGGCGCTGCTTGTAGACAGTCTCCCGGCATCCTCTGTGGGCATTATTACCTCAACAGCAGACGGTCAACATGATCCTTCATTCTGACAGGCCACTGGGGTCAGCTCGGCCCTCGCTGGCCAATCAGTGTCAACTAACAGGCTGGATGCAGAAGGATCCCCTGGTACACTGACTGCAGCACAGGGGAAAGTACGGAGTGGATGTGTGTATGTGTATGTACGTGTGTGTATCTGCGTGTGTGTGTGTGTATGTGTGTGAAGCGAAGCCGGTTGATGAATGTCAAACACAGCACCTGTAAAAGTGTGTGCGTTTGTGAGGGTATGTAAAACATTTTGCACAGGGAATGTTTGCATTGCTCCTGTGAGTTTGTCTTGAAGTAAATCAATGTGTGGCTGTTTAGACACATGAGCATGCGCCCGTTTGTCAGTAAGAGAGTATGAGAGGAAGAAAAAAAAAAGTGAGGCACATTCTGCAATACTCCCTCCTCCCACACGCCTGGCTGCCAAGACGAGCGCGGGGGAATTTGTTTAATGTACAGCATTTATTCACTGCACACACGCTGTTGCACTACCGCTTCCTCCGTCGCATGAGACACTCCCTTGGCTGGGCGAGTCGCCATTAATCAGCCGGAATGAAGGGTTAGCCGAACAGCACGGAAGCTAAAATCTGATCCTAAATCACCATCTAAGATAGCGGGAATCTCGCCCCGGCATCCTCAACAATAGCACACAGGTGAAAGTGCCATACTCAGACTCCATTAGGGCTCTTTTTCGTCGTGGAAGGGTGGGTTGAGTTATGCTTGGTCCACTCACGTGGAAAGCAGCTCTGGTTTGTTTTCTCATGACCCTGCAACATATTGGCATTGAGTTTAGTCACCGTGCTGAGACAGATGGCCGAGCATCATGGTGCACGGCAAATTGGGAAATGAAAACATGCATGCTCAGAAATGGGTCCACGTATTTTTTCTTCAGCAACGTGACCATATCGGGTTGTTTTAGAATAGAAGAACGTTGAATTGAGATGAATTAAGCATATAGGCCAACACAAAAAAAAAAATCCTTCTGTGCGAACATCAACAGGTCTGCAGGAAAAGTAAAACACACACACACACTCGCACAGCCCAGTTTCTACCTTGATGTGACAAAAGTGAAGTGATTCTTTCATTTTGAATGTGAAATGTTGCCATGGTAGCACCTGATGTCTTTCCTGTCCTATCCTTACCTTACCTTCACCCATCCACCTCCACTCTTTCTTATTGTTCTCCAGATATTGGGACTGATATGCCCCAAAGCAATTAAAAAACAGATCTTCACCACAGAGTAAGAGGAGAAGAGAAAAGGAGGGAGTGGGGGAGTAGGAGAAAATAGGTGTGAAGGAGAAGGGGAGGGGAGGATGGGAGCAGGAAAGAGGGGACAAATGTGGAGTTGAGATAATCAATAGAATGGGGAGGCATTGGGTGAGGAAAAAGGAAAGGAGAAATAAGAGGAAGGGGGAGGACGAGTTCAGAGTGGGGTGAGCAGACAGTTACAGAGGAGGAGGAGGAGGAGGTAGGTCCAGGAGGAAGAGAGGAAGGCAGTGAGGAAATGATGGGTGAACACAAGGTGAGGGGAAAGACAGAGGGGAAGACAGGAAGAGAGATAATAGGAGGAGGAATAGAGTGGAAGTGACAAATCAAGAAATAAGATCCGAGATAAAAGAGAAAAAGGACAGAGGAGAAGTCAAGGGAAATGATGAAACAGAAGAGGAGAGGCTAGATTCCGTACACAGAAAGTGTGGCGAACGGAGAATCTGAGCAACCGACTCCGAAAGTTCAACTGCTCTTACAAATGAGCACATGATCACAAAATTAAAGCGATTGTGTGATGGTACTACTTAAAATCTAAGCAGGCACCGTAAATCCCTGGCTGAGGAGATAAGACTCTTAACGCACTGGATCCTGGACTGAATTTCTGTGAAACTGATAGGGACATGCAACATCATCATTTCCCCTTTCCCTTGGAAAAAAAAATCACATATTTGTGAAACCATCAGGAGGAAGTGATAGTATTACAAACTTGTCTCCATCCCCATGACACCGTTTACCTTTGACTGGTTTCACATTTGTATGCCAATGTCATGCAGTCGCATTGGATTTTGCTCAAACCGCTCAACAAATGGCTGTGACGGTGGATTACACAAACAGGGTGTCTGTCTGCTCATGTGCTGCGGTGAATCCACTTGTTCCGAAGCCAGGTGCTAAGTATTTAATATTTTATTTACCTGAACGTTATTCAGCAAAAGCACACCTCCTTCCTTGTAATACAATGTTATATTTTTATTCATATCAAACAGAAAATAAGGTTCCTACGGCATACCTCTCTTTTTCAGGAATGTAACATTCCAACCATAACCGTGCAAAGAGAAATGCACTTAATTGAATTCATAAATGAACTGACCTCAGCCCTGTTACATATACAATGTCCTGGGTTCTGCTGCTATTAACGTGGTATTTTTGAAGCACTTTGACTTTGACTTATTAAAAAAAAAGTCTGCCGAGATGGCAAAAAAACAGTTCTGATTAAAGTAACAGAAATGTCACAAGTGGAATTCTTTCAGTAGCTGTCAACAGGTCTGTGTGCTCTCAGGATGCACTGTCCTTGAAAAACGGATCATTCACTGCTCCGGTTAAGAGCATCGGCTAAATGCCGAAAAATTGCAAATGTAAAAAAGGAGAATTGACCTTATGGAAATTACTGTTTCGATTCAAAGCCATTTAACAAGGCGCAGAAGGGCCAGTCAAGGCCCCTTTGGGCTCTGAGAAAGAAATAATGAGACATTCATTGGATAATAACCTCCTTTAGTCATTCAAATGTATTCCAATCTACTCCCACAAAATACTGCAAATGACCACATGTCTACATGTCTTCCTTGTGCCTTTCCTTTGTTTAGTACCATTATATCCCTCTCCAGCTACACAGCAAATTAAACTAGTTGTTTACTGCACTCTTCCAAAAGAGCTTCAGCAATGTTTTTTTTTTTTAGAAAAAAATAATTTAACCATAGTTTAAAAAGGCCTACCTCTTCTTTTTGTTTATTGCAGAAAGATTGAAGTGTTTGGTCATGGTCAGTGTACATTCTATAACCTTCACTTCTTGTGAGGAACAAAGAAACACCAAAAATCTGAGTTGCACACACACATCTAACATCTCAGTTAATGAGCTTTTCTTTGCAAAGTCCCTCAAATTCATAAGAAAGCTGGCAAGAGTTACCTTCAAAACAAACTCCACATTCGACCAGAGAGCTTTTGTCCTGCAACCTCATTATTCCCTATGGCTGATAACTAATCCCTTTACCTGTGAGCTCTGTCAGAGAACCTCTACACTCAAACACCGCAGTTGTCAGATGAAACACTACTGCGTGAGCCACTCTGACTTAAGTTTCATTAGTGGCGGCCTGTTTTGTGCAGATAAGTGCAAAAGCGTCCATTATACTAACATGCTCTCAGCAAAGCCCTGATCATAATTACTACCATTCGACACTGACAGTGGTTAATAAGTCCATGAGGTGACCTGCCTGATGCACACCTGCACACACGTCATTTCATAGTGCTTACTGCAGTCACACATGTACTTTTTTTTTCTTGTTTTGCATGTGGATATAATATTGTGTGTGTGTATCTGCGTGCTGTGTGTGGTGACTGATATTCAATTAGTTCACCTGCCACCTCAACACGTCCCCAGCATTCTAGCGCTGAGTAAATCAGCTCGCCTGACAGCACACAGGTCGATATTAATATTAACGTCTCCATAAATAATGTTATTGTAGGGCCTCGTGTTAATGGTTCATGATATGATGGGCATGATAAAGGAGAGCGCATGTTCCATTGTGAAGGTGCAGAGGTTTAACAGCGAGAGAGGGACGGACATAGATCGACGGACTAAATCCCTTTCGATGTCCTTGATAGGGACGTTGGTGACATTGGGTTGGAAAGGCGCCGAGATAGTCACAGCTGTGCTCCCCAGCCTGACCGGCGAGGGGGTGGGGAGGCTGTTGCATATTAAATTGAAGAGAATGGGAGGCTGCTGGGACTGGACATAGCGGATTAATTATTATAAATCATCTCCCAGGCCACATGTTTATGGCTGCTACTCAAACTGTTGTCTGACTATCAGATTTCCATCTCGTACACTGCAGTGTGTGTGCACTGTGTGTGTTTGTGTGACAGGAGAGGTCCAGACTTGAGTAGAAGAATGCCTTGGCTGTTTTGTGACAATTGCCAATATTTCATTCTGACAGCAAACATATCACGGTAACATCTTTATGTGGTTACTGCAAATCTCCGGATTAGCCATTTGCGGAAAAGAGATGACTGTCATCAAACCGAGACAGGGTGTTTGAAAAGTCAGCTTGTTAACTTGACCTCCTGGCCAGAAGTAGGGCATCAGTCAATCCATTTAAAAAGGGGCCAAAGCATCAAGACCTGGGTGAAACACAACATTCCTGTGGGACAAAAACGCCCCATTTTTAATCTCAGCATAGAGGAGTGCTGCAAAATTACGTTTTCAGTTTTCACTGCGTGGGATTTGCTGAGAAGACATGCATTTTTTGGGTTTTTTTTCCCGCTGCATAGCTATACAGTTTGACATATTAGTTACTTCTCACATCCTTCTACCTCCAGGCATTTGAGCAGGTCCACCCGTTCACATGTGAAGTTCAAAGGAAGCTCATCAGTTGTTGCAAAAGGAAGAGATGAGTTTTGCTCATTCACATGCTCCTCCACACTGACAGAATTTCATCATGCAAATTCAAAATGGTGATGTTAAGGTCACAAGTCACAAGCCTCCCTGAACCCTCTCTTAGCTGTGGCATAATTTGTGGCCTAAGCAGAAGAACACTCAAAAAATCCATGCCTTAAAGGAGCCATTTGTGAAAAGTCTTGCCATTGCTACTGTGCACTACATGGCCACTGTTAGCATTAGGAACTGTTAATGTATTGTGCAGCTCTAGTCAACACTTTCTTATAATGCACTCCTTGAAAGAAGCTACTTTCTTCAGGGTAGAGTGGGCTCGCTGGTTAGGAAGTTATCTTCAGTAGAAGACAATAATTGATGAGCAAAACAAGAGCAACCCTCTTACAGGTGGTGGAGAGTGTGGCTTCCCAACAGCGTCAGCCATTTTTGCATACACAATATGCGTTTAAAGGTCCAGCGTGTAATACCGGGCAACGTTTATTGGCAAAATCTGAAAATACTGCCCATGAATATATTTGTGTAAGTGTATAATTACTATAAAATAAAATTTGTTTGGTTTTCATAGCCTTATAATTATTCTTTTATATATACATATAGCCCTATAGCAAAGGTCTTGCTTTAGAGAGTGTCAGCCCTAAAGTAAAATCCAGCCAGCCAGAGAACATGTTTCGCGACTTTTGTGTGCATAAATAAACCCAAGAAGAGGAAGGTGGACCTCTCACTGATAACCTATAACATATCGTAATATGGTTTAGATCTTCACCTCATCGCTCGATGCTCCTGAAATATTCCTAGTCGTCCCAGTCGTGGAAAGTGCCATTTCCGCACAAGTTTTTTTTGTCCTCGGAGGCCACTGTCACTTTGCCGACTGGAGTGTTGAGCGTGAGCGAGTGAGTGCTACATTCTAGAATCTGAACGCTAGATGTCACGATTTTCCCTCCATTTTACACACTGGACCTTTAAAATACACAAGCAAGTTATTAAACACTCTTATACTAGACACTACAGTACAAAAGAAGAGAAAAGATGGGCCAGTCAGTATTAAACAGCTGTAAATGCTAACATTGTCACATAAAACCTTGAAAAGAGCTCCTTAAGAAACACTACTAAGTTTTATTCCTATCTGCCATACAAACTCTCTCCTCATTCAGTGTAGAGAAATCGTTTCAGAAAGAGTGACAAACGTTTTGTTATTCCCTCGCAGGCAACAGCTCGCAAATAATTAAATGACTGAATAAATCACTGCAGAGAAATATTAATCAGCTCTTATGCTCATCTGTGAAGGAGGAGCCGGCTGATGGACTGCATGGTGATTGGTGGGGGGAGGAAAAAATGGGTGTCCATACAGAGACACACACACACGCACACACACCTTCTCAACCATTGTGGAAAATTCTGGGAAAGATTTCTAAACTGACTTTGTGTCATGATGTCACTACCCATCCGTATGCATACATACACACACATACAGACACACACACACACACACACACACACACACACACACACACACACACACATACATATGCACACACAACCTCCAATAGCCCCGGACCGGGGGTTTTGCAAAGCCCGGATCATCCCCGCTAATCCACACTCATTAAGGATGAACTGCATGATAGCGTGCCACCACCAGCAGCCTCCGCAGCCCCAACACCACCCACCCCCACCCCGTTTACCCCACTTTCACACACATACACACTCGCCCCACCACCGTGGATAAGTGGCAGCTTTGATGGAGATTTTAATAAATTACTGCAGATTGTTGTATTGCGTGCTTGTCGCTGCTGCCTGAGCAAACACAACACCTGCCGCACCTGTCGACGGTAATCAGGCCCGGTTTAATTAAGAGCGACAAAGCTTTTATTTCATGCCAGCGAAGGTGACGTGCGTTTGACCAAGGGAAAGCTGAGCACTCTTTACCGCGCTCTTCAGAGGAGTGTGTCTTCAAACGGAAGAGCAATTCGAGATGAGACGAGCTGTGGGGTGACAGAGCTGGCGAATCACTTTACTCTGGTAAAATGTAAAAGGATTCAGAGTTTTAGCAAAACTTCAAATCAATTATTCAAACACTTTCATTGTTCCCCGGGATGGAGGAGAAATAGTTTCTGCACTCAACAGTTTTTACCCGAGGATCGGAACATAAATAGAATGTTCATCCTCAGCGCTCCTCCACATCGCTGAGAAGGTCACCGTCGAGTCGAGTCTACCTACAAGCCCCTTGGGCTGAACAAAAAATGCCACATGGATACTTCCCTTCCAGCCCGCATGCCTCCAAAATAACTCTCCCTCTGTGGGGTTCTTAAATAAATTACAGATATGCTATCCTCCCAAGATGTGATCTCTGTTCTCTAGCACAAATTAAAAATTTAAGCCCATTTAGATTGGTGCCCAGTGTAACTTGAAGCGGTGTGGTTGCAAGGGGCGATATCCAACCAAGAGTTGTGTCACAGCAGTTCTTAGTAGTGATGTTTGTTGCTGGGAGTCTCGCATCCGGGAGAGGAAGCAGGGTGGCCTTGATGTGAGAAAGAATATCGTGTAACTCAAAGGTCACAGGCCCGATCTCGCAGCACAACGCCGCTCCTACCCACAGCTACGTGTCATGTCAAAGTGTCACGGCAACAAATGCTGACTTACACTCACTCCGTGTGAATCACTCCATGTGAGAGTGAGACCGAGCAAAAAAGCCTGAAATGTAAAAATGTACAACTTCAAAGACTCTACTTTGAGCGTGATTGAACTATGTGCCAGTTTATTTTCACCCAGCCTGCCCTCCTACTCTTCAAAGTCACACACATACACTCTCACCAAGTTCAAACAGTCAGCTTAGTCACATGAAAATGAGACGTCTTGTACAAGTTTAGGCTGCAGGTGCTCAAGCTGGCTTCTTGAGCTGGGTGTGTTTTTATGAATCACAGTTAGCAACAAAAGCTTTATAGACCTCTGTGCATTCAAATGAGTTGAACGTGAGAATATTCTCAAAATAAATAAATAAGTGTAGATGTTGGTTTAACAATAAGAGTGTGAAATTACACTATTTACATGCTATCCTTTACTAAAATGCATGACAATAAGCAAAAAATTATTAAAATGTAAACATTTCAAGTATCCAGATGTGAAGTGCCTGAGGCTTAAATCCACAACCACAATGGTCACATTTGACAGTGAAGTTCTGTATAGAAATGAGTGAAAATAATCACATTGATATGAATCACTCAAATCAATTAATAAACTAAACAAATTCATTTGTCCTTCCAAAAACAAAAGGCAGCGTGCCAAGGGAAACAGGATTACCACCAATCTCTAATGCCCGACTATTAAAAATAAATAGAATATTAAATACACCAGAGGATTGCCTGGGAGTATTGCACATCAGCAAGGCATGTCCTATTCATTTAGTGTTATATAGATGGGTAAAGACCAAAAAGGCTAATTAGGTGGGGACTTTTTACTAAATAAACACCACGCAGGAGAACAGGAGGAAGTGTGTGAAGTAAATGTCCTCTGATCATGAAGCGGCAGAGAGCTAAATAAATGAGTTTGTATCAGAGTGTGTGTGGTGGTGGTGGTGGTGGTGCAGGAGGGAGGAAACAATTTACTTAACTCAACCTCACTATGAACCCAGAGCATGCGTTTTGTCGTTTGACCTTCATTAACATCTTCTATTCATTGCTCCAACCCTAGTGATAAATCAGGAAATGACTGCTATTGTATCTTCCAGCGGCATGTAGCAGAGCATTCTCCCCTACCTGACTTTCATTAGCTTTTGTCTCTTTAAACAATAAGCAGCATTTCAATCGAACACAGGTTTTGGTAGGTGTGTTTTTAGTTTGTTTGTTTGCTCGTTCATGGGGAAACTTTGCTAGCAGAAATTAAACTCAAATTAAATCCAGAGGGAAAACAGCTGAGATCCACAAAGGGAACACAATCCCTTTGTAATATGAAGTCTACTATGAACACTTTCACGTAAATGTGAGGTGTGTGATAAAAAGCAACACCTTTAACCTCAGAGTAAATGTAATTGAAGGGGGATCCTAAGAAAGCCTAAAGGAAAAAAAACAAAACAACTAAAGTTGTCATTTGGAAAAGTAGACTTTCCACAAGTAGGGGTGGGGGTGCTCTCCTCCATTGAGGCACTGCTGGATTAACCTAATCAGAAGATTAATCAGACTTGAAACACTAGAGGCTGCGCCGGTGGCCTCTTTATCCGACTGTGCTGGGCAGCAGAATTAGGATAGAGAGCAGGGAGATGACGTTCCCACAACCTCTCTCTCTAGAGCTCTCTGCTTGCCAAAAGACCTTAGAGGCAGAGGGGGATATCAGAGCTCCCAGTTTGCCCAGACTGCCTGTTTAGAATTAGGTCCCTCTTGCAAATGAGCTTATAAGTTTAGGATTTGAGCTCTACTGGTGCTGGTATCATGCAAAGCAAGGGTACAGCTGGGTGTGGGTATACAACCGAGTGGAATAATGAAGTTCATCTTGAAAAAAAAAAAAGAAAAAACTGTGCAAAAACATCATGAAGTCAGCAAGAACTCTGTTTACATGCCTGAAGAATTTGCTGAGATATTTTCAGCAGTTTCCTAATTTTGCATCTTGGTCCTTAGTGCACCAACGTGGTAAGACACAAAATGAGTCAAGCCACTCTATAGCATCAGTATCATCAAAATGACAATCTACACTTCACTTTTGACATTGTTGTGAATGTTATACACAGGGCCCATATTATGCAAAATCAACTTTATACTGGTTTTGTAGTGGTTATATGGAAGTACCGGGAGGTGATGTCACTCGGAGTCAGCTGCACTTCCAACTGACCCGTTTGGGCACACGATCTCAAAAAAGTGAAGCAATCAATTAAGGGAGTGAACCAACTTTTTTCACCTCCAGGCGTCATAGAAAGGCCACGGGAACACGTATACCCCCCCTGCGCCAGTCCAGCAGCCAAAGTCTGAAGTTATCGACTGCAACAAGCAGCATGAGCATTTATTTTCCTTCCCTTCATCCGAGCCTCGCAAGAGACAGTGGCTGGAGTTTCTTCTGGACTGGCTGGAATATTCTTTGAATATTCAACCCCACCCCACCCCACACACACACACTCTCTCGGAATAAGAGCATGTCTGAACGAGGACGGAGTCTCCTCTCCTGGCATAAAACCACATCAATAATTCTCCAATATCTTTTAATTGAACAACTATTGATCATTCATTCTATCATTGCCAATCTCTATTCCCAATGTCAACATCAGTACATGGTACTGGTAGCGAGAACCACACCCTCTCCCCGTGACGGGTGTGGAGTGGACGTGGTTTAAACATCTCATTTGCATTTCAGGGTGCAGACAGAAACGGCTCATTCTCAGGAGAGTTCTGGAGAGCCACTTTTTGATTACTGAGAATAATTTGGGTGTGGTAGGACCACTTAGACCTAAGAACAGCATAATATGGGACCTTTACCATCAGTCATTTATACCAATTTAGCGACTAAAAACTTATCAGAGGCCTAAATTCATTCTAGTGTAAATTTACCCATAGCTTAACGTGTATGCTAACTCTTCAAGGGCACTGCTCAGGAGTGATTGCCGCCTCTTCAACACAACAGACATCAGAGTATCAGCCACTATTTAAGTGCAATCCTCCCTCCTTGCGGGGATTTAAAGACCCGATGAGCCGATTGCCCTCGAAACTGCCGGAAATTAGCTCTCGCTGTGCCATGTTTGTCTGACCCTGTAATAAAGGATCAAATCTAGGGAGAAGGCCCGGCGTTTTATTTTTTTAAGCCTGCGACCACATGTTCATGAGCAGCCCTTGGAAATTTGGCAGACGGAAAAAGGTATTTGCGGTCAATCTGCGTCGAATAAATAAATAAATAAATAAAACGTAGTGCGTACTTATCTGTCTCCATCTGTCTGCCTTAAATTATGCTGCAACTAATCTCACCACCTAGGTTTAGCAGGGGGGGTAGGACTGTAGCACAGGCCCATGAGAAAAAAACAAGAGGAGCCTGCAGTGTAAACAGGGAGGGCATCATTGATTCCAGCTCTCTGGTAGCCAGGTCATCGATTGCAGGATACAGCTGTGATACTTGGCACACCTTGCTGACTCCAAACACAACCTTGAATCTGCAGCCAACACGGAGCATTTTTCTCCTTCCTTTTGCCAGTTGATCAAAAGATGCAGAGAAGAGGAGAGGAGGTGGAGGGATCCTACACTGTCCTCACATAATTGTGTGGGTACATCATTTTTCAACCGCAGCTTTGCTTCCCCATCCCCAGGAGGCACTTTCCTCAAACAGTAATCATTATGTTATGGAAGCAGCTGCCGGGCAGGGTTGAAAATGCAACTGGAGACGGTGAGCGGAGGCATATGCTCCTTGGGGTGCGAAGACACACACAAAACGGGTGAGCCACCAAGGGGGACCGGAAGAAGCAAGCAAAAAAAAAAAATAGTGAAAAGTGAATGAAGGCCCGTTTTTGATCTTTTGTATCCGCTGGAGATTTATCGATCCCAGAATCTCATCAAGTCTTCTTTTGGAAGGTTAAGTAAAACACAGACATCAGAGATCAGTTTGTTTTCTTTGCACCCCTCCTCCGCACGTGCCCTTCCTACGTCCACTGTTCTATTTAAAGATTTGTATCTCTCTGCATTCAATACAAATACACTTAAAAGAGAGGAAGAGGACAGAGAAAAACCACTTTAAACAAGTAGCGGCACGATACAGCTAATAGCTATCTGATCAGCCGGCGTTTCATCTTCGCCACATTATCTCCAAATCCAATATTGGTTCTTCAAACTCTCACTCTAAAAAAACAAAACAAAAAACAGGATTGTTGTATCTAAACTGAACTGCTCTCCTGCCATTTATGCATCAAAGGCATGGTATTCCCTCCCCCACCCCTTGTCTCCTCTATTCCTACCAAAGCAAAGTGGAATACATATGAGGTGAGGCATACACATCAATATCTGGTGAAAAATTACAGTTTCTCTGTACGTCAGAGGCTTGTCTATCAATGTCGGTGTTGTCATTGACTGACAAATTCCAGGATGCCACTGATAACACCTTGAAAAATGGACCCCACTCTTCCTTCCCCAACAACCAATACATCTCCCTGTGTCTCCCTGTTGTCACTCCTATTATATTCTATTATGTGATATGATATCACACCTTGGTTGTGTGCAACCAGGAAGTGCTGTGAAAAAACAGAAAGGCATTATGGGTATATGAAAATAAAAAGGGAGAGGGAGAATAGAGAGTGATCCAAAATCTCCGGGTCAAATCTAAAGGGATTAGACGTAATCCCTGTCACACAATGATGCTGAATGCGTCAGTGTCACCGCTGAGAGGCAGCGATACAGATAAACAAATATAACTGGTCACATGTTCAAATGGGACGACTCAAATTATTAACTCAACATTTGGAATTTGGAAGTGAAAACCAAGGTCAAATGTGAAACCAGAGTCTTTGGAGGGGAGGAGAGCGCACACCGGCACACATGGTCAAGACCTCTGTCTATTTCCGAAACCTTGGTCTTGTTAACACAATTTTATTAAATCTTTTCATGCAACTAAGGCTACGAGTGTGCCACATCCTGGCTCCTCTAAAAGTGAAACCAGGAAACACTATGGCTCTGCTTAACATAATGAACAGTTTGCTCTCAGTGGTGACATTCCACCAACACTTCTCTAACCTAAACACAATGGAAGAGATGATTAAAACTTGGTGAATTTAAACAGCATAACCAGAAAAAACAGACAATTCACTTTCCGTGACTTTATGATTTTTTCACACAGCTTTTTAACTATTTTAGCTGATTTGTCTGAATAGGTAGCATATTTTAGTCTGTACTGGACAATGTTGCTATTGAGGGAAAAATGTCTTGCGCATTAATGAAAAATAAACTCTTGCCAAAACAGCAGTCATTTAGTATTCTATTTTTTTTTTTTTTTTTTAAATTGGACATCAGACCATTCTGGCCTTGACAGAGGCGTTTTGAACCACCAGTAGTTGAAGTGGGAAATAAAAACGTGGCACAGGTATCGCTAAAAAAAAAAGAACATTCACATTAAATTAACCTTCCCTCGATAAAAAGATTTTTTTTCACATGCAACAGTGATGAAACTGAAATCCTTTGCAACCACAATGATCTATTAAGACTTTTATTCATGGGTCTGGTATGACCTTTTAGTAGCTGAGGACTGGTGGCCCAAAGGCATGACAGCTTTAGAAAGGAGCATGCTAATGTTAGGTGTGGCTTGTGCCCCTTGGTGCTATTTAGCACAGTGTGATGGGAGTTCATCTCCTTCACATCCTGCTTGTCTCTCTGTCTGAGAGCGAGTACAGAAATAGTCTTTGTCACCAACCACACAGCAGGGCACCTTTCACACACCATGTCCAACACGCCTGGACGGAGGCACAAATATGTGTGCCAATGTGTGTAGCTTTGCAGGGTATTGTAAGCTACTGAGTGCAGCCAGTGAGCTTCTATATTATTCTTTTAATAAAACATGCTGCACGTTGTCCACAGCATATTTACCAAAATATATCTTTTTTTTCCTTGAGCCATGAAAGCAGCTCTTAGCCTTTTTGTTTTTGAGACAAGTTTATTTTTTAAGAGATCCCACATTAAAAGGACAGTGAGAGTCTCCTATGAGTAATTTAGCAAATTTTGTTCAGTTAAATTATTGATTTGGTTTAGTGGGAGGGAACAGTCCTGCTGCTGTTGGTATAACACAGTATACCCTCGATTTTTCATTGAAGCCGTTTGTGTAAGTTCCCATTTTCATAGCACTTCACCAGTGTAATCTGAACTGAGCCAAACTGTGCACAAAACTCAAATGGGAAAACAGTCAGCACTGTGCCAGCTCAGTCTGGAATGATACAGTAGAGCAGAAGAAAAATGATCTGTGAGGGTGAGGGAAGCAGCAACAGATAAGAGGATTACTCCATTATTATCTACCCCAGGGGCTGTTACCCCAGAGCAGAGCAACATGGTTAAAAAAGGGCAAGACCTTGATTTTTCCCCCCTCTGACATGCTCCCATCATTTGAGAGAGGAGGAGTTGCTACATGACATACTATCCCACTCTGCACAGGGCAAAGGCATGTGTTTTTAGCCCAAGCTCCAATGCAGCATCCTGAGGTGTGACCTTGCTCTGCTGTCCAGCCTGCCTCTAACCTTCCTCCAGAGACACCAGATGGATGGACCTGATATCTGGTTTGGAATTTGAGGTTAAGTGCGGCTTCCACAATCTGGGGATTTCTGAAAAAAACCTTTCTGAGGCTGAATGTTTGTTATTTAATCAAACAAAAGGATGCATGTAATTGAAGAGACACGGATACCTCATAAGTTAAATTATACTTCTTGAAGGCCAGACATAATTAAATTCCTGTCCAGCAGAATGACATCATTGTGAGTTATTCTCAGTATGCTGGTATTAGGGTCAACCAGGGGTTTTCGCAGTGAGGCATGATTTCATAAACTAAACTGGACAAGCTTCCCTTCCTGTACTTACTGTATGAGGAAAGACAGGCAAGCACTGTTGTGACCATAAACATCTACATACTATATATAATCACACAAGTAACCAGTCCAATCATGTTCCCTGCAAACATTACAGTATGATCCCTGCAGCAGGTTGAATCATAAGCGAGATATGGATAATACTGTGTGTGGACATAATGTCGCTTATGTTGGCAGATAAATCCAGGTCAGTATATCTGCTATGAGGTCAGCTATATCAGCTATAAAAACTACATGTTTGCTCCTGGACCGACAACTGTCAAAATCACTGAAGTTATCACTGAAATAATACCGCATTATGAAATTATCATAATGGAATAATCTGTCCCTTCAGGGCCACCAGGCGTCTCACCAAGGTCACAATCCGACATAAATTACACATCTAGCCAGACAACCGTGTTTTGCTGTGCAACTTGAATTACATGTGTGTGGGCAATTGAGGCAGGCCTCCCGGTTAGGTTTAAACAAAGACATCAAGAGCGTTGGTGTCTCCACGTCAACACTGAAGCGATAATTACTCTCATTCAAGCAGAAAGCTCATAGCACAGGCGGGAATTAATGGGTGTTAGCTAGTGCCTGTGTCTTTGTAAAATAAACTTACACCAGCTGTCTGAGCCTCCATCTCACAAACGGCAACTGCCTTTCCACTCCAATTCAAACGCGCATTTTGCCTCTTAGCCACGGTCGTGCCCCAGCCATGAGCACCATGTGTATCCTTACTGCTGCTCTGAATTTCATTGTTGGGTAATTTGCTGATGTTCCTGTCCTGATAAATTTACAATAAGTAAGCATGGGATTCACTGTTTCGCTCAAGGACACTGGGAGAGGAGGACAAGCTGTTGATGGAGGAGCACAAACAGCTGTGTAGCCTCCTCCTGACTACCCACTGATAAACATTTCATATTTGTATGTTAGGCATTTCCTTGCTGTGAATACACCTTTTGGAGCTTTGCTGGTTTTGTAGAAATAATCAAAATTCAAATAATTAAATGGTTAGGTATAGTAATTAAGGCATCCCATTGCCAAATACAAGACTTGATTTCAGACCTTTGGACTTAAGACTAAGACTTAAGTCCTTCATACTATGTGAAAAACATATTTTTGTATATTTTTTCAATGCATTTCAAAATGACATGAGGCTTTTTCTATCTGCAAGCTATCAACACAATGTCAATGTTTGTTGGTGTTGTTTCCCTAGTCTGTTTTAGTCAGGGTCGTCATCATGATTAAAAGAAGCAGTTTTTAGTTAAAGATGGGAAAAGATTGCATGTATGGTTCAGAAGACTTTTGCTTCACACAATTGCTATAATCAATATTTCCTCTGGAGGTCTTTCTCAGGCTAAAATATCCTATTGGACATTTGAACAGATGACAAATGCTGTTATTTTCTTGTCTCTAAATCTAGTTGCTGATATCCAAGATCCAAATTACTGCATTTGAGCCCAGCGCTGGCACTGGCAAGCAAGTTCTGATGTACAGGTTGCATTCCCTCACCACCATGGTGCAGTGTTGTTAGCCAGATCAATTTTTTTTTCCAGCATTCCCGAAACCCCAACCTGACCCTCCTCTGGCCTTAATCCCCAACAATAGATTAACCCCTGACACTCCTCACATTACTGTCACTTGATAGTCAGTTTAGTATCAGCATGGGACAATGCAAGTCAAGAGTAAGCTGACCTACAAAAGGGAACCACAAGGTCATAGGTCCAAAGGGAGACCAAGTCCAGATTCCACTCACTGCCTCTTTTTTTTTTTTTTACAGTGCAGAATGACATAATTTAAAATCACTGGACTTACATTGAAGGCCAGACTGAAACCATCTTTTAAACATTCTCCATTGGTTAGGGTTAGGGTTGGCCGACTCGACGCGCTGGTTCGGGCCAGGATCGCCTGCGTGTGTTCACAACACACACATGCCCACAGCAATGGGGCACTGATAATCATGGTTTATGCAAAGAGAGTGAAGATGTGGGGCAAGAGATGTGACGTTGCCCTCACTCAAGCAGCCCTGCCACACCTCTTCACAAACTCAAACTGAAAGGAGACACTTGATCATTTTAACACATCTTTTCTCATCAAAACTAGCAGATGAGAACAAAGAGTGGACCTTGCTCAAAATGTGGTTCAAAAAATATTCCTAAGAAAAAGCAGATGTAGTTAGTCATGAAGAATGCGTGTTTTAGGGAAAGGACAAGTCTGTCTGGTAGGTGGAAGGATGTGAACACAGTTGGCAGCTGAGAAAGCTCAGACGCTCCAGTGCGCAAGTATATGTTACCATCAGTGGGGAAAACATGCAGATTTTGATTATATTAGGATAGACTGGATTATATTAGATTCAACTTTACTGCCATTGTGCGGAGTGCAGGTAGACAGCTGATGAAATTGAGTTAGCATCTAAGCGTCTAAGTGTAAAAGCATCATATTATTTATAGATAAATGCAGGTGTAGGTATGTGCAAGCAAACCTAATGCTGTATTTTACAGTACACACAGTGTTACTGACAGCAGAGAGCAACATATACAGATCAATATATTTAAAATGTTACCCTATGTAGAGCATAGACAAAAGACCTTTGGTTGACTGTATGCACAGTAGCTATGGGTAAAAGTAATCGGAACATGACACATCAGGCTGTGCAAGACAGAGCAGTGTAAATATCAGTACTGAAAGAGTAGAGTAATGAGTGCAATAACGCTTAGTGTTGTGGTGTGGAGTTCAGGAGGGTCACAGCCTCAGGGTAGAAACTCCTGCTGGAGCCAAGATAAGATGGGATGCATTCTAGATGGCATTTATGGTAAAAAATAAATGACTGACGCACCAGGTGAGGATTTAGAGGAATTTCTTGAAACCTTACGAGGGATTAGGATTGTAAATAAGCCATAGCTAGAAGTCTTATGTTGGACTAATTGCATTTTAAATAGATGTAACAATGCCTACATGAATTGTTCCTGACAAATAAACTGATCCATTGATGCAGTAAGTCCAATGAAGAGGGATATGCTGACATGAAGGTAAGTGCTGTGTTTAAATCAACAAACCACTATTGCAGCGTTTCTACCAAGTAGCACCAGCTCAACTCCAGTACCAGCCAGGTACTATTCTGGAGGTTTTTTCCATTACAGGACATACCGCCTATAGAGTAGCTGGTCATCATAGCGACGCTGCTTACTAAAATAAAATGTCATTTCATAAAGACTAATCTGTTAATTTTAAAACCTTTATTTACTGAAATGTGGTGATATCTGTACATAGATCCACTGAGGCACCACCTGAGATGACCTGCTGGTCCCATGGGCGGCTCTTGACATCGCCAAAAACTTTGGAGCAAATTTCCCAAAAAGCATTATTTGGATAAACTGACCACATATTGGGTATCTATGGTTACTATCTCTCATGAAAAAATGTTAAAACTTAATGGAATGACATATTAACTAATTAATTACTAATTACTTAATTAAAACAGCTTTTAGATCTTTGTGCATGGAAACGCAAAAAGGGCACATAGTCGAGTCAAGTCAAGCTTGTACCACGTAGTAGAAATGCGGCTTATAAGAACTGGTGCTGTCCATGTGGGTGAGGGCAGAGTGCAGCGCTGTGGAATTGGTGAACTCTGCAAACTAAAAGCATTTTGCTGTGATGGGGTGAGTGTAACACACCAGCACGGTTGTAGCAGTGTGGTGTTTCAATTCTTCCAAGATGTGTCAAAGTCTTGAAGCTTCTCAGGGTTTTGCATAACCATTGTGGTGAATGAGACATTATGGTAAAATCTTAGAAGCCTGTTCCATTAGTAGTGGTTGTTTAAGTCCCCCAAAAGACCAAAGGCCTCATTTAGGTGCAAAATCTGCAGCTTGCTTATAGTAGCTTGAAGGTCTCCTGTGGCCACTTCAGCATTTGCATCTAGTGGTGCATAAAAGACAGGGGAGAGCAGTGCATTTGGGAGCAATTGTATTGAGGAAAATGGAATTTCCTTTCTCTCTTTTACAAGGCAGGTGACCTTTGCACTCTGGGTGGTTCTATACTCTATTTCTCCATTAGTACATGGAGACAGACAGGCACAACACACACAAAGGTTTTTTGCAATTTCTCTCTAAAGAAGCCCTCCTAATACACACACAGGCGCTCACTGTCCAACAGTCAATATTTTCTGAAGGATGGCCTCCCTCGAGAACTAGCAGGCAATCTGAGGGGGACCCTGCAATGAAAGGGCCCGTGATTGCATTCGACCGTAGCCCTCACAAAGATGTCGTACATCAAATGCCAACAGATAAAAAGCCATCCTCGAAGAGTTAATCAGCGGAGTGGCTTTCATGGCCACGCCACAATTTGTCTCAATATCATGAAGAGAAGACGGTCTCAAAAAAGAAAAAAAAAAAGGCAACATGAATATAAATAAATACATAGTTAAATTTGTGTTTCATGTAGCACTGGATGTGATGTTATCTCAGGCTACTCCATGGCTGCAAGTGATGCTCTGCTTTTATCTTAACATTTGCCAATATGGTCTGACCTTGAGAGTGAGCAAGGTGTGTGTGTGCGAGCGAGTGTCTGCTTTTGTACACTGGCGAGCGTGTGTCAATGCCTGAGAGTGCATTGATGTCCCCCTCCCCTCTCATTTGGGCTTGAGAGCCTGACCAATTTGCATTCTGAGTCACGGTGGAAATGCCTGCACAAGAGGCTGTTTAAGCATTTTGCATACTTGCCACCTCGCACCTGATAGGATGGGCTGGTGTGAATTTCACGGAGCGGCACACTGGGTGAGAATGAGGCTTGATCACGATAGCTGTTAACCCCCCGTTTCTAACCCCCTCGTACAAGCCACCACGTTTCAATCAAATTAATACGCTGGCCTCACTGATGCCAGGGAAAACCGGCAAAGAGGTCAATGGGGGAACAAGGTATTTAACCCGGGCGAGAAGCTTGCCAAATACTCCAAAATGCACAGTGAGCCACTTGAAAGATTTACACTTGGATGACTGTTTCAGGGATTATCCAGAGCTGAGACGACTGAATCCCGGTGTCATTCAATCTTGTAGTTATAGTATGGATTGTAAGACATTTTTTCCGGGATAAATCTTAAAGACACTAAAATGAAAAACAAACATTAATGATACTAACAGCATCTGTTTATATTGGTAACCTTGGTATATTTTCCCCCTAGGAAGCTGATCGCTTTCTGAGGTGGAAACTGCAGAGATCAATATTGTAGGCTCAACTTAACAGTGTACTTCTTCAATATGGTTTATTGCAAACAACTGAAATAGGCTAAATTGATTTTTAGAATATCACACTGATTTGTAATACTTTAAGGCTGGGCTTCATCAGGGATCACTTAATACTGTTCAAGGGAATATGTGTTAGGCTTTTAACCTATTTTCAGAAACTGTTATTATTGGAAGAATCCTCTGTTCCTTTCATACGTGCATTAGCGCTTGGTATGTTATCTGCATTCTAACCTTGTTTCAAATCTCTGTGTAGCAGTCCATCCACCTTGGCAGTGGACAGGCTCGATTATGTTCAAGGCTGAAACATCCCAGGGGTAAAATTCTTCATCTGTACTTGGAAATCTAGACGCTCGTCCCTTTGCTCTCAGGACACGTCGACCCAGACCGTCAGCATCAATTGTGTCAGTCTACATTAACAAAGCGTCTGTCATCATCCATTTACCTACACTTTGAAGGCCAGACACAGCTCTACTGTAAATATTAAACATGCCCATGAGGTTGTGACCTTTATATTGTAGCTGATCTCATTTTGAGTCACACTGAGCTGCATAAGGTTGCAAAAACTCAAAATGTTAGATGTTGTGCGTTTTCAATGTCCTTTTGTGGAAGAATATTAGAGTGTTACAAGCACCATTGCCCATCAGAATCACTGTATTACTATTCACTGTCTCTGCACAGGGCTATCGCAGCAGATACCTGTAAACAATGATCAGTGTTTGTTTCTTTCTTTCCAGCCTGATTCTTGAAACTCACACATAAAACATGCACGTCTCGTCACAGATCCCCAAAGGTACTGTGTCCTTGGGAGATCGAAGTTTTCGTGGAGCTGTTCATCAGACATCTGCTAAGCGCCTCATCATGAAAGCTCCGAGGTTTATTCCCTTGCGTTGCCGTGCCAAGAACAACTGGCAGGCGCCAAGAAACCTTCCACTCTGCCACCAAGGTTAGGTGAATGACAACGCTGAGTTACTGAGACACGAGAGAGGAAGGAGGAGGCGGCCGCAGAGGGAATAAAAACAGGACAGGTAGGCTGCAGGCACGTCCATCTGTATGTTTTGTCTGTCCCATTTCACTTGCATCCTTTTCTCAAATTCCTAGCTGCATCTGCATCCCCCCACCCCCACAGCCCAGGTTTTCCTTCCTCTGTCTGTTTATGTTTTCTCACTGTGACTTTCAAAGCATTCACAGCACAAAAACAATGTTCTTCTCCCCCCCCTCACAGTCTTCTCTGTCTAACCTACTTGTCCCCATCTCTCTCTCACCGACTCTCTCTCACGTCAGAGCTAATGCTGTTTCTGCATTATTAATCATCAGACAACAAGGACCAACAGGTGCTGCAAATAATCCAAGGGAAGGTCACACAGGAGCACCGGCCCGTCCAGAAACCCAACCCATATGCCCTCCATTGTCTCTTTAATTCTCTCCCCAGTGTTTCACTAGTTTGTTAGGGAGACTGGGGACACAGAGCAGCCTGATATAATCCAAGAAATTCCTATTGACAACATAATGACAGGCTATTAGCAGAATATTGTCAGATTTTTGTATCGATTAGCAGCACTGTGATCGCAGGACATAACTTTACAACAGCCAGTCACACTGATGCATGTGCATACTGTATATGACGTGCACTGATGTAACTCTGAAGATTGCTTCTGTAATATTTAAAGGGATAGTTCAACATTTTGGCAAATTGGCCCATTGCCATAATCGCTATAGTCATAGCAGTAGGTTCGTTACCTTTATTTGTCGGTGTAAGCTGTTTTTAGAACGGCGGAGCGAAGCAGCTGGCTGCTCAGAGCTACACTACGGAGGCTAAAGGAATTTCTTGGTTTCCCTCATCAAACTCATCAAATACACAACCGAACAACTCCAAAACGCTCTGGTGGACAAGTTGTGACCTGCACATTCACCACGCTATGAGATAATAACACAACGTTACGAAACGGAGCCGTTTTCGAGGTAAACACAGGGTAAATATAGAGTCTGCTTGCTGAAAAACTGTCCCTGAACGCAACGCGCATCAGCGGTTTTGCATGAATTTACCTCTTAAACGGCTCCGTCTCGTAACGTTCCGTTATTATCTCATAGCGTGGTGAATGTGCAGCTCACAACTTGTCCACGACAGCGTTTTGGAGTTGTTGGATTGTGTATTTGATGAGTTTGATGAGGGAAACCAAGAAATTCCCTTAGCCTCCATAGTGTAGCTCTGAGCAGCCAGCTGCTTCGCTCCGCCGTTCTAAAAATAGCTTGCTCCAACAATTAAAGGTAACGAACCTACTGCTAAGACTATAGCGATTATGGCAATGGGCCAATTTGCCAAAATGTTGAACTATCCCTTTAAGCAATTTTTGATGACTAGAATGAAGAGAGAGAAATTCAACATCCATCTTATAAATAACAGTTCCCAGGTATAGAGGAAAACACTTGCACAAACCCCAGAAAGAAAATCACATATTCATCAATGTAATATTTTTTTTCAGGTGAAAAATCAAGGCCAAAAATGTCCACTACAATTGTGACTCATATCACAATTGCAAAACCTATTCAGCAGAGCATACAGTAACAGGGAATTATCAGCGCCACAACCAATGGATCCATTTGTTTGGTTTTGAGTGAGACAGACAGTAACGTTTAGGCAACTAGCTGATGCTTGATTAACGAAAATAAGTGAAAGAGTGAAGGGCATCTTTTGTTCCCTGAAGAGACAGATTTTTAGGTTACTACAAAAGACAGTAAATCTGACATGATGGCATATCTGGGTTAGTTATTCAGGAGGGGATTGTGGGAAGAATGGCTCCACTGTTCGAGACTGCAAACCCATAAAAATAAAATGATTTTGGGCTTTTGTTTCTGTGTTTATTTTCTGTCTCTCTTAAATATAATTTTACAGTAACTTACGCAACACAATACGCAAAAAAGCCGGATGAGGGGGAGGATAAATCTGAGGATGTAATGTCACGTTACAATTCTGAAACAGCTAATCAGTTATGACTCATCATTGAAAATGGCTAAAATGGGCCCACTGTCTTGTCATCATCACATGGTTGCTGATGACAATTTCACTGCAAACCACAGACTAAACATCAAAAGCAAAAAAGGCAGCAGAAAGAAGGCTTTTAGACTATGCAATTTATGGGAAATTGAGGCTTTTTTCCTATAAACAGCAGTGACCTCTGTACAGAGAAATCCATATAAGACAAAGAGTATTTATTAGCTTCTATATTATTTATGGCTTTCTTTGGCATACTTTAAAATAACAGATTCAAAGAGAAGTAGGGGTGGCAAATGCACAAACTCCAACTTTTAAGAAAGAGACAGTGCATCTGCCATGTGTGGAGGGAGAACACGAGGAGCCATACCGAGTGCCAAGAGATGTATGGGCTGTGGGATATGCAAGGGATTCCCCCAAGGGGTCTCTGGCCTGTCGATAGGCTACAGCCTTTCTGTTGGAATCCAGGCAGAGAGACGAGCCATCCATCAGGCCTCAACTCACACTACATGAGGCAGAGGGAGAAAAAAAACGGGATGATTAATGTGCCTTCTGTGTGGTCAGCCTCCTTCCTCAGCACACACACAAGCAAGAGGCTCAAATGTGAACTCTCACACAAACATGGATTGGATTTTTTACACGTATATTACCAACATACGTTTGCACATGACATGAGTAGAGACATGTGCATGGATGTATGCGTTATCACCACCGGGCTATATTCTAGAGGACAGTGGATGAAACATGTCTAAGCTCAGCTTCCTTGGTTAACTCTCTGGGGTGAATGTAGCGGTATTGACTACGGAGCGAGACAGATAGCCTTTATTTATACATGCCCTGTCTATAAGCCAAGTGCAAGCACCACAGCACAATGAGCACACACAGCCAAAACTCATCTTAACTCCCCTAAACGCATCACCATGTTACTGCTGCAGTTCCTGAGCTCACAGGAACACAGCTTAATGCTTAATTGAAACATAATTGCTACCTGAAATTCAAGCGTTAGTTTTTTAGAGACAGGATTTAGTATTGAGAAACAAGCACCGTTATAATTATGTTCTCTACAGACAAAAAAAACACTACACGTCCCAAGGCAATTCATAAGGGAGCAAAATTCGAAAAGAAATCCAAAACATCCAATCCTGTTATATCATGACAAAAATATTGTGGTACAGGATTTTGCCTTCTTACGTTCAAACCTCTCCCACTATTGCACTCTTTAAATACTTCCATTTTACATTTTAACAAGCATCTAGGCACCTGTAAAATAAAGAGCTCTTCTGATTTTTCCCTAATGGCCCTTTAATAAGCTTTCTAGTCCGTATGTCTGATTGAATACAAGAGGCTCAAATGTGAACTCTCACACAAACATGGATTGGATTTTTTACACGTATATTACCAACATACGTTTGCACATGACATGAGTAGAGACATGTGCATGGATGTATGCGTTATCACCACCGGGCTATATTCCAGAGGACAGTGGATGAAACATGTCTAAGCTCAGCTTCCTTGGTTAACTCTCTGGGGTGAATGTAGCGGTATTGACTACGGAGCGAGACAGATAGCCTTTATTTATACATGCCCTGTCTATAAGCCAAGTGCAAGCACCACAGCACAATGAGCACACACAGCCAAAACTCATCTTAACTCCCCTAAACGCATCACCATGTTACTGCTGCAGTTCCTGAGCTCACAGGAACACAGCTTAATGCTTAATTGAAACATAATTGCTACCTGAAATTCAAGCGTTAGTTTTTTAGAGACAGGATTTAGTATTGAGAAACAAGCACCGTTATAATTATGTTCTCTACAGACAAAAAAAACACTACACGTCCCAAGGCAATTCATAAGGGAGCAAAATTCGAAAAGAAATCCAAAACATCCAATCCTGTTATATCATGACAAAAATATTGTGGTACAGGATTTTGCCTTCTTACGTTCAAACCTCTCCCACTATTGCACTCTTTAAATACTTCCATTTTACATTTTAACAAGCATCTAGGCACCTGTAAAATAAAGAGCTCTTCTGATTTTTCCCTAATGGCCCTTTAATAAGCTTTCTAGTCCGTATGTCTGATTGAATACAATGCAGATACCCATCCATTGTGGAAAAAGGAAAAAAAAAAACTGGGTACTTTGGCCATTAAAAGCTCCACACTCAAGTGGATTCATTTTTGTCTGGCCACAAAGGATCACAGCGAGCTCATAAGCCGCACATTAATATGACCACAGATCAATGGGGCTGTGAGCAGTCTGAAGGTATTGTTGATGCGCTGGCTGGATTTACGACGCCACAAAGATGAATGGGGTTGACTGGAAGGCCTGACATCCTTTGGCAGTGCTAACTAGTGTTGCTGATGAGATATATGTACGGCAGATTTCTGTGCAAATAATCTAAACTGAGTGCTCATTTTATAGTAAATCACATGATTTTCAAACATGTGCTAGGACCTATTTTTATTTTTATTTTCTTCATTACATATGTCCAAAACACAATATCACAACCATAGACTTGTAGTCCTAGCAAAAGCTGCAAAAAGGAGTTTATTCCTATTGGTTATTTCTAATCAAGGGGTTATTAAATAGAGCGGCTTGAAATCATATAAGATAAGTAATGAAATGCACAACCTTGGAGGTAAGCAGGTGGGTGGTGAATTGACTGAAGAAAAGCTGATTGGAATGAATGGATGAAATACTTTATTCCTTGTTGGTTCAGAGAAAGTGTTGAAACAACCCTGAAACCCACACATATGATGTTAATAAATTCAATGAAAACAACTAAATCACATTTGAAACACCTCTTGCATAAAGAAAATAAATACTTGAAGACTAAGAGGCACATTTATTGGCCTTCCCTTATTTCCATTCTAGAGGAAACACTTCTTTGTAAAGCACTATTCAGAGATCACCTGTCAGTCAGATGGTGAGTTCTACTTTTGACACCTTTTCCTCTCAGTTTTCTCCTCCTTCTCCTTTCTCCGGTTCAGCTACAGTTAAATATTTATTTCAAAGAAATTGTCACAGATTGTTATTTCAAGCAAGGCAAAGTATTCGGGCGGGTATTGAACCGCCATTGAGTTTGACATATCAGAACGAGTAATGGAAAAATATCCAGTGGTGCCCAAGCTGGAGTGGTTTTTAGGATCGTTCTGTCTGTTACTCTGTCCCAGTCTGGGCGGGGCACCGCTGGCCCCGGGCCCTGGACTATCAGTCAGGCTGATGTATAGGTCCACAGGGTACAAATGAAACCTGTCACAACAAGGGTAATGATGTCAGAGTCACTATAGCTCACCGCTGGAGGAGCAGTGGGAGGGAGACAAGGGGATAGGAGGATGTGGGGAAGAAAAGAGGGTTGAAGAGAGAAGAGAGGAGGATAAAGGAGTAAGCAGAGGAGGATAGTAGGGGAGGCAAGAGGGAGATAAGACAGGGAAGGAATACTTGAATTGAGTGTGTGGAGAGGTACAGTACATGTGAACATGTGAAAACAGTAATGAGCAGCAAGGATGGGAGTGGAAAAAGAAAGGGAGAGGTGTGAAGCAGTGGAGAAGAAGGAGGAATAGAGCTGAAAGAGAGGGAATAGGGGGTGGAGTTATAATTGTATTGGTAGGAACAGAGAGCAAAAAAAGGCCTGGGAAAGTTCATTTATGACCTTGAGAACTGTACGTAGACAAAACAATCCTAACTCAAGGTCCATTGACTAGTTTCTCCTGGGCAATCAATCAGCATGTCAAGAAATTCACATGGCCCAGAAACACACAACCCCTCACACTGTCCATCCACTCCTCTGTGTGAGACATAACATTTACACTGATTGATCAAGGGACCATCTCAACAGTAGACTGGTCATAGTTTCGAAGGACGTATTTCACAGCTACTAGGCCATCTTCACATAAACCAACAGTGTAAGAAGTGGCCACATGTATAACATCCAAGGCTGTCCTCCATGTAAAAAAAAAAACAATCCTGCTTGTCAGATTTCCAAGTATCAAGTTATGACCCATAGTTAAATTGTTAGGCAGCCTCAAGCCAACGCAGGAACTATGACAGAAGCAACAGAAAAAGTCAAGCAATCAAGCATAAAAAGTAGGGCTGCACAATTAATTGAAATTGCATAATGGCCAAGAGCCAATATCCAAATTACAGGAACTGAAACATCCTTGATAAAGACAAAATGTGTCACAACATTGTTCAGCATTGTTAGCACCATAAGTGTTGTGTTGCTACAGTGATTCATCCAAATCATATTATCCAGATGCAAAGGAAAATGTGTGTTTAGTGACATCAAAACTAACATCATCATTTTCATATCTTTTCAGTGAAATTAAATGAAATGCAAAACATCAAATCCAGCTCAAACCTCTTTAGTTGTTGTTTTTTCTTTTCACATAACAGCCCTGATAAAAAAGCAACAAAGTTAATTTAAAAAAGGAGGTATAAACAATGTTTTATATAACCATGGTGACGAAGGTCCTTTAAACTTAATGAAGTTCCCTTTTCACCATTTTTCTTAAACCTAATCAGACTGTAGTTGTAACTGTAATTCAGGGGCTGTATCCTTCGGAGGACACGGCCTGCATGGTCTATGGAGGCACCTCCAACAGCCATGTAGATTGTTGGTAAATCGGACAGACAAACCTTTGGAGCATTTTCTGATTGCATCCAAATGCGAAAACATTTAAACACTTTTTTACACTTCCAACGGCTACTCAGCTCCTCGCATCAAGCTATGCAGCCAGCAGAGCCTTGCTCAGTGGGCGACCACGCCACAAAGGAAAGGTGTGGTGCAGAACAGGTAAGAGAAGAAGATCTGTCTGCTGCATTTTGAGGATATTTGGATGACCTGTTAACATCCATGGGAATGTTAAGCCACTGCTTTTTTTGTCAACCCTAAGCTCCAGTGACTTTGAGAGTAACAAGTTTTGTAACCTGTGTTCACAGAGGAGTAAGTAGCTGACATGGACAAGACTATAAAATAACCCGTGTCCTCTCCTCGTCTCATTCTCTCTCTCAGATACCTCAGTGCTGCCTCCACATGACTCTCATTCCCTCTCTGTCCTCATCCTCCATTATCATTGACATCATCCTTTCCGTCATGCTCTCTCTTACCATCCCACCCCATCCACAACACACACGCACGTGTATACACACACACACACACAGATCCTGTCTGCATCCTCCCTGGCTTCTCCTCTCTGGCAATCTCTCTCCATCTCAAGACGTGGCCACTAATGGATTGAAAGTCTTGTGGAAGAAGCAACAGTCATTTAAAGATTAATGTCAGGCCTGGTATTCTGAAGGGCAGTCAGCCCAGGCTGTGCGTGTATATGTGTGTATATGTGTGTGTGTATATGTGTGTGTGTGTGTGTATGCGAGTGTGTGTCCAGTAGAGGACGTGCACATGTCATCTCTGCAAAGATGCCCTCTTCATTATCAGCCATTAGGCAAAGAGAGAGAGGAAGCCAGAGAGGGTTAGCTGGCTGGCTCATACAAGCACATATCATGGCTTGTCACTTTCTTCCCAGTAGCCACTGCTAGACGGCCATTAAAACCAAGGACTTCCATCAATTAACATACCTCACTTGTGCATAAGTATTAATATGCTCTTCATCGTCTTTGAAAATATATGCGGTCCACTTAAAGCAACTCTTACCTTTCTGGCATTTCACAAAGCACTTTCAACATCAACAATTCCATCTCCCTCCAAATCCCCCCGCCTGTTCCCTCCTGCCTCACCTCCAACGCGCCCGCCCATCCTGTGTGCTCTGGCAAAGTAACGGTCAACAGAAGAGGAAAGCGAGAGAAACGAGAACAAAACAACGGACTCATGAGTCTGATTCAGAGGCCTGGTTACTGTACAACCACCACAGTTCAAAGTAACCCCGGAGTTTGCAAACTTAAATGAGGTCAGTGATGAGTGATGAGTTTTATAATAAAGTGTTGGATAGTATCGTTACTGGTACTGTAAATGGAAACGCACAAGACAGATAATGTTACAGAGCAGAGTTCTCAACGGCCCGGCACTCCATTTTTAACTCAGGATGAAGCTGCATCAGTCTCCGCCATTGCTCGCAAGCAGAGCAACGTTGACCCCAGTTTTGGCCCTTGCCACATCAAGTTCTGTCTTGGTGATAGCTTTTTCAAAAATAGTCTTCCTTTTGCTGACTGATTTCTCTGTGAGCGGTTGGAGGTGGGAGCGGTTTGTCAGTCTGTTTTACAAAACAAGTTTATTGAGTTTATCAAAGTTTATTTCCTGGTCGGGGTTGGAGACGAGTGCGTGAGCAGTTACTCAAGTACATTCAGGACGCTCAGCCAATCATTGCATGTTGACCAAATCAGACTTTTCTCAGAACCATATGAGAATGGAATAATAAAGAGTCTCTATCCCTGGTGGATTTCTCTTAGGATTTCAACTTGTGAGTAAATGTCCCGTTGAGCCTTAAAACTAGGTGTGTGTTGTTCCTGGTTCATATTTTTTGTATTTTTGTATAAAATGCTTTGGATGTGTTCATATTCAAAGTATTTTCTGGCAGGAAATCTTATCCATAAGCAGGAAATGATTAGTGATTAGTTGTAAATGAGCAGTACAAATCAGAGAGGGGTCGAATAATCAATCTCCACCACAACCACCACTTAACTTGACAAATTAATGTATTCTGATTTCAGTTTTGCTTACGGATTCATCAGCATAAAAATGTTGAAACAGAACATGGAGGTATTATAGCCCTCACAGCCTCAAGTGAGAAAAGGTGCTAAGTGTCCAGTGAGATTTTTCCAGGGAAGCGGCGGATCAGTGTTAAAGACGAACACACACACAAAGAGTGTGAGCAAAAAGGAGAGGTATGGATGTGACTGTTGTGGTGATGGGCACGACGGAGCAGGCTGGTGCGGCCCACTCCGGTTCTGTGTGGCCATCATCTCCCTCGCATCTGTCTTCTTCCTCTCCAGCTAACTACATTCTGTTTGGTGGCGCATGCTCCGCCCACACATGTACCGTTGTATGTGCTGGTATCTTCATCACGGTTTCAACAACTCAGGCAGCCAACAGCAGTGAACTGTTGCTGACTCATTTCACATAAATAACAGAGAGGTCTGGGATGAAAAGCTCAGAAAAACAAGTAAAAATCAAGAAGAATCCAAAAGACAGGCACAGCAAGATGAGTTCAAGACTGAGAAATATCCAGCGCAGGAAGAAAAAAAACCACTAAACTTCAAATAGTCTGGTGCTGTGTTGTCTGAATTCTGATCTCTCTCTGACTTGTAGTTTCAGGTCATATCGGGTCAGTTGTGAGACTGTAGCTGCTTTTGTTTTAGCTGTGGATTTTAATTTGAAACGTGTTTCTCATACAGTACTATAATAACTAAAGATATTATTTAATCACATAAATGTAATCATATTAATAAGAAAACAGACTATAACATGATAAAAACATGTGTCTCTATGTATATCTCTACTGTTTACTGTTATTTTTTATATATGTGCAAATACATAAATAAAAAAATATATATACAGTATATATATATATATATATATTAGTTAACTTAACCCTTTGTTTACTTGATGATTTTTGTGTGATATGGGCTGTATGTGTTGTATCGAGTTTTGGTGTGACACCTGCACTGCTGCCACACACTAGCTGCATCAACGTACAAACAGTTTCCAATTCACATAACTTGAATTTATGTGGACTAAGTCCTGAAAATAGTGGAGTTCAAATGTACTAAGCAAGCGGAGGCCACAGCCTCAGTCATGACATGGAGCACAGCAGTTTCCAACGGGGATAAACATTTCTTACATCTCTCTCTTGCAGTAGTAAGTAAGTGTAGAAACTGGCAGGGTGGACTTGCGGTTGAAAGTCTCATAACTGGCACATCACATTTCATTTTTATAAAAACAGCCAAAACATCCTTGAGCAGCACACTGGTTGCTCACTCTGTTCAACTCCTCCTGAATAGTAACGGCTGAGACAACAAAGCTCTGTTATGCAGCAAAGACGTAATAACAACAAATGTTACAGCCCTTCAACCTGTGTGATTTCCTATTTTCCTATTTAAGGGAGTCCTTAATCATACAAACGTCTTGATCAATTCATCATTTTGAACACTGAACATCATTTAAGATTCACAAGACATGAGTTAAAATGATAATGAGCAGAAATCCATAAGTCCTCACACTGATCAGGTGAATGACTCACTAATATCAAACATGGGAAGAGAATGGAGTGAACGAGTGAAAGGTTATGAGGTAGCACACAGGACTACAATCGCTAACATTTCAACTTGATTCTTAAATGCAGCAGTCAAAGGAGAGGTAATATGTGGAGCTATTGTCCCACAAAGTCTTCAGATGAATCAATAGCGGAGGAGCTTATTTATTGTCCTCTCAAGCAACTGATCATTCCGGGTCTTCCTGCAGTGAGCATGGAGGATGGATGTGCATATAAATGTTCTGGTATTGAACAGCAAGGTAATCCGAGGGGCAGCTAATGACAGAGGAATGATTAGAGCAGTAAATACAGCCCACATCCCTCAGATACACAAACAGGAATATACTACTGTACTTTCATGCTCACACACACACACACACACACACACAGGTCTGGATGTCAGGATCAAAAGGACAAAGAAATACCGGCACAAATGCCGCCCTTCAAAAACACACACTCTCTTGTGGCTTTTATTTAATTGAGCAACTGCCCCTTGAAATATCCCTGCGTGTCCCCACTGCAGAGATCGACTCTTTGAACATCGATGGTGCGTGTTGCTGTGAAGCCAGTGAAAGCGGCAGCCCCAGCTCCTCTAAATATTTAATGGGTGTGTCTGATGGTCATAATCGCTTTTAAGAACAATAGATGAAAACAAAGGGTGCCGGCGGAAAAAAAAAACTGCACCCGAGGTTAAAGCCACATCTCAAGAGTGACAGGACCGGCTGGTTAGACGCAAGGGAGGAGAGGAAAGAGAGAGGGGGCTGATGGATGAAAAAAAGGGAGAGGCACTCAGAGCTATAAAAAATACATGACAGGTGACTATCAATGTTAAGCGGGACTGGCGTTTAACCTGAGAACACTATATGGAGTCCCATGACATGCTCTGCACTTAAGAGCTATTTTTGGAAGGTGACATGCACAGGAAGGAGTATGTCTACATCCTGAACAGGAGTGGAATAATGCAAAGTTGAGCTACACAGCATGTGAAACAGGTATTATTCATGTTTGACATTCACCTAATCATTTTTTGTGTCGTTTGGATATTTTTTCAAACATTTCTGCAACACCTCGACAAAGATTTTACTCATTTTATCTTCTTTTTTAACATGTATGAAAAGCTACCTCAACAATTTGTGTCACTCCTTCTCAAAGATGATCTACAAAACCCTGTGAACATCACAGTTTGATTGAAAATCATTTTCTCCTAAAGTACATCTGCCACCTGTCTGTTTCCTGTCACTCCTGCCTCACTATCGCGGCAGGAAGTACGCCTGCAGTTATGGATGTGATTCACCTGCTCACGGCCACGCTGAAATAGATAGAAAACCCACCGAGAGGTAGGGGTGGGAGGGGTGAGCTATGTTTCAGATGGCTATCTCAACAGATCTGTGTGAAAATGTATTATTTTCATCTCTGAGGGCCTGGAGGGCGTGAACACAGGAAGGACGAAGAGACAGGTCAGTCAGACAAAACCTCTCATGCACTGCAAAGAAGATGAAAGGAGGAAGATTCGTCAATCAAACTCCATCTTTGTGATGTCAGATGGATGTATAGACAGCTCTGTAATAGTGGAGAAGGAGGAGGAGATGGTCAATTTCAGGGGCTGGACAGTTTTGAGTTTTCCACCAATTACATTGCCAGAGGACAGCAATTACTGAGTGTGATCACTTGTAAGTCATTAATTAATCAGAAATTATTAATTATTAAAACATTATGTATATAGACTTGTAAATAATATATTTTGTTGAGCTATTATTAAGTCATTTCTAAGCCATTACACTTCACCTTTTGTACATTGTAAACAAATATGTGAAAAGAAATAAACACAAGATGATGTGAGCATTAAACCAATCTATTACACAATGTCATAATTACTTATAGCTTATTTAAAGTATGTAATTTATTTTAAGAATGTACAAAATATTAAATATTTAACAGCTGAACATCATTATTATGTTTCTTTTATGTTTAACTCCTGATTTAAAATTCATCACAAATAGTTTTTACTGTAAAAAGTGTAAATTATTCAGCATGTACAAATATCTGTAACTTTTATTCATTTGTGGAATCATTTTTTAATGACGTTTTTGGATTTTGTTTTCCTTAAACTGGTTCCATATTGAGTTGCGGTCTTCATTTCATAATTCACAAGGCAAAGATAGAAGTCAGAGAAGAGAGCAGGGAGACGACGGGGAGATGTAAATAATAACTAGACAAGGAGAAAAAGAGGAAGGGAGAACAATACAGGCAATCAGTGGGGAATGGGAGGATGTTAAGCAAGCAGAAAGAAGAGAGGGAGAGAAAAGGAGAGCATAGAGGGAGAGAGAGAGAGGGAGACTCAAAAGCAGAGTGATGGACAAGAAACAGGAGGGAAGAAAAATTAACTCAATTGACATGAAACAGGCGCTGGCAGCCAGATAACCAGAGAGCTTCTTTTTTATAGTGTCAATTAAAACAGCACTTCACAAAGGTATACAGGAGAAAAAAAAAGAAGGCAGAGGATGTACTTGAGCTGAGGCGGCACAGAGGTCGTACTTCCAGCTCAACCCCGTCCCTCTGATGTCCATCTTTGTGAGCGTGTGAGAAGTCTGACCACCAGCGCTGCACTGAGCTGCCTCTCTTTTCAAAACTCTGAACACTGGACTGCGTGCAGTGACCCAGCCTCCCTCGACGAACTCACTGACCGTAAACATACGGAGGAGTGGGGAGAAAAAAAAGGATGACATGGGAAGAAAACATGTCTTCTATCTCTGGGAGGATAAATCAAAGTGATGAACGGGACAGCTTTGAAAAATCGGCAGTCCTATTTGGGGTTTGTCAAAGGGCTGACTGATTTATTTGGCAGGAAGTGATGGAAGGGAGGGTTCTCTTTTTCCATGTTTCCATTTGAGACAAGCAGGGCAGAGCTAGGGGCAATTGGAAGGAGATTCTGTGTGCTTTTCTTGCTGTTCTGTCTCCAGGGCTTGGAGTTGTAAAAGAGAAAAGGATGGATGGGGAAAGAAAAGGACAGAGTGGGAGGTAAAAAAAAAAAAAAGGTCAAGAGAGAGAGTGAGGGAAGTAAAGTGAGACGGACAGCGGAGCAAAAAGTGATAGAAAGCAGGAAGAAAGCACGAGGGAGGCCGACGGAAGAATAAGAAGCAGATAGGTTCACCTCTCATTAGCTCGCCTGCCACACACTACGCCACAAAGCAATGCACCACCCAAGGACATGAATTAAACAGAGAGCCAACTACCTCAGAGGGAAGCAGCCCTGCCAGCACTTAGCCAGGCCTCATAAACAACCAGCTCGCATTTGTCACTTCCTCTTCACCCAACAAAGTGACAGCAGAAATAAATTACCTTTAAGTAGACCTCGTTCCTCCTCTCCCTCAGCATCCTGCTCTCACCTCGGCAGCCGCTTTGAGCAAACGGCGCAAACCCACAGACAGCGAAAAGGTAAAAACAATCAGCAACATGACGGACACACAGACGTTGGCTGTCACATGGAAGCCAGTCGTCAGTTGTTAGTGGAGATTGTACTGAGGCAGCAAAAGTGGGATTATATTGAACATAATAAAAAAAAAACGTGACCATGAAATGATCATGCTTCTATCCGAGTGTCCAGTAACCCCCACGCTGTGCCAGTGGTTTCATAATGAAAACATAACATTGTATACAGTAGGAGCAATTATATCAGCGATACAGATGTTGAACGGATAAGAATAACTACTGCACTGTAGTAATAACATATTCTCATCCTTCCATGGACTGTGGGTGTCACACATTGTAATCTTCGACAACTAAAGAGGACAAATTGGATTTTCCAAACACTATCTCTTGGGAGGAGAGTCAAGAGTTCAGTCAGGGTTTTATAGGTGCGGGGAGGGGGAGGTTCCCAGCAGTGAAAGGCATCTAATGAAAGGCAAAGATGTGACTTGTGTCAGGGCTTATGAACGGATATATATCTGAGTAATACACACAAGCATGCTCACCTCCCTCCCGCCCTCATTCCTTCGCTTCCTCCATATCCCTGAGCTCCGAGCAGCTCTCCATCACTCCTCCTCCCTCCTCCTGCTCCTCATTATGTATCATTCCCCCACAGCTGGGACGCCCACTCCTCTGGAACCTCCCGCAAGAAGAAGACGAAGAGGGGAGGGGAAAACAGAGCGAAAGAGGCCAACCACTCAAATTCTTAAGATGCCAGTAATGCCATGGTTTGAACCGTCACAGCCACAGTCACACATCCATCATCAATCATCCGCTGGACAGGGATCACAAAACACAGTGCACCTGGATGCATGAGCCAGAAGGGGCCACCCACACAGAGACTGGTGTATGGTGCCTTTCACTAAACACTCTCACCTCTGTTAATGATCTTAGGCTACCATATCTCGTTAGTGTGAAACAATACCCCCCCACCCTTGACACAAAAAAATAGAGAATGAGGGATTTTTTCTTCTTCTCCCCATTGTAATCATGGTAAAGACCCTGTTAGCGTCAAGAGTTTGGCTAGGGTCCTGCCATCAAAGCTTGCTATTGAACTAGCCTCTGGAGAAAACACAGGTTTGTTAATCAAGCGAAGGCAAAACAATTACTAGAATCCAATAATCAATGTCCGTGGACAAACAATAAATCCTCAGTGGCTGCTTCAGAGGTGATAGGAAATGGGTTTCTACTGATTAAACAGAAACCTGCTGGTGTGCTATCGTTAGCTAATAGTTTCGCCGCTACACTATTTAGCTCATCTGATTAGGCTGTTTGACAACAGGCCACGTAAAAAAGCCATTACAAAGTCCTTTCCCTATTTTCTTACGTGCATTCCAGTTGAACGACTCCTAAGACTATAGATCCATCCCTTTGTGGACTTTTGACTTTCTTCTTTTGTTAGCTGTGAGAAATTAACGTTGACGACTCTAAATACGATTAAAAATTAAATGTCTTCTGCGTTAATGTAAGTGGATTTCCTCCGGGTACTCCGGCTTCCTCCTACAATCCAACGACATGCAGGTTAATTAGCGACTCTAAATTGCCCGTAGGTGTATATGTGAAAATGAATGGTTATTTGTCTCTATAAGTTAGGGCTGTGATAGACTGGTGACTTGTCCAGCATGTACCCGACCCTGGCTTATGTCAGCTAGGATTGACTCCAGCCCCTTGCGACTCAGAAAGGATTAGCAGCATGTCTAATGAATGAATTAATGTAAAGTAGATATAAGATAAAAGCAGAGGGGCTTAAAATAAAGCACTAATGTAAAACACGCTAAAGGAATTAAAGAGGTACTCAATGTCTCTTCATGAGGCAGGAATGCACACATCTAAATTAATGAAATTTAACAAATAAAAAAGACCTGTTAAATTTCAGCCCGGGCTTCAGAGAGGTCACAAAGGTTAGGGCCCATGTGAATGAGGGGGTATAACCTCTTAAAATTTGCCTGACATAATCACTCAACCGTGCAGATGAAAATTTCAATTCCGGTTGTCTTCCACCGGATCAGACATCCGGATTTGGCAGCAGGCGATGGGTGGAAAGCCTAATAGGGTGCTGGGAATTACAGTAAGAGGAGGAGAGCTTGATGGAGAATGCCGGGGGAATCAGGTAAAACAAATCTGTCTGGATTTATGAGAGCTGTGTGCGAGTTGCAAATAGAACAATATAGACCAGGTAAACAGTGGGGGAGTTTATAAATGTGGTTCTGAGCATACCGTTTCTGTATATTGCCAAAAATGACTCTTTTAAAAAAAAAAAAATCTACCCATGCCAGGAGAGGACTTTGTCATGGAAAGCATAACTCTCTACACACAGGACTAGTTTTCATTTTCTCATGTGAAAACAGCATGAAAGAGGAGTGCAGAGGAAATCATGATTGACCGTACAGGCAGTCAAGCCCACATGTCTCCACTTAGCACAATAGCAACCATAACTCTGCTGTGATCAATAGTTGCTCATGCTTGCTTTAAAAAGGTCCCATCCTCGACCCTCTTCCTGTCCATCTATTCCAGACTCATTTCCAGTCATCCCTTCCTCCCCGTCTCATCTATAATTCTACATTCTTTCCTCTACTGCTCCCTCACTCATCTTCTCTACCTACAGTACCTTATCCTCACCACTCCAATCTCTCACGGTATCTCTCGCCTCTTCATTTGTTGTTTCTTCCATCTTTCTTTCGCAACTTCCCCACTTCTCTTTCATCACTCGTTCCCTGCTTCTCATTTCTCCGTGCCAACATTCATTCCGCTCCCTCCCACCGTCTTTCCCTGCCATCCCTGTCTTCTGTTCCCCACTCCGTTATCGCTCCTTCCCTTCCACTCTTTGCATGCTTTCAGTAAATTCCTCCCTCTGGTCTGCTCTGTTCCAGCTCCCCTCCTAAACTTGTTTGTCACTCCTCCCCACCCTTACCCTCTATTCTCATTCTTTCATGCATCTTTACACTACGTCCTTCCAATCTTTCTCATCACTCCCCGTCCTCACCTTCCGGTCCCTCTCGGTTTCTGCATCGCTTCGTCATCCCCCATTTCCCTCTCTTCACCTCCCTCTCACCTGCCCTCCATCTCTGTCTACCTCCACCTCACCTTCCCTCCCTCCCTCCTCACATCTCTCTCCAAACAGGCCCACTATCCTCCACCCATCTGCCATTTCCACCCTCTGTGTCTCCCTTGCTCCCCTGCAATCCACAGTTCACAGGTTTCCCAGGGCACATTGTTGCGTCCCAACGGAAGCTTGCACAGCATTCTGCCATAAATAATTGAAGAGGCCCCACATGGCCAGGCACGCTCAGTCTAAATGGATTATTCTGGGAGAGATCAATGCCGGCCTGTGAGGGTTTTATTAGGGCCTGCAGATGAAACGTACAAGGCCACCGCCAATGCTCTCAGCTCCGTCTTAATTCTGCCCTGTTCTAGGGAGACATTCTCACCACCTCTTCCAGCTCCTGTCCCGCACCTTCAACCATCCTCCCCCTCCTGGTGACGACCCCGCCACACCACAGGGGGTCCATGGCTGATGCCTTACAGTAGCCCACACCTCTGAATTAAACATAAATGACTATCCAAGACAGCGTATGAATCATTCATTCTTTATGATGTCTTTGACTATGATGCAGTCTAGTAGTAAACAGGCCAGACAGTGTTTTGTTATCCCTGCCGTTGTCGAAATGCATCATCCTCACAGACACCCACCCACCCCTCATCTGCCCTCCCCTGCTCACCAGCATGGCAGAAAACATCCGGCAATACCCACTGGAGTTGTCATGGGCAAGGAAAGGGGGGAGGTAAAATGCTACCATGACCTTCAAGAGTTACGACCCTTGGGGGCGGGTGGCGGCTGCAGTGGCGAGTAACCCTCTGCAAGCCTCTGTCCCCAAGGAGATTTACATCTGTCTCATCCAGTGAGAGGATTCCTAATTGTCTGCTTTCCGTAAGAACATCCTGCCAAGCCGCTGGCCACCATGGACACTTTGTCAGTTACTCACTTGTGTTTGATTCCACTGGTAAATACTATATTATGAAATAATATCAACGATTTTCAATGCTGTAGGCTTCTGCATCCCAAGTAAGGTAATTTCTACATGTATTTTATGATCAGTGACACACAACTAGGCCAGTAGTGTCACCACATTCAGCACGGTTCCCTAGAATATGACTTTTCCATACACACACATACAGTATGTATGATAGATAGATAGATAGATAGATAGATAGATAGATAGATAGATAGATTAAAAAAAGCCTATATATAGATAATATATAGGCTAGCGTTTTTTCTAGCATTTAATATAGGCTACAGCAGCTTGCAAAAGACGTTTTGAAATGGACACAGCTGTAGCAGAGACAGAGAGAAGATACCATTCATTCATTTATTTTCTGTCTTTTTGCAATTTGAATGAAAGAGTTCAAGGCCTGCGTCCACTAAATACCTTCACTAACTTTACTTTTCATAACATTGCAGAAACCAGACGTTTTCAGGAGGGGAGAGGAGGTTGTCACAAAACGTCGCACGTGACGTCACTGGCGACAGGTAAAAGGTAAACATGTAAAACCTTCAGCCACATATTGCTGCGTCAAAATTCACAGCCTACATCTTAGCACGTGTGTTTAGACTTACGCATTCCGTGACGGTCATTTCCTCCGCTGTCCACCGCGAATTATCGTCCATAAATCCACCGAGAAACTGAAAGAAAAAAGGCGCTCCTTATGTCTCCAGACCTTGCCCGAGAACGCGGCTTTTAAAAGTTTTCTTCGTTACCATAATCCAGATAAGGTTGTCGACATATGCGTCGATACACTGTGAACACCACCTGCTAGCGGCTGATTCGGCATACTTTTAAAAAAAAAAAAAAAAGGTGGGGAGTCAGCACAGTGACATGAGACAAACGCCTGCAGCATGCAACACGTCCACTTCCTGTTAGGGCTCCGTAAGACCCTAAGAATTATGGGTACCCCCCAAATAAATAAATAAATAAATAAATAAGATCGAACAAAACAGCAACTGCCATTTTGTATACATTTACTTTATTTTTATTTTGCACAATTTTAATATAATCAAATGGGAATTGTATCTCTTTCTTTTTCTTTTTTTTTTATACCAGCTGGGACAAATTGCAGAACATCCCCCATCACCCCTTCCATCCAGGTCTCCCCCTCTGATGGTGTAGTTTTAGCTACACCTGAACCCATTATTTGCTGGCATATTCACTGGTTCTAAATACACACATTACCACTGCAATTACCCTTGAGTAAAGAGCCTTTGAATGCTAAACGTGCTGCTATAACCTGAACTAAGACTCCTTCGATAATTATGTGTAAGTGTTCTGCTCACCAGTCAAGATGAACCATGACAGTTTTTCCCTCAACCATATGCACTTTTGTGATTACTGCGAAAACAAAACAGTATAATCAAACCCTTACAATAACGAAGATGTAGGTGTGCAAAGACATTTCCTCCTGCCAGTTTATCACATTCAAATGGCTATGATTGTCATTATGACTGCCATATTTGATTCATGGTAAGGTGTTTTAAAATGAAGCTTGATATTTGACAGGGAGAGAGGGGCCTAGAGGCTTTTGCTCTCCCCCCTCACAAGCAAGTGGTCTTCCTCTGTATCCCAGGAATTGAAGAGAACTCTTGCATTTCCTGACAGGTTGGAGTGTAGCAGGGAAATATGTACACATCAAAACCATTAAAGTGTCAAGCTCCACGTTGGGCTCAAACCAGGTCAGGATGTTCATGGAAAACTTGTGAATAGTGCATTTTTTGCCCTCATTCTGGCAGTCAGGACCTCCTCTTAAGAGCTTATATCTGAGCCATTCGAAATGACAAACCACTCTTCAAGAGTCGCAAGGACAATTTCTCTCTATGCTGTTTCCAGCACTCATTTGCATATGGATTTGAGGACCATATGCTTCCTGACAAGATTTACTGTACAATATGGCACCATGGGACAGAAGGCTGAGTACAAAAAATGTCACATTACACTACCCCTCCTTTTTGCTTTTCTTTTAATGATCAACTCACTCTAAATTAACTCTGCAGTGCCAGCAACTAGAGTTCTGGTGAGCCAACATGTGTCAATCTCTCACTGTTGCTCCTATTTACCCTGACCACTCAAATAACAAATTACTATGTTTGCATGTGGTTCAAAAAGTCAGGGTTGAGAACAGGATGAGATGGGATACTCTGAAATTGACACTCTGCTGCTTAGAATTTCAAATTCTGCCACAGGCAGGAGGAAAAACATGAGAGGAAAAAAAATAGTCTGCTGTTTATCTGCAGGTGACAACTAACAAGCGCTCTCCTGGTAATTAGACTGCTGCAGTGCACATGGGCGAAGCTCTCCATAAAGTGCACTTATGATTAAATATTTTCTTCTCTCTCTTTGTGTCTTCTCTCCCTGTCTTTCTCTCTTTTCTGTCTCCTCTCACTTTACATGTTTGAGTTTCCTTAAACAGCTCCAGCCATCCACATCTATTTCCATTTTGACTGCGTTAATGACGTGGCCACACACACTTAGGCTTGGTGGCTTGTAATGAGACTGCAGAGCGTGACTTATAGCTCATCTTGTAAATATAATAAAAGTATACATACATGGGTGTGGGTGTGAGTGGGTTGGTGTGTGTAAGCAGGTGCACGTCTGCCACTGTGTGTATATGTATGTCGATCATCAACAACATTGGCCTGCCTCACAAGCCCGAAAACTATCGTAGCCGCCCAGCCGGTGACAGGAACACATGATTGAAGAGCATCTCTGCAGGAGAAAACAACGGATGCTTGGGCATGCCATCCAATCACCCATCTCATACATACAGAGAGACTGGCTGATTGATGACAGGTTATACTAACCCCGCTCATCTTCATTAACCAAGTGCCATCTCTAAAAGGTGACCTATGATGCTGTGCACTCTAAAAATTGAATATGCTTGAGAATATGCTTGTGTGAGAATGTACATATGAAAGACTAAATAAAATAGAATAAAATGAAATAAAAACACGTGCCACAAACCACAGCATGCAAGACCCACAGCAAGGTATCATCTTAAATATATTGAACTGCTGGAAGAAATGTTTTATCTTAACCTATGAAGACACTTAAATTCCTCACTGACTCCATCTGCATATTAGCAAAGCCAACAGTTTACCGCTACTTTTTAGAGTGTGTGGCCTCTATCCATGTCCAACATGGGTATTTGATTGCTCCATGAACAAACACTGGGTGCAGAGACGCTTCATAAAATGTGTCCAGCCCATTAAGTCTGAGGGAAGGACTCCATAATGGCTGTCCTTCCACAGGCCTGTCTGTTAAGACAGCAGAGATTGAGTGACTTCTTCCTGTCGTATAGCATGGCGTGGCACCACATCCTCATTTAGAGAAGAAGGATAGAAGGATGGGAACACACACACACACACGTTGGTGTTGAAGTTATGCTCAGAATTAAATGAAATTATGGCATCTTACAAATAGTAGCCCAATATCCCAGGGGTGCTGTTTTTCACATCACAAAGACCAGCAGAGAGTGGATTCTCTTTGTGCGTTACGCTGTGTATACACTACCTCATGCATTACATCATTATGTTTCATCACTGTACTTCAGCTCCACATATTTTTAATGTCTTCCTTGCAGGAGGCCAAACGTTCTATTGTTGTTTACAAAAATGCATGAAATATGGGGGAAAAAAGCAAAACTCAAGAAGTGCATGTTGATTGCCAGAACCATCTGTGGTAAAAATAAGTCTATATTTTAGAAAGGACTCGGGATTTTTATAATCCATTGTTAGTTGTTACCTGTCTTGCTCTGGTGCTTCTGAGCATCCCGCTGTGCCTGTCTATGTGTGTGTGTGTGTGTGTGTGTGTGTGTGTGTGTGTGTGTTGGGGAGGGGGAAAGAGAGGTGGGGTCACTCCAAATTTCTCATGTGACGGAGCATAACAGAATTGTAATACACAGCAACATCATAAATTTGATTACATTACATTGCACTGCAAGCCTGTAAGACATTTCCAGGCACCATAAAAAAAAGCTATAACTAAGTTACCACGGGTACAGAGAAAAATGAATAAAGCCATTTTCCTTTAACAACCCGGGCGCTGGCGAGATATTGTTCTCTCCTCTGGCTTTTATGAGCTTTGCAGACGCGCGATGCGCTCATTGCGATCGAAAACAGGAGACGGAACAAGATGGAAAATGCACAACTTAGGTAAAATAGACCAGATTGTGAGGCAAATCGTTAAACGCGAATCTTTACATAAAAAGGTTCTGTCATCCTAATCGCATATCATAAATCTAATCCGACGCTTTAATATAATGAATCTGAATGATGTAAAAGTATTTGCAGTGGGTTTAGAGAAAGGATGGATAAACACAGGGCTCTTCCACATCTTCTTAGAACTTTATCATTATGTCATATCGTTTTCAGTCTGAGGGAGTGATTTTATATGGCAGCAGATATGTGCGTAATTTCGAACCGATATCCCGAGGATGAACAAAAATAAAGGCAGTATAATAGCCAATTATGAAAGTTTGAAATTGAGACAATTGGACTTAAAAGAACACCGGAAATATCGGCCAATATCCACGGAGACAGCAGGGTCTCCATACGTGGGAGGGGATGTATTTCAAGTTGGGAGTTTTCCAGCATTCAACAAGGGCATCACTAGCACTTACAAAAAGTCAGTGTCAGTGATGTGCTCCACCTCGGCGGGACTGAGGGAAGCTCGAGTGGCGCACCTTGAAATGAGCCCAACTCCACCGGCAACATGATGCGCAAAGGCAACCCCGGTCCTGGGGTGTGTTATACGGACCAGCGCTACAGTATGGACTCCCTCCCTCTCCACCAAAGAAAGTCCGGGATGTAGGCTTCAGTATCATATCAAACGGCGGTTGAGAGAGAGAGAGAGAGAGAGAGAGAGATGGGAGGAGGAGAGGGAGATGAAATATCGAAAATGGCATTTCCGATCGATGCCTGCAAGAGGAAGTGAATGTGTCATGATCTACGGGCATGTTCGTATCAATGGATTCTAACGCAAAGCATCTCATGGTCGACTTGGTAAATGAAACACCCCCCTGTGGAGGTGCACTTGTTAGATGGAGCACCCCCGCACGCACGCACACACACACACAGACACACACACTACTCTTTCTTTCTGTCTCCCTCCCTGTCTTTCTCTCTCTCTCTCTCTCTCTCTCTCTCTCTCTCTCTCTCTCTCTCTCTCTCTCTCTCTCTCTCTCTCTCTCACACACACACACACACACACACACACACACACACACACACACACACACACACACACACCTCCGCCCGAAAAAAAAAAAAAAAGATGATTCAGAAATCTGCGTTATGCTCCAAAGCTGTACAGCGCAGAGTGTGTATGAGGAAACGTCCATGAGAATGTTCGTTCTTCCCTCTACTGCAGAACCACCCAGGTTTCTTTCATTTGGGAGATTAAGATTGTAATTAACTCTCAGTGGCTTGAATTAAAAAAAAAACGGGGGGAAGCCGTGCACCGTCATTCGGAATGATGGATATCCTTCATACACAGGCACCATAATATGCTCTGCCACCACCACTACCACCACCAGCAGCTTTGCGGTGGCAGAGTCCGATCTCCCGCTGAGTCCGGGACTATCGAGCATCTCTCATCCATCCATCGCAAAGCTCCGCGGCACTCGGACAAGCTTCTTTGCAGTATTTTTTGAAACGGTGCTCCTCTTTGGACACTTGCCTGCGTCTCTGCACGGGTCTTAAAAAACGGCAGGTTAGCGCACGGCTCGTGCGCTCCGAAAACCAAATGCCCACATGCCTATTTTTCGTTTAAATGTTTAGAGAATTAGAAAAAATACATGATTAAAATTTGCTGATAGTGGGGGTAAAAGGGAGAGAGACAGAAACTGAGATAGAAAAGTAGCTGGGTAGAGTCAGGGAAAAGGGAGACAGGGAAGTATGCCTACCTTTTGTCAGCCTCGGAGTTCCTTTCTCTTTCTTCACAGCTTATAAAACCCTCACATCTTCATGATTAAAAGAAGCAATAATCCCCGTGTTTGTGGTCAATGTGTGCGTCCCTGCTGCAGGTCCAGTTAGGAGCGCTTCACGGGCTCCTCTACCGGGTTAAATAATGTTTTTTTTTTCTTTTCTTAAATCCACCCCAAGAGCGCAGGTTGCTCAGGACGCGTCTGAGTGTACGGCAGGAGGAGTCGCTCCCTCAGCAGCAGCAGCAGCAGCAGCTACCGTGCGCACTTGGAGAAACCAGAGCTCTGTCCGCGCAGGGAAGCTGAGGGAATGATGTCATGCGTCCGGCCCTCCCTCTCCAGCCACCCCACAACTCACGGCTCTCTCCATCTCTCCCCCTATACTCATGCCCCACACCCCTATCATTTATGGCACGTTATTTTACAGTGACAAAAAAAATACCATTAATATACATTCAATCAACAGTCTCTTTCAATCTTAATTTTGCTGAATATTGTTAACTCAAGAGAATGCAACATTTTTTTCATAAAATAAATGTTTATTACATGGTCGCAATAATCTACCATTTGTTTGTTGAGCAGTAGTTGTTTGAAAAAAGGTTTTAAGCCGGAACACACGCCCGACAACTTGTCTTTAAAGATCTCTCCTTTTTTTTTTTTTTTTTTTGCAGTGCTCCACTTGACGTGATGAAGTCATGTCGTATCCCCACGCCTCGCTGAAGGTGTCGGCCAGTAGAATCGTCAGCCTTGCTTTACCCGGGATAAGAGGGGAGGTAAGGTAGCACGAAACAGACCAATGCACGCTGCACACTGAGTGAAAGCAGCCTCCCCCTCCTCGGTGCAGCCGGAGTATCTTAAAGATAAAGCATGATATCTTATCAGTATTAGAGGTTCATTGTGCATGTCATATTCTACACTGCAAACAAATAAGTATTTTAAACAATTAATTCAGCCGCCCCTTTGATATGGAAGATGTAATTCTTTTTTATTTAATTTTAAAAAGTTAATTAGTTCTACTGCACAATATGTAAGGTTTTGTTATGATGAATTCTTGTTGCCACCGAAGATGTGTTTTCAGCCTAATTTATTTCTCTGAGAATATCTGAAATAACATCTAAATGTTTATCAACTAGAAGATGAATAAATGAACGTCAGTGAGTGACGCAAAATAAGTCTATTTTGGCAGAGGCTATTTAAAGTCTCCTCATATGCATTTGAATTCTTCACAATGGGTGAGCAAGGCATAAGATATTTTCTGCACTCTGACTTTGCTCCTTGCTAAAAAAACAAAAAAACAAAACTGAAAGAATGAAAGAATGAAACTGCATTTAATCAATCAACTTCAGCTGGAGGTTTTAGTTAATCAGATATTTTAAGTGGCAGGGCCGCTTTCCCCTACACTATATATTGGTCCACAGATGCTCTCACAGGGACAAGCTGCAATGTAGTGTATTGCTGGAGCCCGGCCATTCGTGCTTCCCATAATGCATGGGCTTGTTCCTTTAGTGGTTCTTAAGGGAAGCAGTTTGTGTCAAGTGTCAAAGAATTGGCTGTTGGCGGACGCCGGAAAACACAGGTTCTTTGGTCAATACCTCACTGTCATCTATCAGACCACCCCTCCCATCGAGCAGTTCACTATACAGTACATGTTGTATTACCCCATGTTAAGGACAGGTCACTGACTTGCCAGTAGCAGAAAGGGCTAAACCACAAATACATTCCCATGCCCTTTCACACCCGTGGGCACCACTCAGTCCTCAAGTCAGTAGAAATAAATGTTTTTATGTGTATAAGTGCAGAGATCACCTAATGTATGTGACCCAGAGAACATTTACATATGCACACAAACTAATATTGCCAATTGTTGTTCATTAAGACGCCTTTGTTGCGTTTAAAGGTGTATTTTATACGCTCAAATGTTTGTAAAGTATCACACAATCTTACCAAGGATGACGTTATCAGCTGTGCCATACTGTATCTGCGGGGCAGGATTTATAGATTTTGTTTTAGATTTTTTTTTAGTGTTCGGAGCTCTTCAGTTTTGTTATAAATTTTCTTATGTTGCAGCATTAGACAAAAATATGTCATTAATCCACTTTGAACATGTTTGCAAGGTTTTTCAAAAATCACATTGACGTAAGTACAGGCCAGACATTTGGCTGCTTCCTGTTTCTCTCAACATCTTTGATATGTCTCTAGACCTTGATTTGAGTCCAGATGAAGTAAATCCTGTGAAAGAGGGATATGCCTCTGGCCAAATAAGGTCTCACCAGTGTGGGCTGTATGGCGTACTTCTGGCAGGGTTTGCAATGAAGCACATAAAAGACTTGCTGGTTTGATGAAACCAACCAAACTATAGCCTCTGGCCTAAAAACAGCAGAAGCTAACAAAAAGATAGTTAGATAGCCAACTGATGATTGAAGTCTTTGCCTCATTAAAGGTACCATCCCAGGCGGCTTTTGGCAAAATTTTGGCAAAATTATAAAAGTCTGATTAGACACTAATCAATGACATAAGTGATTTGACATATCAATGACGAAATTTGGTAATCTGTGTAAGGAACAGGGGCCAAAATTTGGCCTACCAATCAAATTAGTCTGAGACAACTTTGGTTGGATGGCCGGTCTGTCACTCAAACTGCCAAATCATGCAACCGCCATCTACGTTTACATCTATTTAACGGTTTTGGTGATTCCTGATTGGAAGGAGGGGGTGGGTGCTTATCAGTTGTGCAATTCGAAAAGAAAATCGTAAATCCAGCCGCCTGGGATGGTAACTTTAAGGCCTGTAGAAAAACAATGTGGTTTGAGAAAGTATGCAATAAAAGCTGAGGTTCAAAATTAGAAAAACAATTCTTTTCCTATCCAGTTCAGAGGATCTTACAAGCAGGTCAGGACACCGACAGGCATGCAGACGTATTGACTTTTTAATACATCCTGTTATAATCCTAATTACACTGTAAACCAGATGAATGCAAAATTTCCCTTCCAGACAACATAACATTCACACTAGCAAAAAAAAAGAAAAAAAAGAGAGAGAGATTGATGAAACATCTTGCAGCCTTGTTTGTAACAAAAAAAGAAGAAGAAGGAGAAAAAAAGAGAAAAAAACACGGTCTTTATAAAAATGGTAGCCCTCAATCGATTTCTGTGTCATGGGCTGGTGGAACAAAGAGGTGAGGGTGCATAAATTAAGAACCAGGAAGCACCCTGCAAGAGCCGGTGATTTCATCATTTGTGGTCCCAGTAGGGATCAGACTGCTAACCTTGAAAGTGTTGAAGTCATTCTCTACCCACAGAGCTATACAGGGCAATGTGTGACCTTTAAGCCGAACAAAAGCATTTAAAGTGAAATTCCGGCGTAAGTGTAAACCATGGTCAAACACACCGTAACACCGAGTTAGACCCCCCCTCGAGAGATCAATTTGCCCGACCGCTACATTCATGAGATCCACCAACTTCAGCAAATACCGCAATATCGCCACACACGGCGCTGTCCGGATCCACTGTCTGACCGCAACCAAAACGCCACCATTTGCCCAAAATAATGCTCAGAACTGCACCAAATGTCATCAATAGTACACACAGGGTCCCAGCACGTAGTACGAGTTGTCAAACATCTGCTAGCTTTGCCTGTTTTCTTTAGCAAGGAGATGCAACTCAACTCACCTACTTCTCCTCCGGGAGCCGCTTGTTGGTGAGGAAGCCCTGACGAGTCGATCACCGAGTGCACCGGAGTTCCGCAGCTCAATCAACAATTACCTCATGGAAATACAATCAGAGTTTTTTTTTTTTTATATCTTGCATATCACTTTATAACTATTATTATCGAGTGCTGGCCACGATATAGGCGCAAATGAGCATTTTTAAGAGCTGCGGAACTCCGGTGCACTCGGTGATCGACTCGTCAGGGCTTCCTCACGAACGAGCGGCTCCCGGAGGAGAAGTAGGTGAGTTGAGTTGCATCTCCTTGCTAAAGAAAACAGGCAAAGCTAGCAGATGTTTGACAACTCGTACTACGTGCTGGGACCCTGTGTGTACTATTGATGACATTTGGTGCAGTTCTGAGCATTATTTTGGGCAAATGGTGGCGTTTTGGTTGCGGTCAGACAGTGGATCCGGACAGCGCCGTGTGTGGCGATATTGCGGTATTTGCTGATGTTGGTGGATCTCGTGAATGTAGCGGTCGGGCAAATTGATCTCTCGAGGGGGGGTCTAACTCGGTGTTACGGTGTGTTTGACCATGGTTTACACTTACGCCGGAATTTCACTTTAAGTCCCCTGGACTGATAATTTGATTGTCCTTTGCCTGTCTTTGCCTTTACTTCACATAATTGGACATTCCTTTGATTATGTGTGCTCAGGTCAGTATGGAGGCATCAGCCATCACAAGCCAAAAGCCAACAGGGAAGTAAATCTAGGATTCTGATGCTATCACAGTGTTGCAGGCTATAGGATAGTGTATTTACAATTATGTCAAGATGACTGACATTGTGTGAAAATATAGTTGTCACATTTTATGCAAGAAAGAAAGAAAGAAAGAAAGCTAAGGGAAAGTTGCACATTTTGCAGTGCAGATTTTGTGGGTGTCTTCATTTAGTGGTGGCATTTAAACAGTGAGACCAATCAGTAAAGCAGTTGACTCCTGTAATAATATTCTCAGGGTAAAATGTGTGTTGCAACCTTGTTGTGCCTTCAAGGTGGATGAATCAGAAACTAAAAAAGTATTAGTGGTCGTGTGTCTCAACATTAGTAGCCTTTTTTTCCTCAGTGTTACAGCATTAACTTGCTGAAATCCATTGGTCTCTAATATAAAGCTCTCAGTTAATCTCACTGTGAGAGGCGCAGGATTCTTTCATTTGTATTGTGCCTTTAGTCAATTAACTTGTCAATCTGAAAGCACAGTAAAGGCCTATCACTCTACAGTTGTGCACCACGTGGTGAAATCCACTACGAATTTAATATTACGTATATAAAATGATAATAAAAAATGTATAGATAAACATGATGTCACAATAAAATGACACCTATTAGAGCTCATGTTCCTGGTGTTTGCTTGAGTTTGGCTCTTTTTCAGCTCTCCTTCTTTAAATAACGATAAGACAAGTGGTCCACCCACTCACCTTTAAAGACAAGAGTGACTGTGCCTTGTCTTTGATTTTCTCACAGCTTCTCTCTGCTCCTCCAACTTCATTCCCTCTCCTTTTCCCATCACCTACTTCCATTCCATCAATCACCTTTTCTTCTCCTCCCACCCTAACCCCCCCCCCCCCCAGCTGACCTCGCTTCTTGCAAACTCCTTTTCCCCTTTCCTTTGCATGTTCGCCGGTGTGTGGGAAACACACGACAATCAGACCAGTTAGATGAGTGGTTTAATTAGAGAAGAAGTAGTGCTCTGTCACCTTGCACAAAACACTGGCAATCAAAGTCTGATAGCATGAAGAAAAGTCGGACAAAGCCATTCACTGGCAATTTCAGGAGGGTTACTAAGTCCTGACAATATGCTGAATAAGCGTTAAACTAAAGGTAAAGATAATGCACTAGAGTGGATGCAATTTTAGCTATCTTCTCCAATCCTACATAACCTTACCGATACACTCAACATTACATTTAAAAAAAAAACAAAAAAAACTTTCAGTTTAGTAATGTAAGAGCATGAGGGGCCAGCAGAGATATACTTTATTTATTTATTTATATCCTTGATGTGACCTTTAAAGCTTCTGTTGATCATAAAATGTTTGATTTTTGTAACTATAAAAAACAAAGTATATGGTTAAATAAAACAACAGCAGCTGGAACATTAGAATTAAATACTACTAAAAGCAAAAACAATGAACTATTCAGCTGCGATCAACGTCTCTTTATTCTTTCTTTTGTCTTTTTTGTTGTTATATTAACACAGAGTTACCTACTGTATACAAACAACCGTCTACACTACACTGACTGAAATGCAAAAACTGATGCCCTCAGAGCGTCGTCTCAAAGCTCCTCTACAGAAAACCAACCGTTATTTCAGATAATTCATCCTGTCTGCTATCAGACTCTTAAATCTGGACACAAGCATGTGGAAATGATTTATTTTCTTTCTTTTTTTTTTAACAATTGATTGTGTACTATTTATAAAATGTATTATAAATGTATTATCTATTATGCTGTCTACCACACTGGGGACCAGATATATTCATTAATTAGTGTGCTCCTCTTGGCATATCGTTTTAATTGTTTTATGCACACTGGGAGGCTGATGGACACCTTGTTGCTTCCACTGACATTGTAAACATAAACATGTATGTACTGTATGTATGAATGTGAGTGAGTTTGTATGGTTCTTGGCGGACTGCTGAACAGAATTGCCCTCAGGGATTTATAAAGTTGATCAAGTTAATCAAATCAAATCAAATAAACATAGGATATTATAGTGCTAGGGCTCACACAAGAACATTATACACTTTGTTATACTCTGTGATTAGTGTTTTGATTCATTTTGTGAACCAGTTGGATGTGGAATATAGCATTCACAGAAACACAACAGGTCATTTTGTTATTCTGTTATGTAAAATCTGAGAGTTAGTTTGCAGGAAATGTGACCATTACACTGCATTTCCAGTCGTCTGTGCAGCTTGGTGATTATAGCAGGTTACTTACAAAGCCAGAATTAGTGGCTGACTGTATGTGCACTTTCCAGCTGTGTAGATGGAGCTTAATTAGCAACTCACATTAACTAAAGGTGAACTATCTCACAAATATGTAAATAGCATAATTCACAAGCAGTTTGTATGTATGAATGAATCAACCATATTCAGCACATTTTATGACATGCGTTACCTGCCTTCTGTCATACTCTTCTTGCTTGTGTGATCAAACAAAGATTCTGCCACAGCTTCTTTCCCTATTAAAATATAAGAGCGTTCATGGTTTGCATTAATGTAAACATGTCAAATTCTAGAGAAGCTAATAAGCATAGGCTCACAGCTGTTCAGATCATTAGAAGTTTGGAGAACATTGCACCGCACACAGTCAGGGATAACGCTGCTGAATTTTTTAAAGAAAACTTGCGGAATACAGAATAATCATGAGCCAATAATTGACAGTTTGCTTAACTAGAATGGCCACATTGTGTAAAGGATTTACAAGAGGCATCCATCATTACTGTGAACCTTTGATGCAACACAGATGATGTAAACAAGAGTGCCGTGGAGAGAGAAGAGAAGCAGGTTGCAGCATTAAGGGTAAGCTGAAATGTGGAAAATATGGCTGGATTGAAAAAAAACAACATTATTTTGATTCACAGCCTTTCAATTACTGACCATTTTTTATTTTTATACAGACCTACAGTAGTATATACACTATTCACAAAAAGTTAGGGATATTCAACTTTTGGGTGAAATTCATGGAAAATGTAAAAAGCTGCTACAGTAATATTTTATCATGAAATTAGGGCATTTAAGTAGAAGTATGATGGAATGGTAATTTCTTTATATCAAACAATGGATTGAAACAAAAGCTTACAACAGTGGTTTCCCTACCTGTGGGCAAAGATATTGCACAAAAATTTGCTAAACAGTATCTAGCCCATCTTGTAATAAAATATTGGTAAATGAAATTAACGAATGAGAAAAATCTTTCGTTATTCATTTATTTTTCTCATAGTAAAGCCTATCCCCGTAATAAGCCAATGATATTAACTTTTACATTAATGCTTGATGAAATGCTCCAGACTCCACTGCAGAGGATGCATTCATGAAATTAACAGCACCTCAGATTATAGCCTACACGAGTAGCTTCAAATAGCAGACACATCTCGACATCAACTGTTTGAAGGAGACGGTTGATCAGGCCTTCACAGTCATATACTGCTGCAAAGAAAACCACAACAGAGGGAGGTCAATGAGAAGAACAGAAATGCCAGGAACTGACATCAAACCAGTATAAATCTGTAAATCAGTGCTTTGTTTTATGACTCCAAATTTCAGATTTGTAGTTCCAACCAGTGTGTCTTTGTGAGACACAGAAAAAGGGAACGGATGGTATCTGCATGTGTGGTTCCCACCATGAAGCATGGAGGAGGAGGAGGTGTGATGGTGACACTGTTGGTGATTTATTCAACACTGAAGGCACATTTAACCAGCATCACTATCACAGCATTCTCCAGTGACATGCTATCCCATCTGGTTTGCTCTTAGTTGGACCATCATTTGTTTTTCAACAGCAAAATAACCCCCAAACACACCACCAGGCCATGTAAGGCTTATTTAACCAATAAGGAGATAGAAGACGAGAAGACGCAGTACATCAGATGACCTGGTGGTCTCCACAACCACCCGACCTTAACCTAATTGAGATGGTTTGGGATGAGTTGGACACCAGAGTGAAAGACTAACAGAGGTCACACCGCTTCTTGTTGCAGTACATTGTGTGTGTGTGTGAGTGTGTGTGAGAGAGAGTGCCTGTGTGAACTTGCATGTGTGTGTATTGATGGTTGGCTCTACAGTGGGGTGATTTCTATTATGCTCTTGTTAGAGAGATAAAAACAGTGATGCAGATATGGCTTTTGAGAAGAGATTCTTTTGTTTGTTACCATGGCAATGAGTGTGCCCCCATCCACACAGCAACAACAGTCTCAACAGTTAAAAAGATCTTAGGCCTATGTAGTTCAATGAGCAGAACATCACATGAATGCATACCAGGGTCACGGGGGGTTTTGATATTTTGACATTTAGCAAGAAGTGAACGACTCAGACTCTGAAATCACACCAGAAGCAACAACTCGGCAACATGGAGGCGCTCGTACATGCAATCATTCCTTCAAACCAACACTGACTTTTTTTCTATTTTAGAATTCAAAGTATAGGTCAGCACTAAGCACCATTATTTAGAAATAAGCCTCTGAAAATGACAGTAGTCTCTCCAGGTATCTGTGATCCAGGCAATTCCTCTGGTGTTTGCCAGAACTTGCTCAAATTCACACATTTTCTTCAGATAAAACTGATCCAATTGAAAGAATATTTCACTGAATTGTGATACCAGATTTAAAAAAAATAATCCACAACCACATGTGTGAACCACAGTAGTCAAATCTCCACAGACCAGCCTTGTGGATTATAATAACCCAGACGCAACTTCATTTTCTGAAACAATGAGCCAAGCATAGTAAAACTTCACAGCTGCTGGTCTGATCAGTGATAATTCTAATGCTAATTGTTTTAGGTAACATTAGTAACATCATTAATTCACAGTTCGCAGTAAATTAATTGTTGAAATGTGTAAAAAGTACAATTGTACCAAATGTGTGTGACTTTAATAGTAGCCTAAGTTGTTTACATCGCAAGACCTGTGAGAAAGAGAGGGAAAAAAACATATGTGTGAAAAAAAGTTGATACCTTCGTCATTCAGTGCATTCAACACACACGCCACTTATAGATGGTGTAGTGACGTGTTTGTACAAACAGTTCAATGAGACCAACAACAACAAAAAGAAATTCCTCAGAGATGTTTTTCTCTGTTGATTTGTCTTAACAAGGTTGGTCTAATCTACTTCTATGAAAGCTATACCCATTCAAGTTGTACTGTGAGGTGCAATGGATGGAAACCACCTACCATATGCTGTGGAATAAGTAAGGATTTTACCGCTGTCTGCCGAGAGAGAGTGAATTAGTAACATGTCAGTGTGAGTGAACTCAGTATGAGTGCATGTCATGACAACAGTGAATGGAAGAAGAAGAGCTGCCGTACAAGGCGATAAATTGTCTATAACACAGACTTATAATGGCTGTGTGAGGGTGCTGGGTGTATACAGGAACCATTCAGAGGCACTTGGCTCATTAGGATGAGGCATTGAGAGGATGAGTGGGTGTGTGAGCCGGTGAGCATATGACACGTCAAGGCTTTGATGCACTGACAGGTAGAGGGCTCATTCTCTTGCTCTTCCCCCGTCATCGTTCCCTCTTTCCACCTCACTCACACGTTCTCTCACTCTTGATAAACACTAAAACTATTTTACTCTCTCTGAGCTCCCTCTGCTTCCTGACTATTTGGTCTCTTCTTCTGCTGCATCTCCTCCTCATTTGCTTCTTCTTCTCACTTTTTCTCAGTTGGTGCCTTCTCCCCCTCGCTGCGCTCTGCGTAGATATCTATAGCAACAGCCTGACAGGACATTCAGGTGGGCGAAGGTGTGAACATCCCTCAGAAAAATGATAATAAAAAAGATGAACAGCAAGATGATATCTCTGTAAATACATGGATCTTTGCAAGGCTGGCTTGTCATCATAGCAGTTAAGGGGATAATTTGGAGCAAAGCCATGGTTAAAATAGTTCTGGGTGGGTTTGTTTGGATTGCTAATGTATGAATAAGCAAAGGATAGCGTGAATGATCATCTGCACCCACTGCAGATGGTTGTTGCATTTGGTCCTTGTCTGCCCGTTAGGCATGACTTTCAAAAATGCTGTTAAGATTCTCTGGTTATATTTCTGTCTACATGTTAGTACCAGTCTCTCTGTCACAGTCACTCATGGACAGAAATAGATTTTTGAGTGCACATACACACACATTCACTGAATGCACACACACTGAATGTGCACAAACACATTCGCACATATTCAGTTAGAGAAGATAGTTTCAGTGTGGAAATAGATATTGAGAGGGAATTGTGTTTCTCACTTTCTCTGTTCATTGTCATCTACCCAGCATTTTATAGTTTCATTTTGTTGAACTAATTGTCAATTGTCATGTGGTTATACCGCCGTTGAATAATTACAATAATTATGAATTCCAAAATATATTATACATAATTAACAATGACATTAAATTGGTGCTTGAAATTCAAATTGCCTTGCATCACCTCTACTGCAAACACTCAAAATGAAACTTTTAACCCAGGCAATTGTTGTGTCATGCTCCGCTGAACAATACAGGAGCCACCCTGACCTAGTTTAACATTATGCACAAAAGCTTTATATATTCATACAGGACCACCAATGGGGGAAAAAGGCAGACAGTGAGTCAGAGAGTTGAACTGCAGCTCATCAGTACATCATCACTCCACCTATGCCAGCCCTGTTTCCTCCACTGCAACTGCCTACGAAACAGCACTCCTCTCGCACCATTGCTGTGATAAGATCTGACTTAACCTTGGTGAGGTGCATCACCTCCAATAATAACACTACCTTGTCACAACTAAAGAACATCACCTTCAGGGGATAAGGGTACCATTAGGAGAGGAAATAAACTCAACAGATAAAGCCAGGTTTCTGTTTAAGTGCTTGTATGTGGTATGAAGTGTTTAGTTCAGCATCATTTCCTTCTCATGGCTTCCTTTTTGTAAAATGTTAAAATACCCATGTCAGTCTTAGCTTGCCTTCTATAGCCTAAACAGGTTGCCATAAAACAGTCTGAGAAAACTCTATTTACAGTCCTGTGAATTGCATGAAATGTGGTATAAGGTGAATTTCAGCAATATTGATTATGCTCTGACCATAGTGCAACCATTAAGTCAAACTTTGTCAACTTTATGCCATCATCAAATATCTGCTTGCATGCTAATCCTGGATGCAGCTGCACAGTCTACAATGATGTCACAATTCTTTGAAGGCTACTTTGAATACTTTGAAGGTTATAAAAGCAATATTTCTGTGTGGTTCATTTGTTATTTGCAACATCCCAGCAGGCACACAGCTGTCCACCAACATTGTTAGACAGTGACATTTGGTTGAAACAAGGTTGTGACATTGAGTGGCGAAAATTAAAAAATTCAAAGGTTGGATGCCAATGTCATTTTGACGCAAAATGCTGATGCCATCTGACATTGACATTTTTCTTAGCTGTAGGTTTTTAAGTAGCTACAAAACAACATCTTTCACATATATCATGCCATCGCCATTTTGACATATAACATACAGAGACTTTAGGGTTGAGCTCCGAGGACAAAAAAACATGTTTACCATGACTGAGACGACTGGGAGTATTTCAGGAACATTGAGCGATGAGGTGAAAATGTAAACCACTTTAGGATGTCTGCTGTTTCCTACTCCTTCTTCTTCATTGGTTTATTTATGAATGCGAAACCGGGCTGCCGTAAAAACATGGTGGCGCAAGATGGCAACACTCTCTAAAGCAAGACCCTTGGTATATACTTTATATATATATTTTATAGCGAATATACAAATGAAGAGTTCATTTGCAAAAGCGCCATTTTGAAAAAAATGAGCTGAGGCTTTGTAATTATTCTTTGCATAGTGTTGTTTTCAATAAAACTTTATTTTTTTGAGATATGTCTGTTTTGTTACATCTCAAAGTCACTCAACTTTGGTTTGACTGATATCACCTTATGTAAATAAAAAATAAAAAATGAAGATTCTAGAATTTTTTTAAAACGGAGTTATCTGCTTTTGCAAATTAACTCTTCAAATATATTCATGGCTATTCAGACTTTGACAATAAACCTTGCCAATTATTACTCACTGGACCTTTAATTAGTCAAGATTGAGTTCTGTTGTCAAGCCGATTTTCACCTCTGATCAAATTTAATAGTGAAGTGCATTTCAACAGAATATCTGTCAATAACAAATCTGTTTAATCATAAAGGTGGATTGTTAATCTCTTGGAATAACTCTTTCCCTCAACCTTCACTTACAATTCCCGGTACATACTGTATTCCCAGGGTCTGACAAGTAATGATGAAGGGGAGTGCGCTATTATTCAAGGGTTTAATAACAGATCAGATCCAGAGAAATCGAAAATTAAATGGATCCCCTTTAGCAGGTATGGTAATTAAACGATAATGGAAAAATTGTGAGAGAGCACAGACACTGCGGCAGTTGTCAGATGGAATACATTACAACACATAATAATTCTCTTTAGGACACCAGAGGTCACAGTAGAGCCTTCTGGAGGTGTTTGGGGGTCTGAATCAGTGAAACATCTGTGATGGGAGGTGCCCACTTGATAACCCCATGATAAGCCTGAGCTCACTACTCAACATTAAAGGTATGCAGGTGCCAGATATTCATGAATAAATACTTACCTTGTGCTATTTTTTTTTTTCCATTTTCCTTTGTATAATTCAAAGCGTACAGTAGGTTGAAAGGTAAAATAGCTACTGTAGTGTATATTTTTCTGCAGCTATTTCTGCTCTACTTCACCAGACAAGCCAGGACAGTTCAGTTACCAGTGTCTTGCCAGCGGCTGCTTACTTTATTGTTAGCTGAGAGGTTGTGACTGATGTTAAGATGACTACTGACAAAGAGATATGTTGACTTGTTTAAAAGAATGCGAAGTGATGCCTGTGTGCACTTTAAGTAAGATAGCATAAGATAAAGCGGCCAGGATGGGGCTAGGGTGATAACATCTGAAGATGGAAAAAGCTACCTCTTATGAAAAAAAGATACAGAGTATGTACAGAGGGTGAGGGGTAAAGAGATGAAACATGGAAATATATCTAAATTCTCCCTGTATTTTCCATAACATCATGACACTGACAATTAGCATACTTTCCAAATGTTGTTTCCTTCCAATTTCAATGGCTTTACATCACCTCCCTGTTTTTACTATTCAGCCGTTTAGCACAGTGTGCCTTGTTTTACTGTGTTACAATATTTTACCATACAAAAGAGACTATCTAATCCTGAGGGGAAATGCGGGCTCTCAGGCTCTTATCAGGAGGTAGATGCTGATACATTAAAACAAGACCCCAAATGAGGTGATTAAGCCGTGTCATGTTCACTGTTTTGGCTCAACCCGACAGGATATCTTATTGTAAATGATCAGCAGGTGGGTGCATTACCGGTATTGCTTCCGTTGCTTTTGCTGATGCCATGTCACCATGTCACCATGGCTGTCACACATTTAAGAACATTTCTTTCAGGTCAAATAACCAAATAGAATTACAAGTAACCAAGTTCTTTGGATTCAAGACATCAGTGAAAAACATGATGGAGCTTAATTTGAAGGACAAATTCCTTGAATTTGTTAACCTAAGTGATGACTGGAAGCCAACTGATCTTTGAACTAGGAAGACAAGGGGATAAGTCAGAGTGGAAGCTGCTGGATTGTGAAGTAAAGATTTATTCAAAGTTGTGGAATGCGGAGTTAACATCATTACTTATCGGTCTACTCTTTCTTCTCACCAATATTTCTCCCTGTATTTCACTTTTATTCAAATTGTAGTCTAGCAACCCCTTTAAGGAGGTGGATGTGGTGAAAAAGAAGTGCCTTTAGAGTGCTATTATCCACAGTGTCTGGGTATTTAACTTGAGCTTCTCCCTTTGCTTCTATCTGTCTTCATCTGTCTCACTCTGTCTTTGTTTCCCAGAGTTTGTGTTTGTGTCACAGATCATTAATCATACAGTATCTACTCCATATAACAAATGCTCTGGGACAGATTCAGTTATATGTACTGTACAGCTTTGACAGGGCTCACAATAGCATACATATGTGTCCCAATACGCACAAAGGTTCATAATAAAACGACACAGATAAACATAGAACAGAATTAACAGTTTGGTACTCGATGCGCAACTTCCTGGGCACTAAACAACATATTTTCACGTTGACATTTAGTAAAATGCACACCACACTCACACTTGTACATATCTCACCATATGGGCATTTTCTCAGCAGGCACTGCAGTTGCCATGAAAACGCTTTTTGCCTTTTGCTACTCTATTTTTGACATAGACACACTGTTGCAGGTGAAGCAATAATATCTGTTGTTTATCTCAGACATGTGTGACGAATAAACGGGAAAGTCACCAAATTATGTGCGTGTCTTCTAAAAGCCTGAGGTCTGACATCCTATTAGCTGCATGTAACTTGATATAATATGATGTACTTTTTTTATCAATTTAATCCAGTTTGTTCTCTGAGGGTTTGGAATATCAGTCGTTCATTATGACTTTCCCCGACAAAAGTATATTATAATATTTTGGGAATTCCTGTTTTAATGCAAATGAAATCAAGGCCCCATAAATAATGCAAATGACCTCAAGACATCACACAACAGCAAATTGTTGTTGTTGCTAGGCGACAGTCACCGGTTAGTGATGGCACATGAAGATGAAAACACACTTGTGATTTGAGAACAGCTTCATTGTGATAAACACCTTTATTGTAATCAATGGCACAGGGCCATGTACACTGCAGGCCTGGTGCTGAGCCAGAGGAGCTGAGCACCTCAGCACAAGTTTGGATAAACAGCATCAAAGCCTGAATGTTAGAGATGCATTTATGCTACTGATCTTCTGTGGAGTTATTTGCCTGTGCGTGGAGTCTTTTGGGTATCTGAAGGTCTCAGCTAGATTGTAATGGTGATCCCTTCCCCGAGGCTGTTTCGAAAAGTTCATTCTTTGCTGTCTTTTTTTCCCCTTTTCTGAGGCAAACATTCATCAAAGAATTTATTTACCTCCCGACCATATCTCTGATTGCCATTACTGTATCGCATTTGCTCAATTATCTTTCAACAATCTTTCTATAACTCACATTTAAATAGTGTTCCAGATTTAATATCCTTTCCCCTTGTCTACCTTTTTGCTTTCTTCTTGACTTGTGGTGTTTTCTTTTCATTCAATTATTGTTTTATTTCCTTGAATAACGTCACTCTTATTGCATTTTCATTTATATCTCTCTTCTCTCACATTGTGAACATTCATTGTGTTCTTGTTTTATTCATTGCTTTTATTATTTCACAGTTTCCCTGTTTCCTTGCGTTGACTTGTATGGAGCCTGAATATTGAAACACATGATCTAACACAATAATCTCCACTGTGAATCTTTATAAAGCTGACATCATTTTATAACCAATTCAGTGTCAACACTATCCACGAGTTACATGAAATGTGTTTGTTTTTGTTTGAGATGTTGTTTGTCAAATGTTACATATTCTGTATCAACAAATGCCACTTGTGGGAAGTGTAAAATAGATAAAATGTTACATTATTTTCAGACGATATGAAGCTTTTATTGTAAACACTTTGATATAATTGTAGTCATCATCTTATTGCTTATGCTTTTATGCTTTGACTGACACACTTGTTATATGTGTCCAAATGATGTAACATTGTGAAAAGTGACCCGAAGATGACACAAAAAAAAAACAATTTGTCTGTTTGGAGGTGCAGACTGCTGCCTCATCTCTTCACCCACAACCACCTGTGACCCAGGAACTCACAGTGCATGAAGGCAGAGGTTTGAGGTGAATTTGTCAACAAGAAGTTGACAGGAAGTTGTCACATAATTTACTGTGTCTTACCTTTCAGCTACTCACAGGAAAGAAAAAAAAACACTCACTGAGACACACACACTGAACATTTGTCATAGTATCTCACATGAAACCTGGTTGGAAACCTTTCAATCTTGCTACGTCTGACTCTCTCTGACTCCAGATGATGCTCACATGTGACCCCATGTCGCACCACTGACCTGGCAGACCTTCCCTGTTACACAACTGCCCTGTTAGTGCCAGCTGAAAGTGGCAGAAGAGCCTGTCAATGAATCCTTATCACAAGGTATTTTAGTGGCGTGTGAGCTGAAGTGTGTGTACGTATACGTATGTGTGTGTGATATTGAAGGTGTGCATGAGAGGGTGTTAATATCTAAGGGTAAAAAGTATGAACTTGATTGACTGAGTGTGTGTCATGGGCAGAAAGGAAATAAGGAGGGGCAGATTACACTTGCTACGGAGCTTAGTGATTTGGAAAATAAATTCACCAAAGCACAACATTAACCACACCTCACACCTGAAACACCGAATGTAATCTCAAGTGACATCACTGTATCCTCATACACAGAGCTGATGGTGCATGCTGTGGGTGCATGCTGTGTTCACTAAATAATATGATTATAGGATAGGATAGGAGTGGTGATGATGCGGTACAGTGCTTTGTAGCAGTGGCAGCATAGCAGAGCAAAAAGTGGGCGAGGCTTAACAGTCTCCATAGACACACTTGGCGAGTAGAGAATGTGGTAGATGTGTAAGTGAAGCAGCAGTGTTCGACTTGTCTGCCTGAAATGGCACCATAAAGGCCTCACAGTATTTATTTGTTTATTAGCCAATAGTGAAGGAAACGTGTAATGAAAGGTTTCATAGGCTGTTAATCATTAGCAAGCCCATGATTTGAATCAAGTGAAAAAAAATGTTAATATTAAAACATGAAATCGATGAATACTTTATGAGTATGAAAACATTACATGTATCTGGAAGGATCATCATATGTATCCTACAATGAAGGAAACAGTAATGGACGTGTATTTACAATGAATATAGTTATTATTGACGCTCCTCCGCTGACCTGTTGCAGTGTAGCGGGTGTGGGTCTTGAACATGTAGTTAATGGATTTAAGAAGATATATTAGGCTTGATCTCCACACTCTGATTTGAAAGTCATATATTATTAGAAACTTGAGATTCATTTTTTTGCAGATATTTCACAAAAGAAACCTGAATCTAAATCTGTTTTAAAACGGTTGTAGTGTTGGTTGAAGTCAGTGCAATACAACTGAAGCAACTGGCTCACCCCAACCCCGACCCTGAGTCTTTCACATTGGGTCAGTGTTTGATATCAGGGCTAAAGAAGGTAAACATTCAGCAAATGTGGCCAAACTTTCTGGGATGACTGTCAAATTGGTTTAAGCATAGATTTTATTTCTACATTAGTGGCATTATTACAAAATAAAAATAACATCAACATTTGTTTACTTGTTGTGGGGCATGTTTGATGTCACAGCTGAACAACTGATGTGCCTGTATCTTAACTCAGTCTGACATCAGCTGGCACAAAGCAGCAAGGAAGATAATATTAAGGTCATTAATCAGGAATCATCACAGGTGACAAACTGCCTCTGCACACTATTATGTTTCATCATCATTTCTGAATGATATTGATATTTCAGCTGAGCTGAGTTTAATATTCCAGTGGTGGCAGAGGAGTGACTTCTCCACTCTTTACGCCTTTATGCAAACTTCTTTTTTTTAATACACTCTGAGGAGAAAAAAAAATCAAGATGACCTAAAAATCACAGATAATGATAATGTGGAGACTGTGAGGGCACATGCATATGTAAAGTGGTTCTGTTTTAAAATTGATCAACCAGTGGGAAAGACGGGCAAAGTACAACAAGGCGTCATTTTATACAATATAATAAATACAGGCTGAAATGCTTTCAAAATGTGGAGCCATAGGGGCTAAAAGTCAGTTGGCTGAAGAACTAAGATCATCTCTCGATGGGTGTGCTCAAGCTTCTTGGCCTGGTATATGGCAAAGCCAAATGGTCATAACCAGGGCTGCTGTGCTGGTCCCGGCTGGTCGCTGCTGCACCCCTGATCGGCCGCTGCTGCTTAGCACAATGTAACTCTCCTGTCTCGGCCCAGCCGTGTTTCAAACGAGGCATCAGCACCAACGTTGCACATCCAACTGCGCACTGCACACAAGAGTGGACAATGAGATACTGAAAGCAACATTTACCAAAATACTACAGTTCCACTACTGTAGTGCTAATAAGAAGAGACTGAAAGAACACAGATGTTACCTGTACCTGCACACAGGAGAGGACAGAGGGAGACTGAGAAGTGTATGTGCGTGTGGCTGGTTAAACTGGCTGCAGCACTGAGGTCACAACCAAGCAAACCTCATGGGATCAGCCCATGCCATGCAATCACTGCACACACCATGTGAAGACCACACCCTTGTGTAAAAGACATTATCACCCACCACACACACACACACACACACACACACACACACACACACACACACACACACACACACACACACACACACACACACACACACACACACACACACACACACACACACACACACACACACACACACACACACACACACACAATATCCACCACATCCACCAGGGTTCACTACACTCAACTAGGGTGATACAGGTCCACCCAATTACAGATATACAGTACAGGGGGACAATGATGTTAACCAGTGGAAAGAGGACAAACACACTAATGCACTGAAAGATATAATCAATATGTGCGCTGTTCAAGAGGGATGAGTTTTTTTTTCATTCCTTGTATAGTTCATAGAGTAAATGAAATGGCATAAAAGGCACAGAGGTAGGCTATTAGAGTTGAAATTACCCAAATTCAATAACATACCAAACAAAACTAGGATAAAAAGCTGTCTGACTGACAACCACTTAACAGCTGCCCTCTGTCTTCTCCTGTATGTAACAGGTAATTAGATACATTTATAAATTCATTGTGATATTGCACATATGACCCCACTCCATTGTATTTTAGACCTCTGCAGTAGAAGAGATTCATCACTCCACGCTCTTGTTGTTGATGGAATTCTGATGGAATTTTAATCGGTTGTATGAGAGGTTTCTGATGTGAATATGTTTGATTCATGATTCATTCATGCCATCACTGACTTAGGGTTTTCAAAAAAGAAATAAATTCCACATTTATAACTCTAAGATTTGTATGAAGGTTATGTGTATTGATAAAAAGTATTTAAACTTAAAGTAGGGTGAGAAGTTTATAAATCTGTGCTGATGAGACAAATTAAGCGATAAAAAGATAAAGTAGAATTGATTTGCATTTAAATCTTAATGATGTCAAATATGAGAATATATCGTGCATTATATGGTTTTAATGGAATTAACAAAAATAACATAAAAACAATTCACAGCAAAATGCTACTTGTCTGTATTGTCTTTACTGGGTATACAAAATAAGAGTGCATATCAATCTCTCAACAGGAACTGATTCTCTGGGTGCCTCCTAGATAAAGTTTGTTTGCCACAACACGAAAACACACATTAAGGAGGAATAATGGTCTGCCTGACTTTGTTTTCTGGTGAAGTCAGGTGTTAAAGGTGCTGAAGGAGACATCACCTAGGTCGAAAGAGATGACGGAGTAGGCCCGGCCACCGCTTTTCAATTGGAGGGCTCGTTAGAAGTCCTGTCTCAGGAAACAGATTAAAATTTCAGCGGGAGGCAAAACAAGATAGAAAAGGTGAGAGAGGAGGAGAACGAAATGAGGTCAAAGAGGAAAGAGCAAAAAGAACGAGAGCAGCTATGAGAATGAATAATCACAGAAAACAAGAGAGCGACCCTGACACTGCATCTACCTACTACTGATGAAAACCAAGCCTATTTTCTAGGCCTTTTCTTGAAAATTGCATATCCATAATAAAATTAGTAGCCTATATCTCTGCAACCACAAGGTCTAATTTTGGTGTCATAGTAAAGGGAAAAAATGAGAAATTACTGAGATGTGTAAATTCCAGTAGCCTATATGTGCTACTGGTGAAGAGTATGGCACACAGCAAAAATTAAATTAATTTAATGTTTGCCCCCCAAACTGAAGCTCAAAACCTCTATCAAATGATTGTACAATGTATAAACATTATCTCTGCAGTAGTTGATTCTGATTAAGTGAAGCAGTACAAAATTATTGAGATTTTACTACTAAATGTGCAGGCGAGCTTTCCAAAATGTCCATTTTTGGCACAGCGTGGAACCACCTGCCACTTATAAACCATTGTTTAATCTTTATTTTCCACACAATTTGCATAAACTAACTGAAAAAGAATCAACCGGGACTAAACGACAACTACTTTCTAGGCCCTCTGTGTCCCTCTGCATAAAGCTGCACTGAGAGCTGCTTATTTGGGTGCTAGTCTGGGGCCGTTGACTCGCTGTTTTGGTAAGGAACCGGATCCAGGGCGAGCGAGACAGGCCTTTCCGTCAAAATAAAAGCACTAAGCTAATAAAATGCGGTGAAACTCTTTAATTTAAGGAATGTAATTTACAAGAAAGTCCCAGAGCCATAAAGTTAACATTTTGCTTCTATTGTATTACAAGTTAATGTCTATTTCATAAGTTTTATGTTGGTGAACACTTTTACTTTGGTGAATTTTGTGATTTCCGGTTCCACTAGAAAAATTTGGAGTGTAACGAGCCTGGTGATGCGAGGCTATTTGGGTGCAGTTACACCTGGTTCTATCTCTGCAGCGGATTGGTTGATTCGAGTGATTGACAGCTCATTCGAACCGTTAGAGGCAATAGAATGAGGCTATACCCACATTGATATAATTGACAGTACTGGCAGCCAATCAGAATAAGCAGAATCCTGAAATGTGTGACGTGCAGGCTGTTGTGTGCGGCGCTTGCAAAGGTTCCCCCGGCTCCTAAAGCCCAGCGGTCGTGGCCGGACCGATTTCGATGTAACACCGGTCAAAGGACAAACTGGAAATATTGTGGATTTACCCATACAACAAACTTTTCACGGCAAAACAGCAAAGGTAACAGGAAATTTACAACCATGTTTTGGCCAAGCAGTTTGCTCGACTTTGCTCGTTGTTGGCTTCTCTCTCTGCAGTGCTTGTGTGTAGCCACGGGTGCTATGTAGGCTATTGTTCCAATCTTTGTAGCAGGCTCTTTCATATGAGTGGTAGCTGATGTGTTTTGCATAATGCACAGTAGTAGACGAACCAGAAATGTGGCGACTGCATGGGTCCACACAGAGGTGCTTCATGCAGTTTGATGTTTACACGTTGTAGGCCAGCTTCTGCTGTTTAATTTGATGTAAAATATGACTATATTCTTTCATAATTAGTGCAGTAGAGGCTCCTTTGGTTGTTCTGTATGTCAGCCAGTATGTCTGCCCCCAATTGGGGGATACGTGGGGTTTAGCAGGTATCAGAACAATCCTGTGTTACAGCTAAATCCCAACTGTTCTTGTAATCACACACACAAAGATTCAAAGGTCAGGATAGATCTCTGCCCTCAGCCCACATGCAGGACGTGCTTCACATATGGGACGCACATCAAACTTTTAGGATGGCCGCACTCAGGAATCTCACAGAGAACACGAAGGCAAGCAGAAAATCCTCACAAGTGAGCAACTTGACTCTTTTCTTTGAGACATATCTGACATGTCGGTGGATTTGCTCTGACTCTCCCTCAGATATTGCTTGCAATGAATCCTTTCATCCTGAGCTCTAAGCTAAGTAGCATTATCATAGTGTATTTCAGCACCCTGCGGATCAGATAGGGAGGAGGCTAAGGTGAAGGTTGCCGGCTAGCTGGTGAACCTGGGTATGGGTCTGGTTCGCTGAAGGGATGAAATGCCACGCAGGAGGTCCAGTTCGAAGGCTTATTATGCCGAGTTTACTGCATAGAAGGTGATACTTTTACAGGGCAAGAATTCTATAACTTTGGAAAGTTATCATCTTTGCAATAACTTACTCTTCCATCTCTCTGCCCACAAGTTAAGATCAGTATTAACCTAGAAACACACTGCAAGGTCCTGATTTATATGCTCTACTTTTACCTTCATGTTACTCCACTAAAGCAGGTAGGGATTTACCTTTTTGATGAAAAATATTCAAACAGGTCAAAGGGGTTTGATACACATTTAGAGGCACCTGCCAAATGTGTAGTGTGACGCACTGCGACTTAAAACCTAATGATTTCCAAGTCCATGGTCAATGATTTTCAAACCTGCTTTGGTTCTGAGTGCAGTGGTTGACAGTTGTGCTGTTTATGATGCAAGCAAGTGAAATGCAAGCAATAAGTTTTAAATCCATTTTAGAGTTCTGTCATGGTGAGAAAGATGCCTCCTGAGAGCACACCTACACAATGGTTACAAGCTAAATGGTTCAGTCAGTTGCTGAACTGACTTTCATTCCTTTCATGATCCAAATTAAAAACAGAGATGTATCATCATTGGAGGTCTCTGTTTTTTTCATAAATGTATTTATAAAAAAAAATAAAAAAAAACTGAAAAAATAATTCATACATATTCTTGTTATAAAAACAATTACGACTAAAGTGACTTGTGTATATTGCTTTGGGACTCTCCTTTTAGGACACGACAAATTGATATGCAAAGCGAACCATTTCTGACACACCTCGTGTCTCAGGTTGCAATGACTTTCTGCGCACCTCCACAACTTATTGTTATCCCTGAATATGATTTCAGAGCCTAGTGGAGACACAAGGGCTGCCATTGAGTGTGTTTGGGCTATCACCACAGTCTATTTTACACCTCACTAGCTCTGGATGAGCCCATAAAATTACTGTGTCGGGCCTCGGCCTGGTAAACCTGGCCACGGCAAAGCTCTCCAGTGCTTCATTGCTATTGAAAGTCATATAAATTCATGACTTCTTCTCTCCTGTCTGTGACATGAGAAAACAGAAACCTCTCTATTGCCCTATCCACGACATAGCCTGCGTATCTTCGTTCACCTAACTGAAGAAGCTGGTAAACTGAGGCAGTTCAGAGCAAATATAAATAGTGATTCGACGGACCGTTATCTATCCAACAAGTGCACTTTCAAATCTAAAGGAGGTAGAGAAAATGGACGGCAGGAAAGAGTGAAACACTCTGGAAAGCAGCTTTGCTAATGATGTTGCTAATTTGATGGACATGCACAAAGAGGGTGGGGGGTTGATATAGAGGGATAGTTAGAAACTTCACAAACAGTTGATTTATGCATGCGATGCTAATTAGCTGCTCTATTTTCTTTCATCATTTACTTGCCACCTGAGATGTCCTTGGGCAAGAAAAATAAACAATTACACACACACACACCCACACACACACACACACACACACACACACACACACACACACGCTTATGCTTCCAACTGGAGTTTTGGAGTCCGCTGAGAATGTGAGGCGAGGAACCTGTGGGCTGTTTTGATTTTGACTGTTGATTGACCCATTCTGCTCTCGGTCCTGATACAGCAGGCCATGGTCACTCAGTGGGCTGTTAAAGGGCATTTCCACTACAGGAACTTTTTTAACACCGAGGCAAAGTGTGAACAGCATGTCAACAGAGCAGCAGCAGCGGCGGCAGTCTTCCATGTATGCCGATACTGGATGTATTCAAGCTCAGCACTGTAGGTCACCCACGCTTTGGGAGTGGTCAGAGCCCAGTACATGAGAAGAAAATAGTCCTGTGACAGTGACAGTGACAGTTAAATGTGAGCCAGCTGAAATAGAAGTACCATGCTCTTGAGATGGCTGACTGGAAAACATGGTTGAAATACCTCCACTGTGGTCACACCTGAAGGCACTGTGGACTTCACCTGCCTTTTGATCAGGGCAACTAGGAACTAAAAGTTGTTCCTGCTTGATAGTTCAAGGTAGGAGAAAGATGGTTCAGGAAGGGGCCCAGTTTTAATGTTAAAAGTAGTTGTGTCAATTTCCTAAAAGAAGTCAGAAAGAAGTAGATATGTACAGCAAATTGGCAGTAGCATTTGAAAGGATAAAGTGAGTGAAGGAGAGAAGGTTTTGATGATCATGTGCTTTCATCTGGTTAAAGCATAAAACTTGAGACTGTTTAGTTTGGAGATGATTGCTCTCAAGTTCTTACTGTTCTTTTCCCACATCTGCACGCCTCCTTAATATCCATTACATTCACAGAAACTGAAACAGTAACTACAAAGAACAGCATTATGACTGTGTTGTTGTTTCATCATGCGTGAATACTGCATTTCGAATGCAATTGATCTGTTTAATCCTCATGGATCTTCGGTTATGGTGGAAGGAAAAGGAACACAATGGATCCCATTCAGTTGCCATATAGTTCAGACACTCAGTTCAGTTCTTTTGGTTGTGTTGTTCCTGCAGGGCTTCAAGTGAATGGATACTTGTTGTGGTTGGATATGTATTCCAGTTATCAAGTGTGATTTGCATCATACAGGTAGCAGGCTGTCCTGGTTTTCCTGCAGGGAGCACTTTTGACAAGTGACATCTGAAAACAAGTGCTTTTTTTTTTATTTGAAAGGCTACAAAAGAGTTGTTATGAAGATCAACAGGTCTGGATGACATCTGCATATATTTTATTATAGCTCTGGGGGAATTCATGAACTGTCAACACAGCCAAAGTGAGAATTAAAGGTGTAAGGTAAGCTTAATTCCTCATGGTCAGCAAGTGTCGCAGTCACACTCGCCCGCTCTCACTCCAACCTTCAATTGTACTGGTTGCCAGGTACGCCTAGCTAATGCTAACCGTATTTAACAAGCAGCAGCTCCGGTGTTGACAGACTTTTATTCAGGACCCCCCCTTGGACGTTCTGTGGATGTATTAGCTTTGAAAATGTAATTGTTTTGATGAAAAAGTTGTAGCTTTAACCTTTAATAATACTTTAACCCACAAAAAGTATTTTTACATTAAAATCTGTGTGTATTATTGACTGTTGACGGTTTTCCCCAACAGCAGACTTCTGTTCTGCTGTGCACCTACTAGTTAATGTTTAATTAAGGTTGATACCATTGTCAAACTGCAGAGCATTACAAATTATTTTTCAAGATATCACACATGAGATATCTGAATCTGGCACAGAAGAATACACAGTGCACTGAAGAGAAAAAGAAGAGCTGGTGGGAAAAACAATTTGCGCTATCACATGCACGATAGCAGTTAATAATCTCTCTTGATAAATTACCTGAGTCAAAACAGCTTAAAATGGACAGGGAAATAAAAATGTGTAAATGGAGACTGTGAGAAACAGACACTTGGTGGGTTCATTGTTTAATTAACTGGTCCTGATGTGCCCGTCGGATGAAAATCTAATTATTTCATGTACAAGATGAACAACCGCAGACAGGATTTAGTCACTGTTAATATAAATCACTATCCTTCCAACCTTACGATTAACTTATCCAATCATTACTTTGACAGCACTTTGGAAATGCAGACATACTTCTGTCATTGCTGTGTCCATCAAATCCAAGTCATGCCGTTGGCTCTTTGACCTCTAGAAAGTGGTGACCATGAACCTCTGTTCCACCCACAATGCTCAATTCCTCACTTCCTTGTTCAGAAAAAGGGCACTTTTCCTTCAGTAGAAGAACGAATAAAAGGACAAAGACAGAAAGACAGCTGACAGACCGCATTGCCACCCCTTTGAATTCCTTTCTAGTGGCATGTGAGTAGGGGTTGAAGCATTGTGCCCGTACGAACGGGTTGTAATTACAGCAACCTCACATCTCGGCAGCCGTCTTCTGACAGCCTTCTAATGGATTCTGCACTGGCACTCTGGCAAACACCTGTCGGCCCCCGGATAGAGAGAGCACGGCCTGCCTCGTCCTTTTATATTTCAGTCATTATTTCATTACTCATGCTGTGCTTACATTCTGTCTCGCCTCAGGCACCCCCTAAGCACCACCACCACCCACACATACACACGTATGCATACACGCTTGGACACACGCACGTGCACACACACACACACACACACACACACACACACACACACACACCGCACACGCACCTGCACACACACACACACACACACACACACACACACACACACACACATTTCTTCATATTACAATTAAAGAACAAATATGATATGAAGAATGAATGAAGGAGCATTGGTTTGTTACTAAACCTGATATTGGTCGTTATGCAAAGACAGGATGTGTGTTTGCAGGGGAGAAGTAATATCGGAATATAGACACTATAGAGAGAAAGAGAAACGTAAAGGGAGACGTGACAATGGAAAGAGTGACACAGTGAAATGAAAGCATTTGTAGAGTTTTTTTCTTGTTTGAACGGGATGACTGTAAACTTAACATACTGACAGAATAGGAAGTACACACAGAGCACATAATACATAAACACACAGCACACATCCAGACACAACTATCAGTTAATTTGTATAATTCCTCCCAGAGCAAAGTTCACTAACTTGTACATGCATGCCAGACACACACACACAGCACTATGACTAATAAACACTGAACATACATTAAAGGTGTCAGTTCAGCTCTAAGAGTAAATGCAGGTTTCCTCATGCCTTTCATTACACAGGTGACCTTTACTTTCCCTATATTTGGCCTTTAGGAGTGATGCTCCTTAACAGGTGTATGGGCAGTTGGGCACCTGTTAAAATAACCATTGCCACATGTTAAAGCTTCTTGCACCATATTCCACAGATCCCTAAAACCTCTGTTCAAAGATGGACCCAGCAATCCCGTTTTACTTTCAGCAACTGAGACAGCAACACAATGGGTTCACATTCAAAGACTGAGAGTGACAAAGCTAACCACAGAGTCATAGTGCTGCCCTTAGGCTAGTTCATGCTAATTTAACTGTGCTTTTCAGCCATCAGTGGGCATATAAATCTAATGTCACAAAATCTGTGCTAATATTTATTCAAATAAAATTAAAAATTAAATACAGTATTCATTTTAAAATGTTTTTTATTTCCCCATCACATTGTGGAAGCTTTCTTCTGGAGAAACCACAAACGTAGCAGTTATAGTACCCTAAGCACTAGAGAAATAGCCTATGTATTTTGGATCTGCACAGTGAGGATTTACAAATAATCTTTCCATCAGCATTTTGTAACAGAACAATTCAAATACCTCTGACTTGGAAATGAAATGAAATTTGCATTCCAGTTAGAGGTGGTGAGTATTTTGATGAAAACGCAGAAAAGGGGAGGCAACATCATGTCAGTGTAGATGAAAGTCATTACTTTATCTTGTGCAAACATATTAGTTTCCATAAGCAATATCTGGGGATGGTGACTGGTCTCTATGGTTACCAGAGATATAAAATCCAGATAAATACATTAATGCCTTCATTTAAGACATTACTCTATTTGCTAAAATACACCATCAACAAGCTTTGGTCAATGTGTCATTTCAATCAGCATATTTGTATTCCCCCACGACTGTAATTTGAACCTGCAGACCTCTTGACATTACTGCAATGCTTGACATTAACTAGTTATAGTTTAGCTGTACAGAGGGATACTAATATAACTAACTAGAAAATTCCCTCGCATAAATTTTGAGAGTGGCCATGGTCTCCTTCAGGGGGTGTCAGCTCTGTCAACATCAAACCCACAACCTAAAGGGCAAGACAGAGCTAATCAGACAGACACATGATCATTTTTCTCTGAGCACTGATATTGCTCAACCTTGTGTATGTCTGTAACTGTAATCACATAAAGTTACCTGTGTGTGTTTTCTATTTGGCCTTGATGACAGCAGGGCTCAACACATCCAGCTGGATAGATCAGTGGGTACTGCAATGTCACTGACTTTGGATTGTGAGGCTGGGGGTTTGAATCCCAATCATGGCTAATATGTTCCTTGTGTCAACAAGATCTGCAGAAGAATAACTTACTTTCTTATAATTAAAAGATATGAAGTGTTTTTCTGTAATGAGTAGCAGAACATTTCAACATTGAAGAAGAAGAAGAAGAAGAAGTGTCTTTTACTTATAAGAAAGTAAGTTTCTTCTGCAGACAGGGTTGTGGCCTTGGGCTCAGCCCCATGGCACTAATTATCTAATTCATCGGACACTGCAGCAAGTTCTATGACAAAACATGCCAGTACAAAAACGTAGCAACATACACGGATCTCTACAACTTGCTTGCATTGCTTGATTGTGTCAGACCTACCACAGCCGATAGCTGATTGATAGAAAAGTCTGGAAAGCATATAGCCTCCGCAAATATTTCCATTATATCTTGCTTGTAAACTAATTCTATCGAATCAGATCAACAGAATATACTTTAAATATCTACTTTCACATTACAACGCATTCAGCAAATCATTACTTCCTGGGAGCACTCTATTCCTTACCTTTGTGGACTTATATTCTGAAGAAAAATGTAATAAGATATCTTAGATTGTGGTGTTTAGATTACAAATGTCTTGTGCAGATTTAGAGTGCACACAGTAATGGCATTGTCCCCTTAGGCGCCATTTAGCAGTTGCAGTAGCAGCCAAGCATTTGCTGATAATTCATTTTGGGCAACTATTATTTGCTGTAAATATGGATGATGGATTGTTTTCAGGAGCTCTCTACAGTGACAGCGCAGGGAACATGTTGTGGTCATAGGATGCAGCCTTTATGATGTATGTCTGCATATACAAAAGCAAGCTGTATATGTTGAGCACATAGCTAACTATATCAGTGTCATTAGTGCAGCTAAACTACAGCCAAATAAAGTCAGGTTTTTGAAATTGTCTTAAACCAGAGACAGGCTCTCTGTGTTTATAAAAAAAATCTGCACACACAGTGTGTGCATAGCAGTTTGTGAATCATGTTGATGATTTCCTAAAACTGAACAAAAACAAGAACATCACTCTCTGTACCTTCCCCTGGCCTCTGTATGGCATTTTCATTGTGTGCTGCCTGGTCAAATTTGGCAGGAGTTATGCTGTTTTTGATTTATGATAAAGTTCTTCCAGTTCAAGCCAGCACAAACAGAGCTACAGCTGTCAGAGCTTTTCACAACAGCAGATGGTTAGAGGAGCGAAAGGCCAGTAGGAATGTCACTACTTTACACATTTAGCTTCTTCAGTGAAGGCAAAGGAAGCAACAGCCTGATGTGAAACACAAGGTGGTACAATTGAAAATGGAATGATGTTGAAATGACATGTTTTACCTCTTGCAAAATGGTAGTGTTAGTAGAAAAAAAAGGAACTGAATAGGCCTTTAGGACAGATGGTGTATCAAGTGAGATATTTTCAGAAACAGACTTACACATATAGACATGTGACTGACAGCAAAATGGAGAGTTCAAAAAACAAACAAACTGATATAAATTCACATTTCAGCTCCAATAACAGGAGCATCTATTCACCCATCAGTGGTCACAATCTAAACTGTATATTCCACCTGCTGCATTAACCTCAGATTCATTCAACATTCAGATGTCATTTGCATCAACCATTCTCAATGAGAGATGTCGATGCTAAGTGCACTGTACACATGCGTGATACTGTTGGGTTGTGTCAGAAGCATAGCGTAGCGTTTTATGCTAAGATCTGGGGCAAGTCTGTACTCAGAGCCTCTCTGGAGAAACATGTCTGCCTTTGCAGCTTTACACAAGACTGAGAAAAGGTTATGCTGGAAGGAGATAATTTAAGCTTGTTTACCACCCATCTCTCCTTTCCTTGACTAACATACACACCTACACATACACACACTTACATCATGTACACACATAGACTTGCAAGCAAATCTGCACGCTCACACACACACATATATACACACACATATATGTTTACTTGTACATACATGCTACTACACACACAGTTAAACTCACAATTGTGGACACATCCACACAGTTCCTTCAGAATTTAATGTGTACCAAACCCACCAGTGTACTTAAACATTCATAAGCCTAGACATTGCACACGCATACACATGCAAACCTACAAACAACCATACACACATACAGCACATGGGCCTACGAGGACTGCATGCTCACATTCAAATATATTCACTCTAGCTTGCTCCGGCTTTTCCTTTTCTTTCACTTTGTTCTGCTGTCACCTCCAAGGCATAATCAGCCTCTCTAATCCATTCCCTTACATTAAGTGCTGCTTCCTCCTCCGTTTGGCCTCTAGCATTCACTGCACTAGCTGTTGACAGCGCCGTTGTTTTCCACAGAAAACCCCCTCCCGGTCACGGCAGGGAGATGGAAAGGAAAGAGAGACAGATCCCTCTGGCACCACTTGGAAGATATCCTCATTTTTTGTTTGCCCCCTTAAAGAAGACAGGCTTCTTTTCCAGCTTTTGTTTGGGGAATGTCATTGAACAAAACAAACAAGTTTTGCCGGCATCCCAGCCTTTGGAGTTGAGCTATTTCTAGCAACGGATCAGATGAGAGAGCTTTGTAAAGGTTCTTAGAATTTTTGGCGGGATTTATTGACAATAGCAAGAGTGTGGCACTCTCCACTTAAGCAGAAAACATTTAACTGTGGTATAAATGTAAGAAATACAAGGATAAGGCAATAAATGCTTAAGAGCATCTTCCAGTGTTTTGGTTCTACCGGATAATTTACTTTATAATGGGATAATGAGAGTGACCAATACATTGATATTTCCATAGCAGCTATAGGGAATTGAACAGGTGGTCTCAGGTGTTCCTCTGTTTAGTTAATGCAGTTGTTTTCAAGCTTTTGAAACGATAGAAGTTGTTGGCTCATCACAACTGTCTCAGCAATGAAAGAGTAATATTTTAAGTTAGACATTATGCTCATTTTCCTGTCATCCTGCATCTCACCTGTGATGCTAACAAATAATCCATTGGTTTTATTGTGTTATTTAGGCTGTTCCAGCCAAACAGGCCTTAGGGACTAATATGTCCTTTGAATACAATTGCTTTCAGTGTTTTGCTTTGAGCTACTTTCACAACAAATTTAAAAGATGTCGCCCCTGTGATTCATTTAAAGTTTCATTATGTGTAATAAAATGTAGTGGTGGATTATTTCTCTCTGCACTACAGTGTTCTGTCTAAAACCTAGACCTAAAATGGGGATTGTGTATTAAAAGAAACAAACCTTTTATCCGTTATAGGCTGTGTCCACAATGGCCCATTATATAGTCCACTACATAGGGAGTTTGCTGTTTGTCATACTGTCCAAAAGTATGGTGAGAATTATTGTAATCTACATACTGCAGTGGACTTGTACTATCCCACAATGGATCATGAAACGTAGTATATGACTTACAATCAATAATGGATTAGTAGTTTAGTTTATACACATGTCTACATAGGCTAGATGTCACAGTATAGTAAGAGGGGAAGAGTGAACGAGTTAAGTAGGCTATTTCAGAAACAACAATGGCAAATGGCCCAAATTGTATTTTTTTAGCCCAGTGAGTTAAAGGTTGGAGTTTCCCTCTGCAGACACCTCTCAATGCCGCAGATGTGAGTGAGCTTCTAAATTTGTCTCTGATTGATAATTTTGCCAGTAAATAGCTGAAATCACAACACAACCAGTCTCTTTAAGTAATGTGTATGCTGATTTTATCAGACAACATTGTGGTAATAAAATCTGAATCAGCAGTGCAGAGCAGCAGCTTGAAAATGGCCTGGAAGTGGCTGGATATGAGCAGAGAGAGTGGGAGGGAAACAAACAGATGAAGGGCTGAAACCAGCTGACACTAGGCAGAATGCAAGCACAACAAAATCCAACCATATACTAGATTTTGACCAGGTCTTGTTAGTGATTACTGTGTTGTGGAAAGTAAGACCATTTTCCAGTTTAAAACCAAACCAGCAAGCAATATCCGCATGCCCTATTAGGAATGGTGAAACAGCGCAAGACAGATGTGCTGTGTTTGCCCCTTTGCCACAGCTACACCATGCTCAGCTTGGGTACAACAAACCTCTGGGAGAGTGATTGGTTGCTGAGTCACAAATATACTCTTATTGCAGTATATCAAATTAGCCACAATTTACTTGAATTACATTAGAAATGCGGTAGACCAAGCAAATACTGGAGGTTCTATTTCTGTGAGCCGAACCAAGATATGCTATTGCAGCTGTCACAACTTCACGCTCTTAAAATAAGTCTGGATTTTTTTTTTCCACCCACTTGAATAGTGAGTGAATCCAAAAACCCAAATCTGGAAATGATGAGACTGTCCCACAGAGACATGGGGTGGGTGATGGCATGTTATCCACATCCAATGGCCATTATTCTAGTCCAGAATTTACTGTATTTATATATATTATTTAATAGAGAACTAAGCAATTTTCAAAAATATATATAAAAGAAGGTTGGAAAGTTTTATTTTGTCACTCAGGCATAGCAAGTTGTGTTGCAGTATCTTTCAGTTTTCCTTCATTCGGTGGCAACATAAACATTGTGTGGTTGATTACCTTTGAGCATGTGAAACCTGTAAATAATTAGAAATCACAATCTTTTCACGAAAACAAATGAACACACAATGTTGGCAGTATTGGTTTTGACTTCTGATTACGTGCAAAATAACACATGCAATCCATTTAGCATGTTTGCCTAAATTATTGTGTAATATGGCGATTCTGCCAAAACAGGAGTAGATGCAGATAGATTAATTTAGCACACGCAACATGATTTACCAAACCTGAAACTGATTACGGTTGGTGTTTTCCTGTCTTTATTTAGCACGTTTGTAAGGCAAGTCTTAACTGGCACAGCTTTGTGCACAAATGACTGCGGTTATTGAGGTGAGTGAGAGGCGCACGCACAACGAAAGGCAACAGAGAGAACAAATCTTCTCTGCTTGTGTCATCATTTTTGGAATGATGGAAGAAAAAATGATTCAGACATAATGCGCATCATGTTATATTGGAGCTGTTGGGATGAACTAAAGGCTGAGTTGGAGCCACTTACAGGAGTTAGTTAATACCTGCCAGGGCAAAAGCTCTTTGATCTCTGCATTTCCTCGCGTCTGGATCATTCCAGTGAAATGTGACCGTTGTGGTGTCCTTTAAGTGCCATCACGCACGCTGCGTGTCTCTTCTCCAGTGCACCCCCACCCTACCCCAGCAAATCAAATTTAATTGTGCATAATGTGGCCATCCAGCTGTCCTTCCAAACTCTCCATGGCTGAAACAGTTACTTGTTGTCATTTCGACAGTTACCCTTAGGAGATCACTCACAAAAAGTCTGCGAAGCAAACATGCCAAATTTTACCATGTGCACGTAATTTAGTGGTCTTTATCTGGGGTCTGAGCAGAAAAAGACGAATTGGCTGTGATTTTTAAAAAAGTAACATTTCAGTCCGACATCTCACGATTAAAAATGTTTATTGAAGCTTCATTATGGTACATTTGAGTTTGGCGTCAAGGCTCCAACTTCATCACTTCCTGATAATAGGATTTCATTAAAGTGTATGGGAGTGATGAGCGACTATCTTAACCCGGAGCCTACAGGTGGATGCTGCGGTGATGGTGGGGCAGAAAATAGGGTAGCACTGAGATGCTGTGTCATAGATGAGCAAAGAGGACGATGGGTAAGTCACCCATCTTAAATAGACCGCCAAATTGAGAGGGTGTGTGTATGATGTCATGAGAGTGACGCCGCGCAGCTTGAGTTGGCTGCCTGAACTAGCTCTCAGGCTTCGCTCCATGTGTGGTGACCTCTCTCCTGTTTGCTGATGATGTTATCCTTTTATGTGCAGCTGAATGTGACATGGCTGGGATGAATTTTGGCATCTCTAAATCTTAGTGAACAGTTCATACCAGTGGCGGCTGGTGGAAGACCAGTCCACGGCGTCATGTTATTTTAACATTACTTCACTTTACTTTACTTTACTTTCTTATATTCAATGGAAATTAAACAGTAAAACAATGTCTTACAAGATTTCTTAAAAACAACACCATTTTATTCCACCCTACTGTTTTCAGATTAACACGGCCTAATGAAAAAGACAGAGCATTTATCATAGATGTGGGATGTAAAAAAAAAAAAAAAAAAGTTTAGAGATTTGCCCTCCCCTGGCTTTGAACCCAGGTCTCCTGCACCATAGGCGACAATGCTAACCGTTTCACCAAGAGCCCAACTGCTCTTACTACAGTGGTTAGCATGTGTTTTATGGGTGAGTGAGTTTACCGCCAGTACTGTTAACCGCCATACGCTGTCACTTCTCCTTACTGGTACCTCCTGAATGCTTCTCTCTGATATCTCCCAACAGTTTATCCAGAAATCTGCTGATATTTCCTTTCAAATCGATGCCAATATCACTGAAAACTCCGTATTTCTTGTGCTAGGAGCAGCATGAGCAGCACGGCTGGGAGTGAAAGTTTGGCGCATATAGCAACAGTAACCAAGGGGGGTTGGGGAACTGTCATTGGACCAACCTGATGTCAATCTTGTGTTCTGTTTGCTGATTGGTAAGGGAGGACGTCCTCCCTTAGCGCGTCATTTTACGTGTCTTAGCCAATCACAGATCTGCATGAAAAAATCCTAAATGCATTGAGTGAATGGAAGGAGATCCCGCCCCGAGGCGTCTAGAGGAGGACAGAAGCCCTCCGTCCTCCCCTAAGCCCCCACCTTCCTGCTCCCTGCTCCTCACGCAGACTGTTCTGTCTCCTCCACCTGCAGGCGCATCCTGTGTGGAAGCCTACTGAAAAAACTCAAAACTCACTCTTTTGGTGTGGGTGCAACTGACTTCAAACTCCAGGGCAGGCTCTGGACACGCTCCAGGGGTTACATCTTTCAGATGGCCTGGGAGGTTT